>NC_059104.1:119754614-120066645 GCF_020740685.1 Jaculus jaculus
ACTAACAGCTAATAGCTCTTATGAGAAAAGAACTAAAGCATGCTTTTTAGACTTGTTAGATTGTTAGACTTGTTGCAGTCAGGTTTACTTTTTTTTTGTAGAAAATACACACCCAAGAGCAGAGTTTGGGAAAAAAAAAAGGGTTTCTTTTGTTTTACAGACTTTACTGGGCAACTCCATGAAGGCCAGGACAAATGATGACATGAGCAGACTGTGTACATCACCTCCTGACCAACATTAGAAGGACAATGGCAACAGGAAAGTGTGCCAAACACTAGTAAAAAGAAGCTGGGTATAACACCCATAAGTCTGCCCCCAACAACACACTGCCTCCAAGAGGCTCTAATTCCCAAATAGCTATCAGCTGGAGATCCAGCACTCAAAACTCCTAAGTTTAAGGGGTACACCTGAATCAAACCACCACACATGATAAGACATAACTTTGATCAAAACCAGTGTGTTTGGCACACCTTTTCTTAATTCTGTTCAATAAGCATTCCTACCACAAACAGCATAAAATTTTACTTTCATAAATCAAGAATAACTGCAATTTGCAAGATATTGAACTTGGAGAACTAAGCCTCACTTGAAAGTTGTCTGTGAAGTAGCAACTTGTTCTACACCAAACTACAATATGTCTCCCAGACATGGTTATTTTCACTCATACTAGAAACTCCATAATGCACGTCTTTCTCAGAACCTATCTATTTTATAAAGAAGTCTTTCTAAAGAAAGCAACTTAAATTCCCTGTGTCATACAATATGGTTTGCTCCATTCATTTGTACGTTACCGTCCAGTTAAATCTAACCCTGAAATTAAAGTTGTTTATGAATTAATTCCTTGTTCCATGCTGAACTAGAATATGTCTTCTAGAGGTGGTAATTGCAACTCATATGACAAACTAAATTGTGTACTGCTTTCCCCACTTCTTTTACTTGGTAAAGAAAACATTCTCAACAACACACCTTACTTTCTTGGGTCAGACAACATGGTTATCTGCAATCATTGTATTATCTAACTTAGCAAAGTAACACAGAAATGCAATTAATTCACAAATTAATTCCTAGTGTTAGAGAGAACTAAGGTAAGATTTTTAGACTTGAGCTTGCCTTCAAATCCATAGCTCTGTAAAAACTAGGACAAAAATTTTTCCAAGTTTGCTGAGTCTTTTTAAATGAGCATTTCTAGTAATAATGGCTTACAATATTTGTTTCAGTCTGTTTAAAAAAAAAAGTGTCTTTAGTCCATGAAGTGGAAATGCTTTTTATTATAATGCAATTTCCTGAGGTATTGGAGTCAGTACCTTTGCCTATATCTTGAAGAAAGTTTCAGATATTACATGAAGTTCTAGATGCAGTTTGACTTGATTTTTATACAGGATGGGAGGTATATCTCTAACTTTAATTTTCTTTTCTTTTACTTTTTAATGGGCATACCAAGGCCTCCAGTCACTGCAAACAAACATCAGAGGCAAGTGCTACCTGGTGCATCTGACTTAATGTGGGTCCTGGAGAATTGATTCCAGGTCCTTTTGCTTTGCAAACAAGTACCTTATCCACTAAGCAATCTCTCCAGGTCTCTAACTTAAATTTTCTAAAAGCAAATTGTAAATTCTAAATTTTTCTAAAAGAAAAATAAAAGCTTTTTCCTAATTGCTTTTTCTACCTATATATCAAGAATCAAATGACTGTAGGATTAGAGTGATCCAAGTTCAGTGAGAGATCTTATTTCAAGGAAATAAGGTAAAGAGTAATTGAGAAAGTCACTCACCATCAACTTTGTCCTCCAAGTACATACAAACACAAACAAAACCAGGTGCACACACACACACACACACACACGCACACACACACACATACACACCAGACATACAAATACATACACATGCAAATTAAAAAAAAATAAATAAAAGAATCAGATGGCTCTGTGTGGGCTGATTTCTAGATTGTTTTGTTTTATTTCATTACTTTATATGTCTGTTTTGTGACAATATGATGCTCTTTTTGTTACTGTGATTAGATAGTGTATTTTAATTCAGACATTATGATAACTCAGCTTTCGTTCCTAGGTGTTTTGTGTTTAAATGTGGGTTTTGTAATTCTTTTTGCTCTAGTTTATAATTTAAATATAGATTGAATTGACTATAGGTGGCTTTGGTAATATAATCATTATTAATTATATAAATACAGGAATATGTAAGCTCTTTCTTTCTTTTAGTTCCTTTCACAATTCATTTCCTGGTGTTTCATAGTTTTCATCTTAGAAGTCTTTAACATTTTGGATAAGTTCACACCTAAGTAATTTTTACATAATTGTGAATTGGATTATTTCCTAAATTCCCTTTTCAGTGAGTTCATTGCCAATGTACAGAAGAGCTGATGAGTTTATGAGCTAATGTGTTGTTCCACTACTTTCCTTTTTTAAAATTTGTTTTGTTTATTTTTATTTATTTATTTGAGAGTGACAGAGAGAGAGAGGGAGAGAGAGAGAAAGGTAAGGGCCTCTATCCACTGCAAATGAACTCCAGATGCATACACCCCCTTGTGCATCTGGCTAAGGTGGGTCCTGGGGGATTGAGCCTCAAAATGGGGTCCTTTGGCTTCACAGGTAAGTGCTTAACTGCTAAGCCATCTCTCCAGCCCTCCACTACTTTCTTGAGAGTGTTTTTGGCTTGTATCTAAAAGTCATCTATTAGAATTGTTTAACTGTAGGATCATATCATCTGATAATGGAGATGATTAGATTTCTTGCTCTACATTTATATTTCCTTATGTATTCTACATGATTACTTTCGATAAGGTTTCATATGCCATATAGAATAAGAGTGGAAGGAATAGAAACTGTAGCAGACAGCTTCAGGTTTGCTAAGATGAACTTCCAGACCAAGCACAGTTAAGGAGGAAGGGAATTATTCAAGCTTACAGATTCAGGAAAAGTTACATAATGGCAGAAGAAGCTGTTCTGCCTTCACAGGTCCAAGCAGAGAGAGAATGAAGTAGGAGCCAAAAAGCCATACAACACAGCACAGAACACTTTGCATATCTGTAGATTGAAATCTAAAACCCACCACCACACCTTTTGATCTGCCCAGTGACACTGCCTCCAGCCAGGTGGCTGCAGTTGCAAACTACAAACTAATAAAACACTGAATATATTGGAGGCCATCTATTCAAACTACCACAGACACCATTGTTCTATTCTTGGTTTAAGTGACTATTTCATTTTTTTCCCTTTTCTGAAAGTCTTTATAATATTAACATAGCAATATTACATTCTTTGTGTGTTTAGGATTTATCATGAAGGGGTTTTGAATTCTGTCTACCAAGGCTTGCTTCTATATCTGTTGAAGAGGTCATGTGATTTTTACTTGTGAATCTACTTATATGGTGTATTATGTTTATTAAGTTGCACATGCTGAGTCATCTTTGCATGGTATAAAAACAACTTTGCCATGATACATTGTTTAATAAGTTGTTAACCTCAGTTTGTAAAGATTTTATTGAGGATTTTTTAAATTGATGTTAATTAATGATATGTTCCGGATATTTCTCTGTTTGTTTTCTGTGTGACTTTATGTGGTTTTGATGTCATGATAACACTACCTTTGCATATTGACTCTTGAAGCATCCCTTTCCTTCCAATTTATGTAAAAGATAGATGAGCACTGGTGTTAGTTATCCTTTAAATATCTGATAAAATCATCAATGGACTGTGATGCCTTGTAATTTTCTTTGTTGAGAAAAGCTTTGTACTATTTAATTCTTTTGCTTATTACATACCTGGTCAATACTTCTATATCTTCTTGGTACACTATTTGTAGAAGACATGTTCTAAAAATTTGTCCATTAATTCTATGTTTCTGATTTACTGAATTGTAACTTTTCAAAAACTTTCCTAATAATTTGATTTCATTAGTATTGTTATAATATCTCAAATAAATTCCAACCTTATTAATATGGGTATTATCTTTCTTTGGTTACTTATAAATCTTTTACATCTTTCAAAAAATGAAATCTTTGTTTCATTGATACTTTTATGGTTTGTTTAATTTCCATTCCATTAATTTAAATTATAATTATTATTTAATATCTTCTACAATATTTTTGTATGGCTTGTTATTGCTTTTCCCAGACCTGGAGGTATTTCTTTTTATTTATTCGTTTATTTATTGACTCACTAATTTTTTTATTATTATTATTATTATTTTTTTTTTGGTTTCTCAAGGTAGGTTCTCACTCTGGTCCAGCCTGACCTGGAATTAACTATGTAGTCTCAGGGTGGCCTGAAATTCACAACAATCCTCCTACCTCTGCCTCCCGAGTGCTGGGATTAAAGGAGTGTACCACCACACACAGCATAGACCTAACTAATTTTTAATAGCTCTGATTTTTTAATGTAGGCACTCAGGTATAAATATCTCTCTTAGAAGTGTCATTTATGTATCCTGTGAATTGGGATAAGTAATATTTTCATCATATATACATATATATGATTGACAACTTCTATACTTACAGACAACAAAAATGTTATTTCCCTCCCCTCCCCCACTTTCCCCTTCATAACTTTGCTCTCTGTCATATCCCCTCCCTCTCTCCATTAGCCTCTCTTTTAAGTTGATGTCATCATCTTTTTCTCTGATCATGAGGGTCTTGTCTAGGTATTGCTAGGCACTATGATGTCTTGGATATTGAGACCAATTTATGTCTGGACATTTGTATGTAAGGAGTGGTACCCTTGCTTTGGTTCTTACATTCTTTCCACCACCTAGTCTGCAGTGGACCCTGAGCCTTGGAGGGTGTGGCACATTTCAGTGCTAGACATTCCTCAGTCCCTTCTTCTCAGCACTATGATGCCTTTTGGGTCATTGCCATCTGAAAAGAGAAGCTCCTCTAACCAGAAGTGAGATTAGCATTAATATGTGAATATGAACATAAATGTAGTGCTTTCAGGGCAATGTGGTGAGTAATATATGTGTTTATCCAGACAAGAACAGGCTTCGTACCCTAAGGCTCATGACCTCTCCTGCCATAGGCTTTTGATTAGGTTTTCAGTACCAGGCATGTGTTCTCTCCCAGACAGGAGCCGTCAGTCCAATTAGAGAGCATTTGTTTCCCCCCAGAGCAGACATGCCACTCATTCAGTCATTTGGCCTGTCTGGTCAAACTTGAGGCTTCCAGTGTCCATTGTTTTTGCCACTGATGACTTCAGTTTCCCAAGTGCAGCTTTTTCCAGCTTTCAGTTGGCTGGGCTACTGGGAGAAGGTTTTCTGCTCAGCACCAGCATGATTTCTCAGTGACTTTGCCAATCAGGCATGTGAAGTCTTCAGCAGTAGGGTCTTACCATCTCTTTCTCACGGGAAACCAAAGGCTTTTGTACTAGCCTATAATGTTTTGGAGGCAACAGGGACCACCTTGGCCAACAAATCAATGGAAGGTATCTCATCCCTGGCAATGAAAATTTTCTAGTAGCAATCTATGGTTTCTGGATATGCCATTATTCAAGAAAGTAGATTTTCATATGTCTTATTCAGAATATCTTGAATTCAAGGTATATTTTCTCTTTTATTTGATGCCAAGAAATTATTTAATCTACTTCTGCCATTTCAATGACCCAGTGGTCATTTGCAAGCATATTACCCAATATGTATGTGTTTTTGCAATTTCTACAATTTTCCTTAATATTTATTTCATATTATATTACCACATGTTTTGATAGCATGGTGATTTGATTCAGGTCCCCCCCATAAACTTGGATGATCTGAATGCTAGGTTCCCAGCTGGCGATTTGGGAATTAATGCCTCCTGGAGGCAGAGTATTGCTGGGGGCAGGCTTGTGGGTGTTATATCCAGTTTCACCTTGCCAGTGTTTGGCATACTCTCTTGTTGCTATTATCCACCTTATGTTGGCCAGGGGGCGATGTCTACCTTCTTATGCCATCACTTTTCCCTGCCATGATGGAGCTTCCCCTTGAGTCTGTAAGCCAAAATAAACCTTTTTGTCCCACAAACTGCTCTTCGTTTTATGATTTCTGCCAGCAATGCGAACTTGACTGCAACAGATTGGCTGAGTTAAATTCCTTCTTTTTTGTATTTATTGAGTTGTTTTATGGCATAAAATGCGATCCATTGGATGCTAAAAAATATTTCCTTTCATAAATTTGGGTAGAGTATTTTATCCATATCAGATAAGTACATTTGGCATATTTATCTCAATGTAAGTGTGTAATGTCATAGTTATTTTTTTTTTTTGGACTAACTATCAGTTGATGTGCTAAGAGCTTTGAGAATATCCTGTTATAACACTATTTAGATCTGTTTCTTCTGTATAGGTTTTTTCAGAAAAGTGAGTTCAGTCCATCTAAGTTTATAATAATTCCATATTCTTCATATATTGTGCCTTTTATTAGTATATAATAGGCGTTTTTAAACCTCTTCCATATGGTCCTTGATGTCTACTTTGTCAGATGTGAGTATACTTCAGCTTTCTCTTGTATTCTGTTTGCTTGAATACTACTTTCAATCCTTTCACTTTCAGTCTTGTATGATGTTGCCAATGAGGTGTAATTTTTTTGCAGCAAACAAGTAGTTTTTTAATTCATTCAGCCGGTCTTCATCTTTTAATTGAAGAGTTAAGATCATTTAAAGTTAGCATTTAAAAGAGTTTTATATCCCAGCAACATTTTTGTTTTGTTTTTCTGATTGTATCAAATACTATTTGTTTCTTTTTTCCCTGTTCTTTGATGATTTATAGATTAATTCTTCCCTAATTCAAATTATTTATATATTCCTGTCATGAAATTTATTCTATCCCAAGCTCAGATTATTGTAATTATCATTATTCCTCATCTGTGCATAGAATTCTTTTAAATATCATCTACAAATTTAGCTTAGTAGTCATGAATTATTTTAATCTGTTTATCTTGCCAAGTGTTTATATTGTCAAAGATTTTAAATGCTAACTAAGTACAGCCATCAACTATATTTGTTTCAGAACTTGAAATACAACATCCCATATGCTTCTGGCTCTCAGGGCTTCAACACAGAAATCTAATTTAATTCTGAATTTGTATTTGAATTTAGAATTAATCTTGCAGAATATGATAATTTTATTTTGTTCTCTAAACTTGTAATGTGATATAAAATGACTGTTTCAAAAAACAAAGCAATGTAAAATCAATCAACCCACTTAAAAATGGGGCAAGTAACTGAGAGGATAGTTATCAAAGGAAGAAATACAAATATTCAATAATCATTTTAAGAGATATTTGACATTTCTAGACACCATGGAAATGAAAATTCAAATGCTTTGTGATTCCATCTAACTCTGGGCAGTATGGAAGCAAGGAGGGGAGAGAACTGCATATCACAAAACTAAAGACTATATAAATTAGTACTACTTAATTAGCTAATTAAAACCACAACCCTTCAAGAAAGAAAAAGAGAGAGAGACAGAAATGGTTTGGGTGGAAATATCTGTAGAAATGGGGAAAACCATAGGCTATTGCAGTAAAATCCCAGTCACCAGCCACAGTGAGCTGTTGGTCAAGGAGGCCCATGAGGATCCCCAACAAAATGCAGGCTTTTGACAAGTCACTAAGTTACCCACCAGAACTAGATTGTAAGACCATATTGCTGTGATCACAGGACATTGAAATATCTTATTGGAACTGACATAGAGGCCAGCTAACTGCTAACTAGCTCTCATAGTTCTGGAAAGTGCTATTCAAGCTGCTGGGTGAACAAGTAGTAGATCCTACAAGCTACAGAATCAGCTGGCCAGGCATGATGTAGACATTAGTTCAGTAACAACACATAGGTTATGTAAGTAATCAACTGTTCTCTGATTGGATATGAGGTCTGTGCAATGGGGGCGGGGGGAATAATGACTGTGGCTGAGAACCAAGTCAAAAGCCTATGGATTGAAAGACCATAGACAATGGAGGGAAGCTTACAATGATCTCTGGATAGATGGAGAGATTATAGACACCAAAAAGCTTTCTAGCTGGGTGTGGTGGCACATGCCTTTAATCCCAACACTCAGGAGGCAGAGGTAGGAAGATCACTATGAGTTTGAGGCCACCCTGAGACTACATAGTGAATTCCAGGTCAGCCTAGACCAGAGTGAGACCCTACATTGAAAAACTTAAAAAAAAAAAAAATCTAATTGTGCATGCTTATCCCAAAATCCATGCTGATCTCATTCTTGGTCTCAGAAACTATTTTTTAAAGATGGTACTGAATATAGGGCACACCTAATACCCATCAGAAGGACAAGAAATGAGAAGGATGAGTATCTAGTATGAGATGAGTCATCTGTACTACATCTTCCAGGGCCCAGGAAGAATAACCAAGGACAATGCAGATGAAATATGAGTGCTGGTCCCATGGTTGGCCATTAAAACCTTTTCCCAGGAAAATTTTGGTAGATACTGAGAAGATGTAAAACTCATAAAAGCAGGAAACAAAAGTGATTGAGAGCTCAACACTAAAAGATACATCTAACACACCAACCCTCAAAGAATCACGGAACACTGTAGATGAGAAGGTAGAAAGAATGTAAGAGCAACTGGGAAGGAAAGTATACTGTGACACATTGTCCTCCCTATAGTAATGGAGTGGTGTAACCATGATACCATCACAGTGACTATAGATACTTTACTCAAGGGGGTTCTCAGGAGAGTGGGTTTGGGTAGAGGGTGCACAAGAGGATGGAAATATCACTAATTTGTAATATGTTCATTTAATAAAGTTTGCAATAAACTTCAGTTTTTAAAAGATCAAGAAATGGAGGAAGAGATGAGAAAGAAAAGGTGACAAGGATGGAAGAGAAGAAGAATGGAGTGGAGAAGAAGGGGGGAAGGAGAAGATGTAGGTGAGAGAGTAGAGGATGGCATGGCAGAGAGGAGAGTAGATGGTCTAGTAAAAAATGGTGAAAAAAATAGTAAGTAGAGTAATCAGGAATAAAAGAGGGTCTTAGAAAGAGGAAATATAACCAAAAGTAGCTTTTAGTTGTGAATGCTTCAATTCTGAGGAAATAACTAGAAAATAGAGGTTATAACTTTTTTAGAATATAAATGATCTTTAAACTGTAATTTTTTTTATTTTTTGTTTTTCGAGGTAGGGTCTCTCTATAGCCCAGGCTGACCTGAAATTCACTATGGAAAACTGTAATTTTTATATTTATGAAGATTATGATGTTTCAGAAGTTCTAAAGCAATGGATTATAGGCTTAGAAAAAAATGATGTTTATTAAAATTGTTTACTTTTAAAAAGTAGCTTATATACATAGATCATATCTAATAATAGAAACCACTATTTTTATAATTAATATGTATTAATACTATTTAATACTTCAGGAGAGTCAGAGTCAAAGAGCAAGACTATGTGACATTTTGCTCATAGATTTGAAATTGAAGGATAGATTGTGAGCCTAGGTGTTCCAGCTACATTTATAAGTCAAAAATGTGGAAGAAAATTTATTCCCCCATTACTATATTTATAGAATATCTGGCATCTAAAAATGTTTAAGCAGTTTCAGTTTTGTTAAAATCTTGCATAAAAACAGTTTTGAGATTGTGTTAAAATGTATTTCCTTTATAGCTATATGTTCCCTTTTTCCTCAAAATTTCAATTTGCAATCTGGTTATTGGTTCCTGATTGTTAGAGACACAAGTTGGGACATTATGCACAGAAACATTGCCTCTTCCCCATAACTGATGGCTAACCCCACAATGCATGACCTACAATCTCCATGGGGATAACTGGCATCCCCAACCTGGAGGGTACTTTTGGGTGGGGCAAGGATGAGGGGAAGGATGGTGCCAACACATGCTGTTTACATACTATGTCCATCACTAATAAAAACTAATTAAATGTCTGCTTATGCTTTAGAGATATTTTATCTATGTACTTTAGATATTTTCCTAGGTTATACTTTAGGATTGTTACTTTTATTTAATTTCATTTTGGCCTACAATAGCAAGTCCTAACTCTGATTGAAAATTTAGATCTCTACTTAGATTTAGAAAAAATATAGTGTTTTATTGGCATAGTAGCAGCAATATCACAAGAAATCACAAGAAAAATGGGAGAAAGTGTGAAAATGAAAGAACAAAGGATTTAGAGAAAGAGTATGTGACTATTTTGATCCCAATTCTGCCCTATACTTATTGCGTATCTTAAAACAGGCCACAACATCCCAAAATTCTATTTCCATACCTAACATCAGGATGATAATCATTCAGTATGATGTGTGTGGATTTTATTGGAAATCAGACTTTGTCCGGTATCCTGCAAGGTCTGAATGGCCAATGGTTTGGAAAAAAGGAGTAGGTAAGACATTCTTTTAAAATATTTTTTTCTGACCTGAGCCTTTGTATTGTTTGATCCTTTTTGTTTATGTTCTTCTATGCATGTGCCTGTATGTGCATGCATGCACATATGTATGCATGTGTGCACGTGCACATTAACATGACTGCAGATGTGTATGTAGAGGACAAAGGTGGGCACTGGATGCCTTTTTCAGTTGTGTTCAACTTTGTTTTATTGAGACAGGCCCTCTCACTAAACCGCAAGCCCTAGGGATCTGCTTACCTCTGCTTTCCCAGTTCTAGGATTGCAGGCGCTTGCCACCACGCCCCATATGTTTACATGCTTAGGTACTGAGCAATTATTCACTGAACCATATCTGACTCAGACCAGGAAAGACATTTTGAAGATGAGCTAAATTAAGCAAAATATTTTATGTTGGGAAATTGCATATAATTGTTGAGAAATTTGTCACAGTCTATATCAAGATGTTAAAATCCACCTTTATTATATTTAAGACAAGCATTTAGTTTACTCTCTCAGATTTGACTTGGTATATAACCATATTTAACCCTGACACATTATATACTAACTAAGAAAATTTTAAAAGATTTTCTCCCTTCCTTAGGAAATGGCTGTTCTTTTCCATTGTGAAATTATATCCTAATATCTTTGCCACAAACCTTGAGCATTCTTTCATAATGCTCTCCCACATACTCTCAGCTGCCTGGATCCACAGGAGGCAAAGTGGCCTTCATATACAAGGACAGCAGGCTGTCTGTCATAATGCTTCAGTCTGAATTCATTGTCATTTAGTAGCAGAGAACAAACTGATCTCTATTTTTATAATTCAAAAAATTATTCTAAGAGGGTTTCAAACCATGAAGAGTTATAGTTCATAATGACCAATTTTAGCATGTTTTATAATCCATTAAAATGGGAATATCACCTTAGGGTGTAATTTATTTTTTCTTATCATAAAATCCTACTATAGTTAGAACAGTCATATAAATAAAAGGCTGAGCCCCTTGCAGAGGTAATGAAAGGAAACACATTCAATCTTACTTGTGATGTTCCATTCTGGCTTTGTTGACAGCTGAAGATACCAAATTATAATCAAATGCCTTTAGCATAGAAGAGAAAAATGTGAGTATTAAACACATTTGTCCATGTGAAATGATTGACAGTGTACAAAGATTTGAGTCAGCGGTTTATTAAATACAAGAATCTGATCTAAATTAATTTGGAATTACAAAGCAGGTGAAGCATGTGCTAAAGCAAACCAAGGAAATATATTCATGTGTTTTCTGTTTTATTATTTGTATGAGTTCACTTTCAAAAGATGTAAAAACACAATGTATGCTGTGAGTTTTCAAATAAATGTTCTTGGTACTTCTTCTCTCGTACTCTGAGGGAGTATATAAACAATCCAGCCCTCTGTGAACAAGCAACTTTACACATAAGAAGCAGGAGACAAAAAGAGAAAAGAAATGAAATGACATAGAATATTGATTAACAGAAGAACTGAATTTCTCTGTCTTTTCTGAATATACTTTAACTACAATTGAGCAGAAAAAAAAATGTCAGCTGAATGCATTTACTTAAAGTTTACTTAGATTTTAATAATAGCAATGATATGAAGGATACTGATACAATTCAAAATAGGTATTTAAAAAATATTTCTACTGCTGCATTCAGTAAGCACAAGTATGAGAATGAATTTCATGCTTTTATACTTGGATCTTACAAATGTATGTGAACAACACAGTGTTGAACCATGGAATGTAGGAGACAGTGAACAGGCAAGGATCTTACTGGAAGGCAGAAATGTGTTCTATATTCTTAAATAACTAATTCTTCTATCTGTCCAAAATGATACTCTCTGTAAATGAGAGAAAAAAGTTTTCTTCCACAAAATAATAAAATGGTATAAATTATTACTTGCCTTTTTATCTGTTAAGGTGATTTTGATGATCGATACATAAACATAGAGCCAAATAGATCTGAGCTACTGTCCAGGTTCCTACATTTTCTTATGTTTATACTTGTGAATTATCTTAGCCTCATAGATACTCAATTCCCACATCTTTAAATTGAATATAAAGCAACAAGTGTGATGAATGAATGGTATGCATATAAATTTCTAGCTATTCAGCATGTCTTATTTAATAAACATAATTTTCAGAAGTTATATAGCTGTGATATAAATATATATTTTAAAAATCTGATAGACTTAATGATAGGAAGGTATTATAATATTCTATTTTATTAACTATATTATAAAAGGAACTAAAAGAAAAACAAGAAAAGCATATATTTCATCCCTGGGTCATGAAATTAATCACGAGTTACTGACATAAAAGTAGATCATACATATGATAGGAAAAAGATTTAATATAATATAAATCTTGAGAAAAACTGTTAAAATAAAAACTTTAGTAGTCCTCAAGCATAGGAAACATTCTCATGTAATGCCAATCAACAAAAATGGTATTATAGCTGCATGGTAGATGGATGGGTTAGTAAAAACTCTCTCACTGGACTTTTCTATTGTTCTCTTGCTGTTTTCTCAAAAATGAAATATGAAAGTAACCAGATGTTTTCATCTTTATTTTCTGTTGCAAATACAGTAGTAATTTTCATATCTTGTGTATTTTAAATGTCATGCTAGATGTGTGTGTCTTCTATTGTTGAAATTTGTAGGGCTATTTATAGCACTTTATCGTTTTGAAGAACAAAATTTTTATCTTATTCATACTGAATAGTTTTCTGAAATACATCAAGAGAATATAGAACTGTTTTATATTCATGAATTCAAAAAGTACAGGGAATATAGATCCGTGATTGTGAGGAAGAATATGATAGAAATTGTCTAGACAGCTGAGGGTAACAGGGTCCCCAAGGTGAATAGTTTTTTTTTTTTTTTTTTTTTTTTTTTTTAATGGCTAAAACAGAGAAGTATACTTGAGCCTATAAGGGTGAGGAGAACTGTTTATCCCTTCTTTTTCCCTAAAGAAGTTTTCCTTCATTAAAAACCTGCCCAGGCATGGGAACTGGAAAGATGGTCTCATACCCCAATCCAGAAAAGCCTTATTAATTCTAAGACAGTAACCTTCTATGGAATCTCATTTCTGGATTTCCTGCCTGCTAAAAAAAAAAAAAAAAAAAAAAAAAAAAAAAAAAAAATCTTTTTTCTTTCCTTCTCTTATGTTCTCTAGTAAAATCTTTCTAAACCTCATCCCCTCATCTTCTAGCTGCTGGGACAAAATAACCAAAGACAGCCAATGAGAAGAAAAGTTTTAACATGGGTTATGGTCTCAGCGAGAAGCTTCATGATGACAGAGGAAAGCCTGGCATAAGCAGAGGCTGATCATCACAATTTTGCTGCAGCAGCTTGAAGCTAGTAGCAAGTTAGTGAGTCAAATTCTGGCAAGGGGCAGCTGGCTATGATACCTCAAAACATTCTCCCAAAACCACACCTCATCCCAGAAGACCCCACTTTCCCTACTGTCATCAGCTGGGAACAAAGTATTTATAACACACGGGTCTATGTGAGATATTTGATTTAAACCACCATACCCTCTATGGTTTGTGGATTTCACTCTTTTAATTCATAAGACAAGAACCTGGTGGACAGTGATTCAGTGGAAGTTTTGTGTGACTGCCAATTTCCAGTTCCCCAACTCCTGAGTTAGCCCAACCAAGAGCTGAGATAGACTCCATTAAGCCCCAAAACACCTTAAATTCCCATATTAGTAAGACATTTAACTCTGGATGTATGAGGTCTTAGATTCAATACCCATTACCCCAAAGAAGAAGAAGAAGGTTGAGTTCATAAACATATTAATCCTCCTCAAAGTAAAAATACCCTTCCAAGGAAATCCAATTTTAAAATCAGAACCTGATTGAATTGTTTATTTTGTTTTTTGTTTTTTAATCAACATGGAGATTTATCTGATTATAGGTAGGACAGAAGAGAAACACTGAAAAGTCTCTCTCTCCTCCTCTTCATTGAGTTTATTATTTTATTTTTTGTTTTTGTCATGTTTTATTTTGATATAGGGTCTCTTTACATAGCCTTCTTCTTGGACCTTCTCATGCCTGAATTATAGGAATGTGCCTCTAGGTGCCTAGCTTCTGTTTTGTTTAGACACATTAGGTGACTGATATTGGTCACATAGTTGTTAGTGTCATGGAGAATGAGACTGTTTTAGGCTCTCATGCCAACTTTATGGTTCCTAAACTTTGCAGGGATGGACAGTGTCATGGATGCCTTAGGAAATGTGATAAAAACTAAGGTAAAAAAATGACCTGCCTCCCTCCCTGCACTCAGTTAGAGAGGTCAAGTACCTCTCCTGTGTACTATTTGCCACATTTGAATGTGATATCTTTAGTGGATAATTAGTTTTAGAGGAGGTCATGAGGGTAAAATTTTCATAATAGGATTAAGACCCATAAGAAAATTCAGTATTTCTCCCACCCTCTTCTCTGTGTCCCCTTATCTCCTGGTTCATTCTCCATTTCTCCATCTCTCATTCCCCACATACTTGCCAAGGAAAAGCCATGTGATTTTACAATCAGAAAGATGTCCTCACCAAGAACCCAGTAATGTTGCTATGATGTCTGAATTTCAGATTCCTAAGTAAATAAGACTAAATGTTTGTTATTTAAGCCACTTAATCTATTGTAAGATACCATCACATAAATGGCTAGGAGAGCAGGTATTCAAATAACATTTCTCTTATTCAAGAGGAGGGACAGATCATGACATCAAAATAAAAGAGAGATTTATTAAGATGGGGAGGGGATATGATGGAGAATGAAATTTCAAAGGGGAAAGTGGGGGAAGGGAGGGTATTACAATGGGATATTTTTTATAATCATGGGAAATGTTTTAAAAAATTGAGAAAAAAATATAATAAGATTTTAAAAAAGAATGAAACCCCAATCCATATACATAGGCATGGCAATAATTAAAATCTGAGAATAGCAATGTTACGATAAAGTTAAGTAAAGGATATTTTTATGCATTGATGGTAGAAGTATAATTTTTTATAAGGATTTTTAAGACAACGTCAAGAGCACTTCTATGAAAGACCTCTCTCCTAAAAGGGGTCCTGGTTGTTTATGGAAAATAGGTCTAGGGGAACAGGTAAGAGATAAGAAATCAGATCATCATTGATTTCTAGCAAGTGCAAACTTTGCTTCATTTTTCATTTTCAGGGGTCCAGTCACCATAAATGTACCCCCTCTCAGAGCTGAGGATCAACTCTGGGCCTCATAAATGCTAGGCATGCACTCTACCATGGAGATAACTTATCCCCACCCAAAACCAGTAACTTTAGAAGAATTGTTTGAAAATAAATTTCTTTTACAAATGTCATATGCTCTTGATAGAGTCTCAAATATACAGTTTCTTCTTTCTCCTTCCCTTGATAGAAGTAAATACCATTACAAATAAACAAGATTTTTTGTGAATACACATGACAGCCTAGTGGGATTACTGTAGCTATAAGCAGGGTGGTAGACTACTTCTAGTTCATGTTGTCAGTAAGCCTATTTCCTAATATGTGAGTCAACTAGAGGAGATGCTGGGATTCTATGTTGTTGGTTAGTAAATGTGATCTCAGAAAGATTAATTCCATTGTCTAAGATAGGACCAGTTGATGGCATACTGGGAATTTAAATATACTTTCTCTCACTCCAAATTTATGTTCATCTTTGTTATAAAGTAGTAATTTTTAATAACAAAATAAATCCTCAAGGTAAAAAAAATAGACTAAAAGTAACAACATAGTGATTTTCAAAATGGTGGTGGTTTCAAACAACATAGGTCAAACCAGAACCAGAAATCAGCCCTCAAGCTTATGAGACATCTGAGAGTTAGCCATGTAAAAGAAAAGATAACATATGACTTTTCCTCTATGAACCTGACAATAGACATAGAAGTATCCTACAGTGAAAAGTATATGTTGTTTAACTGGTAATATTTACATAGTATGAATTATTTTTCCTTTAGTCAATCATGATCAAATAATAACTAAAGCTTTAAAAGGTTAGAGTTAAAAATGATTACACTGTTAAAAAACACATGTAACTATTGTTTTTTATCTGTTTTAAGATTCTAAATGTGAAAGAAAATGCTGTTATTTTGTTTTAAAGGTCATCCAACAATTGGAAGCTTGAGTTAAATTTCAAAGATTTCTTCTAAGGCCAGCTCTAGGATTTTAATTATTTCTTCCTGAAATCATTGGATAAGGATATTCCTGAAACAGTTCAAAGCATGAAAGCTCAGCATACTGCCTTTCATTTAAAGCCACATAATATGGTTGCTTTATTTATACTATTCAAGAAATACTACTTGATATTTCCCAAAGGTTTTGAATTATGTGATACTCTAAGGGTGAAACTCACCATGTTAAAATGTTATTACAGTAGACAAACCATGGTATTTGGTAAATTAAAAAAAAAAATCATGAGACTCAAAATCCATAATCTTCCCTCAACTAAATCTATGTGTTTTGACAAGTTTACATAAATTTACTGATTTCTCTTTCCTCATGTATAATATTGAAATGGCAATTCCTATGTCATCTATAAGAAAGGTATGCCAGTAGGATTGGATGAGCTACTATATATAAATGTGTTTTAATTCATATAAACCTTTGAATATGTATTGAACATATAAAAATACAATGAAAGTTTACCTCAATGAATGTCATAAATTTTAAATAATTAATATATATGAAATTTATCATTAATTCATGAATGAATTCAATCAAGAGATGTTATTGACATTTTGAGTAAAATGTCATATCTTATGCTAACCACTGAAAATAAACAAATTGGGAAAGCTTGGTTACTGGAACTCAAAGTGCATCATGGAAGGGACATAAACAAATGAACATGTAATAAAAGCAATTTGGAAAATGGAAAGTTTTCTCTAGATACATTTAGTGTAACTGATGATTCAGTTGGTTATTCAATAAATTTGGGAAGCTAAAGAAGTAGAGAAAAGCTAATTAAGTAGCAGTCAATGACAAAGCAAAAGATAGATGCAATACCATTGAAAGAAGCCATGGAAACGTTAGTTGAGTGAAAGGTACCTGTAAGAAAGAAAAATAATGCCCCAAATAACCGCATTTATGACTCATCTTGCTTAGTACAAAACTAATTTTAAATTTACCTTGAAATAATAGATTGTTACTGAATAAGTTAAAAGGCTTCCAAACAGAAGACATCCAAGAGTGAAGAGACACCCTACAGAATGAATTTTACCAGCTACATATGACAGGGAATTAATAGCTAGCTAAATAATGTAAGTCAAATAATCTAATCAATAAATAGACAAATGAAATGAACAGATGGTTCTCTGAAGAGAAAGTCCAAATGGCCAGTTAGTATGTGAAAAAAATGTTGAAAACTCAGCCTCCTGGGGATGAAAATCAAAACTACACTGAGATTCTATCTCACCAGTCATAATGACTAGCTTCAAGAAAACAAACAATAAATGAGGATATGTGGGGTAGAAAGGAACACTTTTATACTGTTAGTAGGGAAGTAAACTGGTGCAGCCTTAATGGAAATCAATGTGAAGATTCCTTAAAAATACAGGTCTATCATATAATCATCTATATGATTCTGTATATATACTTGAAGGAAGCTAAATCAGCATATCACGGAGATACATGGACATCCATGTTTGCCTCAGTGCTGTTCACAGTGGCTGAGATACAGAACCACCTTTTTTTTCTCTTTTTTTTAATTTTAATTTTTTAAATTTAATTTATTAGTTTTCTTTTCAGCAAATACAGGCAGTTTGGTACCATTGTTTAGGCTCATCCATGATCTACCCCCTCCCATTGGACCCTCCTTGTTGATGTAAATGGGTCGTGCATTGTGAAGTTAGCCCACAGTTATTGGTACCATAATTTTCTCTGCATATCATGACCCAACATGTGACTCTGACATTCTTTCCGCCCCCTCTTCAGCAAGATTTCCCTGAGCCATGTTGGGTTCATTTTTGGTCTGCTTCAGTGCTGAGGTTTTGGGGGCCTCTGAGGCTCTGGCTCTCTGATTTGCTAGGAGTTGATTTTTCTCTGTGTTGGTCTCCTTCCCCTTTGTGCTGGTATCCAGTTCACAGAAAAACATCACCCTTGCTTGTTTCGCCAGTTGTCCTTAGTTTCAGCCGGGCCCCTTTTGAGGTATGTTGGGGCAGCTCTCTCCTTAGGATCTGCATCTATCTTTCTTTTCCCTGTATCTGCAGCGCAGCTAGGCAGTCACCATCTTGGCCGGAAGTCCCCAGAGCCACCTTTGATGGCCATCAAGATATGGGTAAAAAAAAATGTGACAGAGAGGGGGGGGGAGGTAGAGAGAGAGAGAAGCTCTACTCTGTCATTAATATCTAAACTATGTCATTTGTAAAAAAAAAAATGGATAGAAACACAGAGAATATTATGTTCAGTGAAATAATCCAGAGTGAGAAAGACAATGTTACACTTTCTGTTTTGCAGTGTGTGTGTGTGTGTGTGTGTGTGTGTGTGTGTGTGTGATA
The DNA here is from genome assembly GCF_020740685.1 of Jaculus jaculus. NCBI lineage: Eukaryota > Metazoa > Chordata > Mammalia > Rodentia > Dipodidae > Jaculus > Jaculus jaculus. The sequence goes on from NC_059104.1 coordinate 119,773,477, forward strand.
AAAGTATAAGCGGAGTTATTTGGAAAAGGAAGAGGAGTAATGAAGGGAATATGAGGGGACAAAAGAGAGTAGTGAAGAAATAAAACTCAATAATGCATGTTTTATTTCATATGTAGAATCTAAATTAAATATGTTGGTGTATGTGTGATATAATCCATACATGGGTTATAGTTATCTTCTTATTGCTGAGGAAAACCACACAACTCAAAGAAGCTCATAGGAGTAAACAATTTGTTTTGCTTACAGTCTCAAGGGGAAGCTTCCTTGTGGCAGAAAAATGTACATTATAAGCAAGCAGTTAAGTGTCATCTTTGAGTGGAAATAGTCTGAGTACTGGTCTTGAATCTGGATTAATAAACCTCAAGGTCTATCTACAGACACACGTCTCCTCCAGCAAGCCTCCTCTTTCCAAACTGCCACCAGTTGGGGATTGAGCATTCAAAACACGTAACAGTATGGATCACATTCCACATTCAATCTACTATAGCATGTGGGTATATATACACATATATGACATGAAAACTGAAGCAGTATTATTCCCAGGGAATAGAAAGATCAGTGGAGGCAGGGAGAAGGGACAAGAGAGGATAACTTGGAGTTAATATTAGCAAAATACAATAACATACCTATGTGAAACCATCATAATGAACCCCAGTGCTTTGTATGCTAACTTAAACATAATAATAATATTTTAAATGATAAGTACATTTGTGTTTTTAGTGATGACACTCTGTATGAAGTCAGAAGGTTAAGACATGTAAGAATAAAGCCAGAGTTTTAAAACCAATTCAGTCATAGCTGTAATAAGAGGAGTGAAATATAATAAAGATATAAACCAAACCTTCTCTCTAAATGGAGAAACAGAACAGGAGAGGTAACATTATAGAATGATAAAGAATAAGAAGCAATAGACCAGGTCAGTAAGACTAAATGGATTTAGGAAAGAGAAAAGTCAAGTGAGACATAAAACTGGCAACAGAAAGAGCAAATAAGTATGATTGAATCTATGACAAAATGAACCATGTTCTACTCACTGATTACCTGAATAATGAACATAGAACATAGACTGAGTAGTAACTACTATTTTTGTTTCAGTGATAACTTCAAACTTCTCATGACATTTGTGACAAATCCACCAAGTCTTCCTATTTTCTGTTAAACTCAATGTTGTTGTCATTTCTGACATTTTCACATATTTTTGCTATATTATTATGCAAGCCCTATAGTAACGACTTCAAAAGACTTCCTTACAAATGTCATTTCTTTAACTTCTAGTACACATATCCAAATAAAATTTGAAAATAAAGATTTCCTTATAAGTACTAAAATTTATTTTTTGGCACATGTTATGTCCTTCGAATGGATTTTATTTTGTGACTTGACTCTTGGAAAAAAGATAAAATTTTCAGTTGGAACATGACCTTTGAAATTCTCTGCCACTGTACCAATGCACTACAACTTAGCCTACAATGTGATTTCAAGCATTATTTTTTGGTTTTAATATCTTAGATTTTTAAAAAAATCTTAGGCTAGAACTATAAGTCACATAAGCTGTATTAGTAATATTTTACTATGAATAGTTTCTGACACAGAAGTACTGCATAAATTCTATATCAGTAGAAATATTTCATGTAACATTTTAATTACTTTGTCGCTATACTCTTAATATTTGATAACCTGACTGACAAATAAGGACATGATAAGTATATATCACTAATTTTCCTTTTTTTTAAAATTAGTTTTCTATTCAGCAAATACAGGCAGTTTGGTACCATTATTAGGTTCATCCATGACCTACCCCCTCCTCATTGGCCCCTCCTTGTTGAAGTATATGGGTCATGCATTGTGGAGTTAGCCCACAGTTATTGATACAATAAATGTCTCTACATATCCTGACACAATATGTGGCTCTGACATTCTTTCTGCCTCCTCTTCCACAAAATTTACCTGAGCCATGTTGGGTTCATTTTTGGTCTGCTTCAGTGCTGAGGTGTTGGGGGCCTCTGAGGCTCTGACTCTCTGATTTGGTAGGTGTTGATTTTTCTCTGTATTTGTCTCCTTCCCCCTTGTGCTGGCATCTGGTTCATCAGGAAAGCAGCACCCTTGCTTGTTTCACTAATTTTCCATAGTTTCAGCCAGGGCCATTTTGAGTTATGATGGGGTGGCTCTCTCCTTAGGATCTGCATCTATCTGAAACAGAGAAGCAGATTCTCCAACGGAGAGTAAGTTAGCTTCAGGACAAATGAAATAGCCCTTACTTTTTTCTTTTTTTTTAATAGAGAGTTTACTAGGTTGTAGGCCCTCTTGTAGCCAATGATTAATGGTAGCTTGATATTGGAGAGAGGGTTTATGTTTGGATATGATTCTGACTTTTTCCCCAGCTCCAGTATGGGTCCTGTACCACTGAGGGGATCAGTTAGCCAAATCAAGAGCAATTGGTTCCCCACCATGGCTGTGAGCCACTATTGCACTTGTGTGAGCGTCACAACCGATTATTTGTTGCTAAGTAGGTTAGACCATGAGTTGCTTGGAGAGATATTGGTTTTTTCCCCCAGTCGCCCATGTAGCACCTTCTGCTACTAGATATGCTGACTGTCTGGGGACTGACTCTTTCCTGGCTTCCAGCCATGCCGTTCCATTTTTTGTGTCAGCTTCATTGTCTGCAGCAATAGGGTCTTACCACTAACCTTTGGTGGGTCATCAAGTACTCTGACAGAAATCTGTCATTCTTTTAGGAAACCTTGTAGGTTTCTCTGATCAAAAGCTCATTGTGGATCAAAGCCCCATACTGGTACTGGGAGTCACAGGTCAGTGCCCACTAAGAAAAGGAGGAAGAATATAACTAATATACAAGAGTTAGGGAGGAGAGAGAGAGAGGGAGAGGGTGAGGGAGAAGGAGGGAGGGAAGATGTAGAAGGTTTAGGTTAGATTGATCCTACCCTCTCCAGTGTCTTGTGGTTCAGGTGTTTACTATAAGGGCCTGGTGAGTGTTCAACCATTTGGTCTGCCTTTTAGGAAGTAGAATTATATGGTACCATTGCCATTTGGGTCTAAATTACTGTTTCCCACCCCTTCTATGTCCTCCCCTCCCTCCCCATCCATCCTAGTGTCTAGTCCATGAGATGCTTGCTGGGTATGTAAGGTATCTTGGGTACATTCAGGCTAGGTGCTGTAGATCAGTTAGACTATGTGTCAATTTTTTTCTTTGATTGGGTAAGTTCACTGATAATGATATGTTCCAGGTTCACACATTTTTCCTCAAATTTCTTTGTGTCATTTTTTTCTTACTGCTGTGTGGAATTCCATTGTGTAGATATACCACATCTTAGTTATCCATTCTTCTAGTGATGGTCATCTAATTTTCTATCAAACAAATGTCACTATTATAAAAACATTGGTCAGTTTTACTGAGATAATTTACTATGTGTCAACGTGCTTTTATATAGACAGAGTTTAAAATCTGTGTGGAATTATCGGGTATAGTTCTTGTTGATGTATATTAGAATGTAACTGTCTTAAACTGTGTTTATATATCCCATCCTTCTACATAACTCCTGTGCTTCATATGCACTGGATACAAGAGAAGTACTGTTATAAGATACACACAAAATTTGTCCAGTGTTTCTTCTTTGTATTCTTCAATAGAATGAGTAGGGAGAGATCACTAGGAAATATTTGATTACACGCCAAGCTTGCTGACTTTCTCTTCTAAGCCACTTTGATTGGTGAGGTAGTGCATCCCACATAGGCCATTTACAGTAGAGGTGGTTCCATAAATAAGAAGATCAAGTTTCAAGGTGCAACAAGACAGGGTTGAAGGAGATAGCAGTGTTAGTACACTTGCTTAACCATACGCATGGTTGCAGGACATCCATAATGCACTTAAGGGATTGTAAACCATCACTGCAAGTTATTAGTCTTGTCATACTGCTGTAGGTAACTGAAAGATCTGGCTGCAACACAGGTTTCAGGGAACCAGTAAAGCAGTCAAGCTGCAGAACACCCCATGTTCACAAGCATGCAACTTCACTTCTAGTAATAAGTAAGCAAAAGCATGGAGCCATGAGCACAGTGTTGAAGGCTACTGATCAACAAAATACAAAGGCTTTCACCAAGAACTGTCAATGAACATGTCCACTGCAATATGATAGCCTAATAATGTCTCCATCCAGGGAGAAACATGACACAAATGCATGCACATTTCAACCATGGTGAATGGACTTAAGTCCCCTTACTTTCTCTGATAGAGTATGAAACCTCAGACTCTATCCTAAAATGTACATCATTGTTTCTGGCTCCTCTACAAATTCAATAGCCAGCTGTACTTTTTGTGTTGTGCTTGTTATGTTTTGTTTTGTTTTTGAGACAGGGTCTGAAGTATCCCAGGCCAACTTCAAACTTGCTATGTAGTAGACAGTGACTTTGAACCACTAATCCTCAATCCACCCCTGGAATTTGGGGAAATCATGTGCCACCATGCCTGGTTTCAGCTATGCTTCTTTCTGTGGATGCTATATCTATGAATGTCTACTGGCTTTTATTCTGTAATAAACTTTGACACTTCCTTCACTTCAGAACTAGAGTGTGTTTTATTTCTATACACATGAGAGGAAGGTTCTATCTGGCTGGTGATAGTAATATCTGCCATACTCCATACATCAAAGTGTCCACAATGTATTATCTACCTCCTCCTGGAAGATGGATAGGTACTTTTAAAATTATGGGCTGTGAAAATGGTTTATCAGTTAAAGGCATTCTAGCCTGGGTATAATTCCCCAGTACATATGTAAAAACAGATGAACAAAGTGGTACATGGGTCTGTAGTTTCTTTGTAGTGGCAAGAGGCCCTGGTATGGCAATACTTAATAACTCTTTCTCTCACCTCTCTATTTCTCTCTCTCTCTTTCTCTCTCTCTCTCTCTCTCTCTCTCACACACACACACACATACAGACACACACATACACACACATATACAAATAAATAAATAAAAATATTTAAAATTAAATTAACATTGATACTTGCTAATATTACTTGTCAATAGAACATTTCACTTCTCCTGAAAACCTTGTATAATATAAACCACATTTAAATAACAAGTCATGTACATGTTATTTAAGATGCCCTTTTGGCATTTCCTATTAATTATTTTAAGATCCAACAAAGATATCTCCTAGTCAAAAGTAGTTTTAGAAAATTAAACAAGTATTTTATTTTATTTATTCTTAGTAATCGAGATCTCCATTTCTTCTTGGGTCATAAACAAAAAAAAAAAATCCAATATGAAAAACTTAATCATGAACTTTACCCAATTATTATTAGAGCCATAAGACCAGAAACTGACAGTCTGATCTGCTGGTCTAAGAAAAGTTGTGCTGGTCTCTTTTAATTGCCTTTTGTTTGTGTTCTTTTTTTAAAAAAAATCCTTACCTCACAGTTAAACTTCTTTATAAATATCTGTGGTTTTATATTTGGGGCCTATTTAAAAAGGATCAGTTGGACTCAAATCATATCTGAAAGCTCCAAGTTTCAGCCAAAAATTCAATTATGTAAATATGAAAACAAATGCCAGAAAGAAAACTAACCACGTCTGTGTTCCAAACTGGCATGGAAGGCAGAGGGAGGGTGTAGATCACCAGAGAAAGAGAGTGCTTCTAGAGCATCAAAGGGCAATCTTATGAGTAAAGCTCAGAGTCCACCACACTGTCCAGATGCACTTGAAGCCATCATCTGAACCACTGAACTGCAAGTGTGAACTGTACCCAGTGGTCTATGCTGCTCAAAGGGCTCTGCTCTCATTTGGTAGTATAGCTGTGCACTGCTGAGCCAACTAAACAAGGCAGAAAGCAGGCAATCTATATACCCTGGGGAGAGGGATTAAAGACAGAAAACTGGATAAGGCCATAGCTCTGCCCCAGAGGTAGGGAGGATATTTACATGAAAGCACACTTTCAGTGGAAAAAGATTCTTGGAAAATTGGCTTTGGATAGAACCTGATATAGCTGATTTTTAAATCTTATTTTGTTTTAATACTATTGGCTTCTGTGGATTCTATGAGATTCTGTAAATATATGTCAGGGTCTGTGAACAAGGATGGGGATAAAACATACTGGGTCCTTGTCACCTTGCCTTAACCAACACAATTCTTATATCTGTTAAACACATTATTTTTCCTCTTAATTCCGAGGTTTCTGTACACAGATAAGGTTTTTAAAATAGCTCCTTTAAGTCAAGTGACTAGTTCATTTTATATTTGAAAGAAAAAGATGTTGGTGAGTTTAACATTAAGATATTAACAGTGCTGGCTCTAAAATTCTATGTCCTTCTCCAAGCTTGTATATTTACCAAGGCCTTTCAATTCACTAAGCCTAAGCATTTCATTTTTTCTATAAAATAAAGAATTCTCAATGTTTACAAGAGATTTTGAAATAAAAGTTATAAATGATTCAAAGAAAAAAAAACAATGAGCATATTTGATAACCACATAAACATTAGCAAATTCACAAAAAAACCCATAAACTTCTGTTAAAATAAGCATTCAATGACACTCTGTTATATTGGTGTTACTATAATGAGAAATCTATGAAGAATGAAATTCTTCATACTGTAATGAATAATGGATAAATAGAGGACAAGCACTGAGGACAGAAGAAAGTGGTTACAAAGATATGAAGACATCTTAAAGTACACTGGTATATCTACATATGAAGAAATAAATTTTCTACTTTGTAACTCAACAAAACAAATTTGTTCAGATGTTATGGATATTTAAAAACTGAACTGAGTCATAGTGTGCATAGGGCACTATTTATAGCATTGTAAGAATGCTGGCATGCTAGGAAATGGCAAACTCTCTGAAAGCATTTTGCCTACAGGTTAGTATCTATGGTCTTCCTGTATAAGAAAAGGTTTAAGTGAGCTTTTGGAAGAAATATATAATTTCCTTACTATGATCATGAGGACTTTAAACAGTATTTCACTTCTGCAGATTGCTTATACCTCTACCATCCCCATATGCCCTGCACCTTTTAAATGTTCCTAACAATCTGGTTCTCTCAATAGCTCATGAACCACTGAGCCCAAGCAAAGTTGCCACCCAATTTTAGTAGGTTTTCAAGTCACTTTTACCTTATTTAAAACAGCTGTGTTGAATCCACTATAGCACACACTACTGAATGAAAGACTGGAACATGTGACCAGAGCTTCACATAAATAACTCTGATTGGAATGTCTGCTATAGAGCCCTCTCAACCACACACTTTCAATAGTAAACCACTCTCAGAAACACCACTTAAGGAGATAACAGGTGTCAGTGTTGTAAATTATTGCCAAATATCCTTATCAATAATAGCAAGCTTTCTTTGTTGTTGCTGTTAAAGTGTTTTATCACAGAGTTTCCATTTTTTAGGTATGGGTTGTTAAGTAAATTTGGCTAACATTTTTAGAAATATAAGAAACTTCATTTGGGGTTATTTCATTTTTACACTATAATTATGATAAAAATAAATATAGAGTAATTTAAGAATCCCTGGAAAAAATGAACAGAAAAAGCAATGGTCTATAAATAGATTCCAGCAGTTAATATATGGCAGTTGCTTATATTATTCATAAGTACTGGACCTGAGACAATATATTAAAATGGAAAAGCTATCATAATATGGAAAGCTGAAAATCAACACTCAAAGAGCTGTATGATACGTTTTTTGACAAGGCAGTTGGGATCATAAGCCTTTTTACTCCACTTCTAGCTTCAACATTGGGAACATGGTCATAGAACAGCCAAAAAGCAAACCCCCACCCCCCTGGAGCAAAGGTGGGCTAACAGGAAACTAATTCAGTAGAAGCCAAGAGGAAGAAAAGCAACTAGAGAAAGTGATATATTTGATGTGTGTCTAGAAAGCAGAGATAAGAGGGGACTTTGGACTTTGCACTTTGTTATTGATCTTTTTGCTGGGCTAATGTGTCTAGTCATAAGACATTATTTCCTCCGCTTCAGACTTAAAATGTGATAGTAAAAATTAATAGAGTACAGACTACTTTTCTCCTACCTTGTGCATTTTTTATTATACTACATTTGTCATGAAAATAGTAAAATCCCACACATGTTAAGTAGACCTCTTATGAACTATGATGATTAGTGGTTTGAGCATCAGCATAAAAGAATGAATCATTCTGAAAATTTATTGCAGACCTTATACTACTCCTGTGAATTCTAAGTATCCTTGACTCCATGAATCTGTGGCAGGGGCATGGGCTTTGGAGTCAAACCAAACAAGCAACAGCAAGTTATTCAACCTTGTTGAACTTATTGCAAAGTGAAGATAGCAAGATATAAATTGTAAAATTATTGTGAGTATCATAATAGTAGGGTGCTGCAGATAAGGTATTTCACGAGTGCCTGAAATGCAATCACAGTCATCATTAAAGAAGAAGATTATAAAGAATGAATGCATATAAGACAGTGCTTCTAATCCTGATAGTGTATAATGATCACATGTGAAACATACCTGCCATAGAGATGTCAAAATCTGTCCCTAACGACATACATATTCAGTTGACACAACACTGTAATTTCTATGTTTCAAAGAACTTCATACTTGATCCTCCTATTCAACTAGGGATGACAGCCACTATGATGAAGGTATTGTCCATAGTTAAACAAGACTCAACAACTAAAAAACGAAGAGGACTTAAATGAAGTTTGCTCTGCCTACTGTCACCAGCTGTTGCATACACCATAGAAAATGGCATATAACTAAAAATAGATGCTGACAATAATTCTATGTGTGATACATAATTACATAAGACAAATTAAACATTTCTACATAGAAGATTAATATTTGAATAAAGTACCAGGCAACTAAGCAAGTTTATTTCTGTGACTCTGAGTATTATAATCTGTGTTTGGATTACAGTCCAAGGTAGGAAGACAGGAGCCTGAGCTCAGACCATCTGGCCTGTGTTTCTGCCTTGTATTAAAAAATTATAAAATCTGATAGGTGCAAATTACTCATGTACCCGTAATACACACCGCCTCTCTTCTCCAGCCCAGCCCTCCCATTATGTTTTGGAATGTCATCTGGAGCCTGCTCAAGTTCACAGCCATCATCTCAATAAAGGTAAAGCAAAATTGAAAGCAATCCAATTGTGAATGACTATTAATTTAAACCATGGCATGTATCTCAGACTATAGCAATGTAATCTGTAAGAACCAAGAGAAGGAGAGTGGGTAATGCACAGGGAAGTCAGATCAGTTGAGATCAACAGTAAGATTGAAGTTGAATAAGACATTCAAGAAGATTAGGGTAACATGTGTACATTTTCATTCTGTGTATACATTTTCTCTATACAAATGAAAACATTTCAATTAATTAAATATAACCCTTTGGATGTTATAAGCAACTTTTGATTAAACCATTATCATAAATATGTCAAAACAAACCTGTAAGAGCCTTATAAACTTTCTGCAGTCAGTCACTAATAGCAGAGGCTGAGGAGGCTTTATAGGTTGAGGAGGCTTCTGAGGAGGCAAAGGAGTTGGTGGACACTTCAAGCCACAAGGAAAGAAGACATGAATTTGAGTAGTTACTTCTGTCCCAGTCTTTCCTTCTTCCATTTGAAAGAAAGGACTTTGGGATTTTTAATCTGCCATTTGTTCAATTGCCAGGGTCCAGCCCTGGCTTGAAGGAGGGTTCCCGAAGAGAGATGTGAAATGGAGAGGCAAAATAACGACTGGAAGTCAAGTTCTGGTGCAAGCTGACAGGCTAATGCTGAAGGCAGCTGAGTTTTTCCATCTTTCTCTCTCTGCCTCCTTCTCTGTTTCTTTCTTTTTTCATTTTTCTGTCTTTCTATTTTTTTTCTTTTTCTATTTTGTTTTCTGTTTCTATGCTTCCATGCTTCTTTACTTCTCTACTTGTCTGCCTTCACAGCTCTTAGCTTCAGTCTTTTATTTTCTGATCACGTCATGCAAGAACAAACTTCAAGAAAGGTACAATTTCACAGAATTTATAGAAACATTTTGTTATTCCTTTTTATCAAACAATCCCATAATTATTCACCTCAAGTAAAGTCTTCAGGCGCCTATAATGATTAACTGTTTTCACATTTTCCCATGTATGTGCAATCAAGCACTTGTGATTTCCTGAACTTCTACTTTCAATTACTATATTAAAGGTGAGAGGCAAAACAACCACAAATGGGGCTTTCCATCATTAATCACTGATCCAGTAGATCCATTTATCCTTTAAGTATTTATTTTGAATTTTCCTTTTCACGTCCCTCCAATACTTAGACTTTGGTCCCCCCGATTGAACTATTTCTGACTTTGGTTGTTTTTCTGTAAGGATTCTTGATAAAGAGTCAATTGCAATTGCCACCATCTAGAAAAATTAGTCATAAAACAAGTTTTACATTGTATCAGGAGGTTCATTGTTTCCTCCAAAGTGTACTGTACTCCATGCCTGACTTTCTTTAAGGCCTTTAAGGAAAACAATTATCTATGACCCATTTTCTTGTTTTTCCAATTCTATGCCAGAGCCTCTTTCAGATACATTGACCAACACTTCAGCAACACAATTTTTACTGGAAAAGTAAACTTAGAGATTGAGACACCAAGTAAAAGACAGAGAAAGACAAACATTATACAGAAAACGACATATTTCTGTAGCGTAGAGAGCCAAAGATTTTTCTATAGAGGGGCCACATTGGACTTCAAGGAAGAGACAGCTGGGCTGGAACTGTGTCAAGCAGCTCTTCAGTGCTCAATTCCTCGTAATCCTGAAATGGCATGCTTGCCATCTCCAGAATTCAATGATTTAGCCTTCTAAGGATATTCTAAGACAGTATACAGTCCTGTGGTCTACCTGGAATCCATAAATATAACATTTTAAGACAATACTTGTTGGTCTTGACTGCATCTTCATAAAAAAAAAATTAAAGAGATAAGTGATAGAGCTGAATGTTATCTGTAAACTTTGAATATATAGTGCTTCATCCCAAGTACAAAGCCATTTTTTTCCCCTACAAATAAGTTCTATTTGTTTTCTTTGGGGGTTTTAAAAGAATGTTTTATCATAATTTTTGCTTCAGTTACTTTAGGACTAGTTAAAAGTCCTAAACTCTAAAAAGAATAATAAGAAGAAAATTTGCAGTAATTACACAAAGCTTAGCATTGTCAAATGCTGTTCAAAGTGTTATTCACATATTGTTTCATGTAATCTTAAACACTACCCTAGGAAGTGAGCACTTTTTATGTCCCCATGAGATGTACAGCCCAGATGCTTATGGAAGGAAAGACCCATGCCTCCTAACAATGCTGCTGGAATATGGACCTCAGCTTCCTGAAGGATAGATTGGGGAGCTCTGATTCAATGACTAACCAAAATGAGAATGCCAAATCCTGTTTTTTCTGTAATAAATTGGAAACACTGCAAGGTCATTTCATGTAACCCATTCATGGGGTAAAGACTTCTTTAAAATTCTATGCAAGTCCCAATCTTGCCTCCAAGCCTTCCATTCTAAGAGTGCATAATCATAAATATCCTACACCTTTGTCTTAATCAGATTTCCATGGAATGCAATCTTGATATGACACTTAAGTGTTTCTGATCACCATGATAACCACTCCTAAACAGGTGTAAGATATGAATACAACAATGGCATCAACCAATAATGTTGTTGTACATGTCTATCAGCAGACTTAGTCTCTGTTTCCATGGAGCACTCTGTTGCAAGCTAACACTTCACCATTTGCGATTTCTGCTTCTTTTGATCTCAGTTTCATGGCTGCTGTATTTGTATCCATTTGGAATGGCTACATTTCATCATCTACTTGACTGGGCTTAGAAATACCTTGTAAAACATACTAGCTGTGTTTGCAAGGAGTGTTCAGAGAAGGATTACCTATGTGTGTATGTGGGGGGGGGGGGAAATATATATAGGATACAAGTAGCACCATCCCATGGGCTGGATGCTCTGACAGAATCAAGAGGAAAAACAAATCTATAATAGTGTGTGGATTCCTCTTCATCTTCTTTCTGATGCACTATCACACCCCATGGTCCTCCATACATATCCTCACCAATGAAATGAAACTTCTAAAACTGTGAAGCAAAATAAATCTTTCATTAAGCTGTTTCTGTCAGGTAGTTTTGTCATTGCAATGCAAGCTAACAAATGCAGAAAACTGTTACTAGAAAAGTGTGGTCACTGCTGTGACTAAAACTGACCTTGTCAGACATGGTGGCTCATGTTTTTAATCTCAGCACTTGAGAGGCCGAGGTAGGGGGATCTCTGTGAATTCAAGGACATTGTGAGACCACATAATGAATTACAGGTCAATCTGGACTAGAGTGAGGCCAATTCCATGAAAAGAGATAGCTAGCTAGCTAGCCAGATGATACATAGATTAGATAGAAGATAGATAGATAGATAGATAGATAGATAGATAGATAGATAGATAGATAGATGATAGAGAGAGAGAGAGAAAAAGAGAGAGAGAGAGAGAGAGAGAGAGAGAGAGTTAAAAAAAACTGGCCTTGGTTTTCTTAGGCCTTTAAAACTGGTTGTGAGAGGAGCATGGAAGAGTTTGGAGATACAGGCTAGGAAAGACCTATAATGCTATAAGGAGAGCTTAACATGTAATTCTGCTTAGAGCCCAGAAGACCAGAATACTGACAGAGGTACATATAAGAATAACAAAGGATCTGGGGAGATAGCTCAGTCCTTAAAGTTCTGACTTGCAAAGCCTATTGGTCTGAGTTTGAATCTCCATTAACCATGTTAAAATAGGTAAAGAGTGGTGCATGTGTCTGGAGAGTTTTTGCAGCAACAATAGGCCCTGGAACACATATGCACACAAACACACTCTCTTTATCACACAAATAGATAAATAAAAATATTTTAGAGCTAAAAAAATTCTTAGTCATTAAGGTGCAGAGAAGCCTAAGAACCCAGGTTTAATACCACAGTACTCATGTAACCCAGATGCACAAACTAGTTCATGCATCTGGAGTTTGTTTGCAGTGGCTAGAGGCCCTGAAGTGCCCATTCTTTCTAGTCCTCTCCAAACTAAATAAATAAAAATTAATTTTAAAATATTATAAAAAATTCTAGGCCTTTACTATATATAAATTGAACCAGTTGAACTAGAGGTCTGGCAAAAATATTGTCCACATTTTGTTCACACTTTGAAACTTTATGGGAATATGAATTAAATTTGTTAGAGGAGTTTTCTAGAGAACAGCATCCAGACTGATTGCTAATGATTTATGTTGGTGGCATGCTTAGTGCTGGCTGAATTTCACCAGACTTACAGTATAAATGAGGTACAAATAGCAGAGCAAAGGGATTTTAAAAATGTGCAGTCTGGGGCTGGAGAGATGGCTTAGCAGTTAAGCTCTTGCCTGTGAAGCCCAAGGACCCTGGTTCGAGGCTCCATTCCCCAGGACCTACATTAGCCAGATGCACAAGGGGTGCACACATCTGGAGTTTGTTTTCAGTGGCTGCAGGCCCTGGCATGCCCATTCTCTCTCTCGGTCTGTCACTCTCAAATAAATAAATAAAATAAACAAAAAAAATGTGCAGTCTGATCAGAAAAGAAATGACTTGAAGTTATAGACAAGAAGTATGTGAGCATGAAAAAGAATAGTTTCATTTAGCCGGGCGTAGTGGCACACACCTTTAATCCCAGCACTCGGGAGGCAGAGGTAGAAGGATCACTGTGAGTTTGAGGCCACCCTGAGACTAGAGAGTAAATTCCAGGTCAGCCTGGGCTAAAATGAGACCCTACCTAAGCAAATGAAAAAAAAAAAAAAAAGAAGTTTCATTTTTAAAAAGCCAAGAACTTTTCAGTGGAATGAGAGCAGATTGGCTAGATTCCACTCATTGTAGTCTCCAAATATGTAAAATTATAAAGTCATTTGGAAGACTATACACTGTAGAAGAGATTACTACTGTACTTGCTTACTTATAAGGAAATGTTTAACAATGTTTGGCAGCCCAGGCACTCAGATGCCACATCATCCATGATGCAGAGGTAACCAGCTATTATGAAATTATAGATAGATAGGTGATTGATTGATAGTTAGCTAGCTAGCTAGCTAGATAGATAGATAATACATATTTACATATGTATTATATTATTATACAATGTGTATAAGAAATGTTGTTTCTTACCTTCCTCCTTATTTGAGGGTCCCTCTCTTGTTTCGCTGCTGGGAAGCCCAGACTAACTAGCCCATAAATACACTGATAAGATGGATACACCAGTGCAGTAATGGCACACAGCCTTGGTGGGTAACCAATAGCTTTCTGATTAGCTAAGAGATTCATTCAGTGGAAAGGAACCCATATGTGGAATTAGGAACCAGGTCAGAATTCTACAGGGACAAAGATTATACTCTCCAGTGTCAAGCTCCCAGTAGTCTTTAGCTAAAAGAGGAGCTACATCAAATTCTCCCTAAATTAATAACACTTATCCCAATTAACCTATGCCAACTTCATTCTCTGTTGGAGAAATAAACTAACCCCCACAGTACAGTCAAGCCCCAGCTGAAACCACAGAGGAATTGGGGATATGACCAAGAATGCTGTTTCCATGTTGAACTTGACAATCACTACCAAGAGTGAAGAAGATGCATGCTGAGGATACTCAATACCTACCAAAGCAGAGATCCAGAAGTTCCTAAGAGCTCATCACTGAAGCAGTTGTAAAACAGGCCCACCATGGCTCAGGGAATTCTGCAGAAGAGGGAGCTGAAAGATTGTAAGAGCCACAGGTTGGAACATTATGCCCAGAGGCATTACCTTCCCCCAACAACTGACTGCTGCTCCCAAAATGCTTAACCCATAATCCCATGGGGAATGCATGCAGTACCACTAATGAGCCACCCCTCCCCAGCAGAATGGGGCAGGGATGAGGAAAAGGATGGTAGCAACACATGATACATCCATACTAAGTATGTTTGTAATAAAAAAGAAAAAGATTCTCATTGAATCGCCATAAGCATATTGGGTTTACAAATATTTGTGCCAATTCGATTCCAGGATTACATGGGTGGTGGGGAACCAAACTCCAGTTGGTAGGCTTGCAGAGCAAGCCCCTTAAACCACTTAGAAATCCCCCTTGCCTCTAGAACATACTTTCAGTTTTTATCTGAGTCATGCAAAGGTTTTTCTGAATCTTTCTATTCTTTTTCTCTTTCATTAACTCATTCCTTGCCTGTAAAATGTCACTTTATGTGGTTATGAAAAATCATGCTATAGTTTGAAGATTTTGCTGCTTACTCTTTTTCTCATCCTACATTATATCTTATTTCTCTAAATTTCTGCCTTTTATAATGCTTTTTATCCTAAACTCAGTATGGTGGCACATGCCTTTTATCCCAGCACTCGGGAGGCAAAGGAAGGAGGATCACTGTGAGTTTGAGGCCACCCTGAGACAACATAGTGAATTCCAGGTCAGCCTGAACTAGAGTGAGACCCTACCTCAAAAAACAAACAAACAAAAAAGATTTTTATGGACCCCAGGCTGCTGATCTCAACTTTGAATCCTCCTGCTTCAGTCTTCTGTATGTTGGATTATAGGCACCTCCCACTCCACTTTGCTTCCCTAAAGGGTCATTTCTAAGCCTTCATCAGAATCAGCCATTATTGCTCCTTTTTGGCAATGTAGACTTTACTAGCGTGTTTCCTCTTGTACCTTAACCTAGTTCCAAGGCTGTTCATTTTCAGCCTTTTGGTACAGCAATACTCTAAAACTGGCACCAATTTTCTGTCTTAGCTCACTTTGTACTGCAGCAACATGATAATGGAGAGTGGGAAATTCATAAAGAACAAAGTTCTATTTATTACAGTTCCAAAGAGTAAGAACACTGGAATCAAGTGGCCAGAACCTGTGGAGAACCTCTGTGCTGGGCATCTTTGTGGTGACAAGCTAAATGGTAAGAGAAGAATACAGGAACACAGCACAGTCTTTTATAAATTGCTCAGTCCTATGATAACAAACCCATACCAGTGATGAAAATGCCCTTAGTATCCTAATAGGCTCTCAAAGTGCTTACCTCTTAGCACTATTGCAAGATGTTAAAATTTTCCTTTTTTTGTCACTTTTTCTCTTTGCATTACAGTTTGGTATATTTATTTTGATATATCTTCAAGTTCACTAATTCTTTCCTTAACCATTGTTTCAACTCACAGTTCAATAATTAGAAACATTCTTCATTTCTCTTATAGTGTCTTTGCGGCAGATCCTTTCGATACCTCCTGGTTCCCATCATGTTGTTTACATTATCAACCTTGTTAAGCTTTGCCTATTTTTTTTTTCTGTTAAGACTATCGATGTGTTGAGCATCGTCACTTTCATCAGTTTAAATTGCTGTCTTTCAGCCTCTGCATCACATTATGTCTGTTTCTGATGATGCTTTGTCTCTTCAGAAAGGGTTTGATTTCTTTTTCTGAATTCTGGGTAATAGTTAGTGACTGTAAGCCCTCTATATTTCAATAAGTAGAAAGACCTGAGATAGATATACCTTTAAAAAATGCGAGACTGGGTTAATCTGGGTATAATCTTGGAAATGTTGGCTGGTATTGTGGCCACTGAAGTTTTTGTACCAGGGCTTCAGAATCCTCCCGTGTCTTCATTTTTGCCTCTTCTTGACTCTAGCATTCCTTAAGCATTGTTTCTTCATCATTATAGTCTCTATCTTGCAGATCTTTGAGGAGTTACTCACTGTTATACTGGTAGCTAT
The DNA here is from genome assembly GCF_020740685.1 of Jaculus jaculus. Taxonomy (NCBI): domain Eukaryota; kingdom Metazoa; phylum Chordata; class Mammalia; order Rodentia; family Dipodidae; genus Jaculus; species Jaculus jaculus. Next base: position 119,790,223 of record NC_059104.1, read on the forward strand.
ACTGTGGTTATGGTGGCAGTTTTTTAATCTTGCAGTTAAATATCAGCCTTTTTTGTGAATCCTGGCATTTGGATGTAGTTCAAATATCCCTCCTGGAGTATAGTTATCCCACCCTTTCCTCTGGTCTTAAGTCTGGATATATTGTTCCCAGCAAATTTTGGATTGGATTCTTAATTTGTGATTATTATATTTCACACTCTCTAATAACTAAGAAAGAAGATTGAAAGGTGCTGGAACTGAGACTAATTCCTACCTACAAATTGATATAAATCTCTCTTAATTTCCTAGCTACTTAACTTTTGCTTTAGAGAACCTTCTGGATATCTTTTAAAAATACTATTTTTCTCCCTTCAAGGGCAACAAATTTTATCTGTCTTCAACTCTGGACCTGATGTAATTCCTACAGATATGCATACAAATGTGGTACAATTTGTAATAAATAAGGACAATTAATATTTTTGTCTATAAGACAGAAAAATCTTTTTATCAGTGGCATTTTTTTTCTAAGGAACTGAACAGATGAAATGTTTCTTGGTTCCAAAATAAAGTTCAGAGAGAAAATTAAAGTATATGTGCCATTTAAATAGCCATGCAATGTGACATATTATGGGAAATAAGAATGGTAAAGTACAATAGAAATTATGCTTTAGTGTTCTTTAAATATCAAATTATATCCTAAGCCATATAGGCTTATGCAACATTGTCCTTCTGTCAAGTTTTGTACAGGCTATTAAATATAAAAATTGTTCCATTATATTGCTAAAATTATTTTAAAGTTCTTAAAACCCTTTCTGAGTATATCTTACTTATAATAAAATATCACCATCTGGTGGCATCAATTTCAAACTACAGGCAAAGAAACCTATAGGGTTTGGCATTTAATAAGCACATCATTACACACGCTCAATGAAGCATATTTTAAAATAAATATGAATACTCTGTTAAGAATGAACTAGAATCTTGGAATGTCCATGAAAAGAAAAAACTTTAAGATGATGATATTCAAAAGGCCAGTTCGCAAATGAGACATTTGCGTGGTACTGTAAATCAACATGACTTCCTATGTCAATAAAGTTCATGAAGGACAGATGCTAGCTGAACTAAACTGAATGGCTCATGATGCAGTTCCTGTATATCATATTTTAAGTTCTTGATCTCTCTATGGACCCACAGAATATTCATTGAACTATATGTGAGAGACACTTCTTTGGGAATAACTGCCGTAGGCCAAGTAAGATATGTTTTCGACTACAATATTCACATGTTATAAAAGGAAATGACTTACTTTTACTTACATATGCACAGATCACAGTTATAGCTATGAATATAGCAACCCAAACATACATATCATCACAAGATTTGATAACAGACTAAATTTAGGCTATAAAATAAATTCAATTACAAAAAAAAAAAAAAAAGACAAGAGATCAGCTGCTGAGCTCAAGAAGTTGAATAATATGGAGCACAGATCAGTTTTAGGGAAAAGATCAGGATTTTAGTTTAGGGTTACATTAACAGTGGATGTCCAGATTGAAATATCAGGCCAAAAAGATTCCAATGTTTATGGGAGACGTCTGAGGTCTAAGAGCATACCTATGTATGTATCATCATTAAGTAATGGTATTTCAAATTCTAACATTGGTTGAAATTAACAGATAAATAATCATACAAATGAAAAAAATCAATCCAAGGATGAAATCCTGGGGCATTTGGTAATTTAGAAAGCTAGAGCAGAGTCAGAAAATGAGGGCCAGTGTATCAAATCTATCACCGTCTTCTGTAATGCTTTCTAAATGCTAAGGGTGTTCGTGCATATTTAAGGGTTGATAATTGTAGCGGCAGCAGCCATAGGTGGTCCAGGGAACCTGAGCTCTTATACTGTGTGACCATTTCTAGACATTTTTTCTGGGGGCTGTAGTGAAGGCATAGTAGTTAAGGCACTAGCTTTGCAAAGCCAAAGGAATTGGGTTCAATTACCCAAAACCCACATATACCACTTGCATAAAGTGGCAACATGCATCTGGAGTTCATTTGCAGTGTCTGGAGGCCCTGGTGCTTGCTTACTCTTCCTCTCTCTCTCTCTCTCTCTCTCTCTCTCTCTCTCTCTCTCTCTCTCTCTCTCGGTCTCGGTCTCTCTCTCTCTCTCTCTTTCTCTCTCTCTCTCTCCCTCCCTCCCTCCATCCTTCCATCTTTCTCTCTCATATAAACAAATAACAATAAAAAAGAAAACAAAAGAAAGAAATGTTTGCTGGCTACAAGTATTGGGTATGTTATATGTGATCAGTGAGCATCTATCCTGGAAGTGAAGTGAGGCCAAGGAAAATTGTCTGTGCCCAATCCTGATAGACCAAGAAAGTTCAGAACTAAGAATAAAATAATAAGGTTGAGAGATACAGCAATCATTGGTAAGAGAGTGACAAAAGTCATGTCCAATGAGTTACTAAGGCAAAGCTTGACTGTGATAAGAGGGAATAGAAGCAAAAAGTAATAGGAACTACTCTGCCAGACGTTTTACTAGAAAGAACATCTGAAAAGTGATGCTTGAAGGGATATGTGGACTTAAGAAATTACACACACACACACACACACACACACACACAAACAAACAAACAAACAAATGCACCACATGGCAGTGAGAAATATGCAATTAGTGGATACTTTGAAATAGGACAGTAGCTATGGAAACGGAGTAGCAAGAAATAAGATATCTTCATGAGTATGTATTTACATAGGTTCAGGCAGTTCCTACAGACAACATGATAAAAAGGGATGCTGGAAAATGGAAATGTGGCAAAACTCTAAGGCACTATGCTCTGAAGGCTTCTCTTTTCTGAAACAAGAGATTGAATAGCTAAAAAGGACAAAGGAAAAGACAGTGGAAAGTTTAAGAGAAGAGTACATGGATATATCATCTCTATGAATGGGAAAAAGAATGGTTTAACAACAACAACAACAAAAAAAACCCCACTTATTTAACCATACACAAAAATCAATTCCAAATGGATTAAAGACCTCAATATAAGATGAGAAACTCTTCAACTACTGGAAGAAAAAATAGGAAGTACTATCCATGATATAGGACTAGGAAAAGACTACCTGAACAAAATCCCAGTAGCCAAGGAAATTAAATAAGCACTCAACCAATGGGATCTCATGAAGCTAAAAAGCTTTTGCACAGACAAACATACCACAAACAGAACCAATAGATTACCCACAGAATGGGAGAAAATCTTTGCCAGCTATACCACTGACAGAAGCCTAATATCTAGAATCTACAAGGAACTCAAAAAGAACTAAACAATAAAAAAGTTCAAACAACCCATTCCAAAGGTGGGGCAGAGAACTAAATAGGGAGTTCTCAGAGGAAGAATTACAAATGGCTAACACACACTTAAGAAAATATTCAACATCCCTAACAATTAGGGAACTGAAAATTAAAGCAACTATGAGATTCCACCTTCCCCCGGTAAGGATAGCAAACATTTTAAAAAAATAAAATAAAACAAATGTTGGTGAGGCTGTGGAGAAATAAGAACCCTCATTTACTCTTGGTGGGAATGTAAGTTCGTACAACCACTGTGGAAATCAATTTGGAGACTCCTGAAAGGGATGAATATAGAGTTACCAGAAGAACTAGTTATTCCCTTACTGGGCATTTCCCCAAAAGTTCCACATCTCAGTTTAGAAATATTTGCTCAACCATGTTTATAGCTGCTTTATTCATAATAGCTAAAAACTGGAATCAACCCAGGTGACCATCATTGGATGAATGGATAACCAAGATGTGGTATACCTACATGATGGGATTCTACTCAGCAGTAAGAAAAAAGGACACATTGAAATCTGTAGAAAAATGGTTGAACTTTCTAAGTGAACTCACACAATCACAGAAAGACAACAGTCATATGACCTCACTCATTTGCAATTCCTAACCTGAATCAGCCCAAGTTGCTGACATAGCAGAATAGCACCTTGAGGCTTGGACAATAGGGAGGGTAGATTTGGGAGAAGGGAAAAGGTGGGGAGACACAAAATCTGAACCCAAATTGAACTGGTACCATAGAATCTTATACCCTGGAAATCAGACTAAAAGGGGAACCCTCAAGTGAACCTTAGAAGGAGCATTTAAATCAAAGGGCCCTGGAAAGAGTGAGACAAAACCTAACCTCAAATTTCTCCAGTTTCTCTTTTCTTTTTTTCTTTTCCCTTGGTGCTGGCCTGTAATTCCCTGCACCAGGATGTGGTCTACACCCACAATGAGCTGTTGATCAGAGAGACCTACTAGATCTCCCAAAACAAAGACAGATTTCTGTCAGAACACTTGATTACCCACCAAAGGTTAATGGTAAGACCCTGCTGCTGAAGACACTAAACACTTTTGCCATAGGCCATGCAGAGACCTGGTTAGAATCTGGAGGAGATCCAGTCCTCAGATAATTAGTCCATCTAGTGCTGGACAGAGCTACATGAGCTACCAGGGGAAAGTGGCTACCATCTGACCAAGCAATTCAAAGTCTACGCAAGTAACCAACTGCTGTTGCATTGGCTAACAGATCTGCTCAGTGGAAAGGAAACTATATCTGGAACTGGGAAACAAGTCAGAATGTCCAATATCCAGGTAATGATTCTGCTTTCCATTGTCAAGTTCCCACTAACTTTAGAGTATAAGAGTGTCTTAACCCTTTTAAACCTCTCTAAATTAATAATGGTTGTCCTATTTAATGGCACTGACTTCACTTTCCATTGGAAATTCTGTTTTTTTTTAGATGGGAACTGGACTTGGGGAGATAAATGACCAAGCACACTCCACCTCATCCCCAGCTGAAACCACAGAGAAATGGGGGAAATGAACAAGAATACCGCTTTCTTAGTTAAGATGACATCAGCACAAGGATGCTGGAGATAGATACTGAGGACCTTGGACATCTATCAAACAAGAGATCCAGATGCTTCTGAGTGCCCATCAGTGAAGTAGACTCAAAATGCTCCCCACAGGTCAGGGAATTTTGTGGAAGAGGGGGCGAAAAGATTGGTAGAGCCATAAGTTGGGACATTTTGCACAGAGGCATTACCTCTCCCCATAACTGATAGCTGCCCCCATAATGCATGACCCACAATCCCCATGGGGTTAACCTGCATCCCCAATGAGGAAATCCTCTTCAGAAAAGTGGCAGGGAGGAGGGAAAGGATGGTACAAACATGTGATGTTTGCATACAAAATATGACCAATTCTAATAATAAAAAGAAAAACAATCTAATATTTTGATTGGATGGGTAAGGGTTGACTTAAAGTAAATCATGATATGAGAAACTGTGGGTAACACAATCAGTGACCTACAAAAACACAAAAACTACTGCACAAGGCTTGATTTAATGAGGATTGGTTTTCTACCAAGTGCATACAATAAACCAAGGCAGAGGAAACTGGTTGAGTGGGATAAATGATAATGGAGAGAGACTTTAGGTATAATCTGGAGTGTGTAAAATTGCTTTGGCTCAAACACTTGCACACCATATGCACTCTTCTCTGAATGTTATATCTTAGTTCCTATGTTTACTCAAGGATGAAGCCTAAAACAGTGAAAAGGACCCCAGAAGGATAAAATATGATTACAAAAGAAAATACTGGAAGCATACTAGTTAGGTTATAAAAAAGAGACCATGTATAGGATATGGAAGCAAGGAGAACGAGGAATAACTTTTGAAAAAACTTGAAAACAAAAAACTTGAAGATGAGGGCTGGAGAGATGGCTTAGCGGTTAAGCGCTTGCCTGTGAAGCCTAAGGACTCCTGTTCGAGGCTCGATTCCCCAGGTCCCATGTTAGCCAGATGCACAAGGGGCGCACGCATCTGGAGTTCGTTTGCAGAGGCTGGAAGCCCTGGCGCGCCCATTCTCTCTCTCCCTCTATGTGTCTTTCTCTCTGTGTCTGTCGCTCTCAAATAAATAATTAATTTAAAAATGTTTAAAAAAAAAACTTGAAGATGAGTTATATAGAGAAGTTTAATAGTGAAGGTCTTGAAACCAGAACAAAGGCAAGATAGCTATTTTATATGCCATACACACACACACACACACACACACACACGTGCGCGCGCGCGCGCGCTCCAGAAAATGTGGATATGTAGATACCACCTTGTCTGCTTTGGCAGGACTAGAACCAGAGTCTGATCAAGTCTCATCCAAGATGGCTGCAAGCAAATCCTCAGCAACAGCTTCTTAGTTCTTCCTCAGCTTAGCACACCTGTGGGCTTGCCTGTTGAGCCCACAAACCAACCAGGCCCTCCCTTTCACACTTGTGTCTGGTGATGAGGTTCATCCCAATTGGATGTTTAATCCATAAATGGATTTGGCATGTGTATAACTCCCTCTCTTGGCCCTATCTTCAATCTCTTGGTTTTTACTTTCTGATCACCAGTGGTAAGCACTCTTCCTTCCCAGCCAGTTTAGGGAGCAGGATTTCTTATCTGCCTGGATTTTTCTGCTTGTTTGCTATATGTATTTTGTTCTTGGATGTTTTCTTGCTTTGAATGCATGTGTGATCTCTGATCTTTGATGTGAAAGGGAACTTTTGAAGTGGGATCTCATGCTTTGCTTTCCACGTGTGTATGTATCCAGACTTTTCCCTATGTGAAAGAGAATTTCTTCATCTCCCCTCCCTCTTCCCAGAGAGAAACCTCTTTTGGCTTGGGCTTCCTGTTAATCTTTCCTTTGGATCCTCACTCTACCTAAAATAAACCTCATAATTCATAATTTACCCTTCTCAGAGCCCATTTTCAATTCTTTACTAAGTTGGATAAGAATCCAAAAATTGAGGTCCAAAAGCTTGGGATCCCTGATCTTTATAGAATTTAATCCCTTGATAGACCAAATTCCTGCATCATTCTCAGTTCATTCTAGGAATTACTTATGTGATGGTCAGCAAATGCATCTAGATCACCATTCACACCATTGCCTTTGAAGTAGTCGAATGGAAAGTTGTGGTGTTTCTTATATTTTCAGAATTAAAAATAATCATAATAAGATCATTTGACCTCAAATTTCAATCATGGTGAAATGGAAACAAATTTAACAACTAACAAAATGAATCTCTATGGGCTAAGCACCCTTGTATATAAAACCAAATGCATGGATTAAAGGGAAGGATAAATGGTTATTTAAATCTAATGTGAACATGGTTTGTAGACATGAAATACATGAGTGCTATATCTTATCTCCTCTAAGGTGCTCTTCTTCCAGGTGAAGCATAATTGTGCCAAGGAAAACAAGGAAGCTTTGGTTGAGTGTTGTCTGAGTATCAACCTGAGGGCCAGAAATACAGGAAAGGTAAGCTATATTCTCCTTCATGCAGTGGTACATAGATCATAGAGGACACAAACCTTATGCTGACAACCAGGGGGCATGAAGGAAAACTGTTGGGTTTAAGTCAATAAAGTGGCTAACTAGAAGTCATAAGCAAAAACTTGCACAACTCACTTATTCTTTCATGACATTGAAAAGTAATTATGAGTGTTATCAAACATGTCGGCTTCATAGCCTGTGTTTGATTGTGCAAAGATTAGACAAGAAATAGACTTTATCTTCTGTTTGCAGGATTAAGTACAACTATCAGAACTAGAGGAAACCCAGAGCAGCCGTCTACTAGTAGAACACAGGCTGCCTCCCCTGGCTTCTCTCTACTTCAGCTTGTAACCAGTACAGTTTCCCATGACTAAGAGAGGAGATTTCTAGGGGAGACTATGTGTCACCAAATAGCAGTTCTGCCCACACTAGCCAAGTTCACTGTGTGCTTCCAATGCAATGGCTGCAGCTGCTACCCATTGAGAGCTTTATTATGGAGGCCTCATTTCCTTTCCTGCCAGGCAAGGCTGAGCTGCTCCTGCCAGCACAGCCTTCTTCCTGCTGCTGATTCTCAGCTGTGGGCACCATTACATTGCCTTCCACATGAATTTGGAACTTTCCTGCTTCCTGTTTCCTGTGTCCTGCTGGGTCCTCACACATATCTTTAGATGAAAACAACACTCTGGAAGAGTGTGGGGAAACAAACTGTGAAGAGGAGGTCTTTGGCCCAACATGTTGTGTGTAAAACTTCCTGCTGCCTACAGCTGTGAGCCACACAGTGAGTTTGTAAATCTTCCCTAGAATTAATGAAATAGAATTTTTTAAAGGGCACAAAAATGCATCTTGGAAAAGAGGGAAACTTTGACATCAATTTTATAAAAGGAAAGGTGTCTGCTGGACTTTTATTAACCTGAAGAGATTACACCAAACAGGCTGTTACTCCACTTTCACCTGCTTGCTCTTAGTTTGAGTCATTCTGCCGAAAAGATTCAGGCGTGGTCAGATCAACTCCCTTTGCATCTACCCAGGACACAACCATGGGACAATATGGGTATTATCAAAGGTTGAAGATACTTTTTTGATGCAAACTCTCTAAGTTTCAACCTCTATCTAACTTCCAGACAATTCTATAAATGAATATTTATTTATTCTAATTCCAAAATAGGTCCCTAAGTTCTCAACTTCCTCCACCCCACGACATCAGTTGTACTTTTGACATTAATTGGGTTCATATTTAAACTAACAAGAAAAATGTGTTGAATGCATCTTGTTTGTTCAATTCCAAGCTAATTATTCCCAGGGAGTATATTGGCTTTATTCATAAAATAACCATGGTAAAGAACACATAATATTATAATCACTTTCTTTCAGATAAAAAAAAAAAAAAAAAAAAACAGCCCAGCAGGGCATGGTGGTATATACCTTTAATCCCAGCACTCAGGAGGCAGAGGTGGGAGGGCCACTGAGTTCGAGGGTATCCTGAGACTCCATAGTGATTTCCAAATCAGCCTGGGCTAGAGTGAAACCATACCTTGAAAAACAAAAGGCAACACAAATAAACAAACAAACAAAAAAATCAGCCCATCAAATTGAGTAGGCAATTTTTCCAGGGACTCACCAGTTCCACAACCTAGATTTTTTCAGTCAGGTATTCATCACTATTAATTTATCTAAATGTTCCATCAATGTATTTAAATGTTATGTATTCATTATACTTTGACATAATAAGTTCTTATTGTGCTATATCTTTTACAAAAAATAATTAGTTTTCTACTTATATGTGGCCTGTAAGGTTCTACTGTTTTAGCAAATGCTTTTAAACCCATGACCACTGCTTATACTTTCCTAAAGCTAAAAGTTCTCATTGCAGGTTATTAATTTCTAGGATAAAACATCTTTTGTCAACTGTGGCCACAGCTGAATGAACAAGAATTTGTAAAGAATAATATCTCTCTTCTAGTACACAACAAAGATAAGTATTCAGAAAGAGAAAGACCATATGACCAGCAATATTAAAATAAGTATCTTGATATTCCAGAAAGATACAGTTTTAATCTGAGGTTTAATTATTTCACAGTATAGATACACCATTTCTAAATTTTAAGTGACAATTTTTTATGATAAAATTAATTCATATAATGATTGACTAGCCCATTGCATTCATGAGAAAAACCAAAACACAAAATATAAAAGTAATAAAAAGCATACATTTATTAACGAATAGACCATGTATGTGACTGTCATATTGGAACACAGAAACATGATTCCTTAGCAATATTGACTGGGTTATAATAAACATTAAATTCTGTTTTTTTCCCTTATATTCTAAATGTAGCCAAAATTTAAAAACTATTGCTGCTATAACAAAATTCTGGGTAATGTTTAATGGACAGAAATTTGTTGATCCATAGCTCTGAATGTTAGGAAGTCCAAGAAAAGAGACTAGTCTCCAGTGAGGGTCCTCTGGCTACATCATCAGATAGCAGAATAGAGGTATAGAGAAAAAGAGGAAAACTGTAAGGAGGTGAGTAACCAAAAAAGAAAAATCAAAAGTAGGAGAACCAAGGCTTGTGAAAAAAGCATTAGTCCATCTATGTGGGAAGGTTTCCCATGCCCTACATACCTCTTAAAAGCCCCATCTCTTAATACGAGTATAATGACGATTAAATCTCATGTGATGTGTTAAAAGCAAACTATATCCAAATTAGTGCAAAGTAGAATATTGAGTCATAGATAGTAAATTAAAGATATTTTTAATTCAAATATGTTATTACTTAAATATAAAATGACAATAGTAGAAAACCATTTATGAATTATGGTAGAAAAGGGAGATCATAAATGGATATGCATATTTGGAATAAAAAGGACATTTCAAACGTGGAAATAGAAAAGATTTTCCAATAAAATAAATGTTAAGAAATACTGAGTCTGAGAAAATCTAGAATTTCACACTCAATTGAAGTGGAGTTGAAAAGGAGTCTGTAAATGATCAATTAAAGAGATAGGAGGGAAGGTAGAAGAATGAAGTGTCATGAAAGTTGTGAACAAAGTGATTCAATGGGGAAGACATGAAGATATATCTAAGAGTGCCAGTCTATTCAAGGGACAGCAGCTCATTATGGTCCTTGCCAAAAGACATTTCAGTGGTGTGGAAGAAGTCAGATTGCAATGCATTGAAAAGTGAATGGGATAAAGTTACAATAATTCTATAGAACACTGGTTATCACAGAAGGAAGGAAATAGGTCAGTAACTACAGGATGAGAAGTGCTAAAATGTCTTAAATATAATCGTTTGCTCACATTTTTCAAAACCAAGTCAACATTAATTGGTTCTTTTCAAGTAGTGTGTATAGTCTCTTCCTTGCTCCTTTGGGTACTAAACACTGGATACAGTTTTGTTTCTGTGTTATGATGCCAGTGTCATTTCATTAGGAACTGATTTTAGTAGCATAATCTTCAGTTCAAATGAAGACCAATTTCTTCAAAATGATAGTTAAAGAAAATGATAGTAAGTTTGTGTAACCCTACACTTTCAAAACTCCCATTGTCATCTGTCATTGGGCTTCAAATCCCACCAGCCTGAGTGAGCACAAGAACTTTCTTCATTTAACATTAAGGGTCTAGAAACACTTTTGGAAACAACTATCTGACTACATAAGCTTGAGGAATTAATTCAGGTGCTCTGTGAGAGGAACTATACCTGAGCCATATATCTCAGCAAAACGGTGTGACCCTTATATCACTGTATTTACAGATGAAGTTCTCAGAGCTACTATTTTTCTTATAACAAAAATGAAATAATATTTAGTGCAAAAACTTGTTGTTTTTTTTTTATAATTTGAGCAATTGTGAAATGATAACTTGACATTTTTAACTCCACTGTATTAATAATGCTATTGCCATTTTTTTTCACTTTTGGCTGATGTAAGAATTTTCTTATTCTTATTTTATAGATAAAGTCAAAGTGAAATTGAACCAATCTAATTATAAATCCACTTCTTCAATATATTTGTTGAAAAACCTAAAAATTTAAAAATACATAAATCATAAGTGAATAGTTCTATGATTTTTTTGATTAGCTGATTTATTAGAACTTTGTTTTTCAACATCCTATTCTGTCACTTCCTTGGCCCTTTTTGCTTGGATGCCAAAGAGACCAGCATTGACACAGGCTATGTGAAGACTTGAGAAAGTCTTGAAGTTCTTCTCCTCCTCTGTGACGGCTCTGGCTTTTTCCTTTTTACAGACGTTGCCGATGGGCACCACGGGTCCAGTCAACTGAGTTCCACTTTGAGTTCTTCAGCGGAGTTGTCTCCCTTCTTGGGGGCTGAGGGCTTCCTGGGGAAGAGGATGAGCTCAGAGCGGTACTCCTTCGGGCGCTAAACATTGGCCTGCAGAGACTCCGTGGACTTGTTCCTGCTGCTCTGTCCACAGAGATACCACCAGTCCAGACCACTTTTTTGTGGATGCTGGCCACCCTGAGCTCCTCCACGCTGAAGCCCCAGCTTGCTCAGACTTTGGTGTGCTTCCTGACGGTGGGACACCACAGGATGGGCCGGGGCGATGCAAAGCCCTTTTGGGCCTTGCGCCTATGGATCTTCTGTGCCGGCTGGTTGAACCAGGAGTTCACTCATCGCTGCCAGTCCTTGTGGAAGTGGGGCTTCAGGATCACGCCATTCTAGGCTGGGCGCCATGGCTGTCTCCAGTGTAGGAAAACAGCTGAGGGGAAAGGAACTAGCGCCACAAAGGAACAGTTCTGTAAATTTTTACAAAGCAAATTGCTAAAAAGAAATAAAGGGTGATAAAGAGATGTCTTAACAGTTAAGATCATGCCTGTGGATCCAGAGGACCCATGTTTGACTCTCCAGATCCCATGTAAGCCAGACACACAAGGAGACACATGCTCAAGGTCATGCAGGTGCACAAGGTGGCACACACATCTGGAGATCCACTGCAATAGCTGGATACCCTGGTGCATCAATTCTCTTTCTGTCTGTCTTGCTCGCTGTCACTTACTCTCATTTAAACAAAAATTAAGAAGAAATGAAGCACTAGGGAGATGCTAAGGCACTTCCTTGTGAATCTTGTCACTTTGTGTTTGATTTCCCAGTACCCACATAAAGCCAGATGTACCAAATGGCACATCTGTCTGGAGTTCACTTGCAGCATCAACAAGCCCTGGCATGCCCATACTAAAGTAATAATTACCTGACAAGAGGTTTGCAAAAATGAGCAAATACAATGAGTAGACTGGTGTTTACCGTTTTTAATAATGAATTCCTTCATTAGTATACATTATGCCATTATATGTGAACCAATTCTTGTAAGACATATACAATACATAAATATTCACAATGTGAGGTTTGCTTTGGTTTTCATTGCTAGAAGTACACAACAGGCCCAGAACGCCAAACATCACATATTCTCTCTGATATGTGAATCCTAGCTACAAATGATTGGATTTCTATGTGAATAGGAATGAAATTCAGTAGCAGAGGCCAATAAGCTAGAAAAGAGATAGTAAGGGAATAGCACAGGAGAGGGGAGGACTTACTAGGATGGTACTAATTCTATGTAAATAGAAGAACAAATTAATGGGGTGAAAGGCCTAAGTGAGATCAGGGGAAAAGATTGAGTAAAGGTGGAGGGAGGGCTAATCAAAAAGTAAGAGGATATAAGTAAGTGATATGGAAACCTGCTTTTTTGATAATGGAACACTCAAAAGTCATAGATTGTTGCTAGAAAAATTTCAGTGTCAGGGATGGGATACCTTCCAGTGGGTTGTTGGCCAGGGAGTTCACTGATACCCCAAAACATTACAGGTCAAGGCTCTTGGTTTCCCACCAGGAATAGATGGTAAGACCCTACTGCTGAAGACTCCACATACTTGGGCTGCAAGATCACTGAGACATCTGGCTGGAACTGAGCTGAAAACCTTCTCCATGTACAAGACCTGACAGAAAGCTGAAAAATAAAAGTGACGCTGCATGCAGTTCAATGGAAGAGAGATAATTCACCAGTGGAGATACTCAACAGTGGACACTCTAGTCTTAAACTTGGCCAATGGATGCAATAGTGGCATGTCTGTTATGGGGGAAACCAACCACTCTATTTGGACTGGAGACCCATTCTATGGGAGGGAATATATGTCTGACACTAAAAACCTACAACAGAGAAGTCATAAGTTCTAGGGGTGTAAGGTCAGCTGGTATCTGGCTAAATGTATATACTATGCACACCAAACTGCCCAGTAAGCACTTCTCTTAATGTTCATACCCATATATTAATGTTACTCTCATTTTTCATTAAAGAAGCTTCTCTTTTCAGATGGCAGTGACTTTGGATTGCCTCATAAGGAACCATGGTGCTGAGAAGAAGTGACAAAGGAGTTCTCAGCACTGAAATATCTCTGTCACATCTTCCAAGGCTCAGGATCCGTTGCAGAAGAGGCGGTGGAAAGAATGTAAGGGCCAAAGGAAGGGTAGGACTCTTTACAATGTGCTCCTCCAGACACAAAATGGCCTGGATATCCGTGGTCTCTCAGCAACTGATACTAACTACATGAATTTTGTTTCTTGTTTGTTGACCATAAACCTTTCGTGTTCAATCAGGGGCACAATTAAGAGTGTTATAAGATTATTTTATAATATTTTCTTACAGTCTTAGAGCCAATTATTGTACTATTTGTGTATGAAGAAAATTGTTCAAGTATTAGTCACCCCCCCCCTTGTTATTTGCTTCATGCTCAAATTGTGTTACCCTAAATTGTGACTGTATTCATCAGGTACTAACTTAGACTTTCCATAACATACTTACACATATACTAGCCAAACTGTCTAAATGTCAGCAAAAATGTAGAATGGATACATGTGAGAAGTTTTGGAAAAGATTTTATCAACTGGATTAACTTGGAACTTAAATCAAATTTTACTCTCAGTTTTGGATCATAGTATCAGAATACTTTTGCACTAAACTTCTTAGAATCCCTAAGTTTAAGGTGGTACTAAGGCATTCAAAAAGAAATATCCCAAAAGCACTCATGAGAGTTAAGAGACAAAAAGTAATAACCATCAAAAAAAATTTTTTCTTTCACATTGATTTTCAAAATGTGACTAAAACTCTAGGAAAATGTTAGTGAAAGACTAACTCCCTTCTTGAGGAGTTTCAGTAAATGTTTGAATTAGGGTGTGGTAATTTTTTTCACACAGTACTTGACTGCAAAATCAAAATCATCTTTTCCTGGTGTGTGTGTGTGTGTGTGTGTGTGTGTGTGTTTACATGTATATGTGTGGATATATGTGCACATGTGTAGGTCATATGTAGAGGCCAGAAGTTTACATCAGGTACCTTCCTTAGTTTATAAAATTCATTCTCATTTCTGTAAAAACCAGAAAATTACTGGCATTAGTCCATAATTCCTCTTCACTATTTAATTGTATCCAATTAACACAATCATTGTTTGGATATGTATAGCTATGTCAACATCTTGTTAGTTTATAATTGTTTAAGTCCTTCTGAGGATAAGAATAAAAATATCCATATGAAATAAATGCTTGTGATTGATGAGCATGCTCTGTTTAGTGTGTTCCTTTGATGCAGAATAGCACTGTAGACTGTATATTATTATTTTTTCTTTATGTTTATTTGCTTAGTAATATTGTAAATAATAGTTACATAACTGAAATTTGTTTTGATGAAAACAGGTTTAATCTCTGATTTTTCAATATGCCTAGAAGACAAAGACTTTACAAAACATAGAGTATAGTTGCAGGGGACTGACTTTCGAAATTGATAGGATCTATATTCACATGTCAGAATTTAATTATAAGTTCCTTTTGTTCTTTCCCTTCCTAAAAGCTCAATTGCATATTGTAACTAATTTCAATATTCACTGACATTCTGGACAAAATTTCTCTTGTTTTTTTAAAAATATATTTGACCTCAAAACATGTATAACGAAAACACAACACAGTAAACCGAGTTTTATACATCTATAGGCAAAAGATCATCTTGTTCAGGAAAAAAAAAATCCATGAAGTAAATGGCTTTATTTTTAATTGATTAAATTCCCAACTGTTTGATGTGGTATATCCTTTCTAAAGGTTAGAACTTCCATCTGTCCTTCTTGTCGTAAGAGACACAGAAAAGCTCAGCTACAGATGTGACAGTCCCAGGGTAAGAAGAGGGAATGCTAAAGCTGCTACTTTTCCAATCAAAAAAAGGCATTTATTTTCTTTCAAGGCATCCTTTTTTTCTGTATGACACTTTACAAGCAGCTCAGTGGTTCCATAAATAAGAAGCTGCATCCTTTGTCCATTGGGTCTTTCTACAGGTGACCTTGTGGGAACAGATCAAAACTGTCCATTCTCTGATTTGCATATCTCTTGAAGCCAATCAAGATCTGTTTACCTTTCCTGTCATTTAAATCAAACAAGACTAAATATGAAAAAAATAATGCTTATAAAGCTTCTAGGCCATTTCATGAAAGTATTTTCCTGCTTCATAGGGAGGGTTTTGAGGGATTGAGGGATTGAGGGGAGGGCACAGGTGGGAAGGGACACAAAACTGAACCCAAATGGAACTATTACCATAAAATCCTATATCCTGGAAGATAAACTAAAAGGCCGAACCCTCATCAGGTCCTTAGAGGGAGCACCTGAATCTAAGGCCCCTAGAGAGGATGAGATGAAACCTAACCTTAACTTCTCCTGTTTATTTTCTTCTTTTTCTTTCTTTCTTTATTTTTTTAATATCTTCTTTCTTTTTCCTCGGTGCTGACCTGTAATTCCTAGTACCAGGATTCATTTAACACATACAATGAACTGTTGATCACAGAGTCCTACAAGATTTCCCAAAGCAAGACAGACTTCTGTCAGAGCACTTGACTACCCACCAGAGGTTAATGGTAAGATCCTATTGCTGAAGACACCATATTGTATCAGTATGGAACATGGAGAGACCTAGCTGGATTCTAGAAGAGAGTCAGCCCCCAAACAGCCCATCTAGTGCTAGAAGGTGCTACTGGGGAAAAGTGGCTAACATCTGTCTGAGCAACTCATAGCCTAAGCTACTCAGAAACAAGCAACCTGATGTGATGCTCACACAAGTGCAATACTGGCACACAGCCATAGTGGGTAACCAACTGCTCTTGGATTGGCTAACAGATCCACTTAGTGGAAAGGAAAGCATATATGGAATTCATAAACAAGTCAAAAACATCCAGATAACAAGTTTGCTCTACAATGTCAAGCTCCCACGAATCTTGGGCTATAAGAGGGCCTACACCCATTAAGTTTTGTCTAAACTAATAATTGTTATCCCATTTAACCTGTACTAACTTCACTCTCCATTGGAGAATCTGCTTTTCTTTTTCAGACAGAAGCAGGACTTGAAGAGAGAAACAACCCATCACACTTTATCCCAGCCCCCGTTGTAAACATAGAGGAATAGGAGAAATGAGCAAGAGTGTTGCTTTCTCTGTGAACCTGATATCAGCACAAGTATGAAGGAGATAGACACTGCAGCCACTCAACACTTACCACACCAGAGATCCAAAGGCTCCTAAGAGTCCATCACTAAATGAACCCAACATGGCCCAGGGAATTTCATGGAAGAGGGGCTGGGAAGATTGTTAGAACCACAAATTGGGACAATATGCATAGAAACATTGATTCTTTGTCATAAGTGAAGGCTACCCCTGCAATGTACAACCCACAAACCCCTTTGGGGTGACCACATCCCCAAAAAGGGGGATGCCTTTGGAGAGGAGGCAAAGTTAAGGGTAAGGATGATACCAACAAGTGCTGTTCACATACTGAGTATGTCCATAACTAATAAAACAGAGAGAGAGAGAGAGAGAGAGAGAGAGAAAGAGAGAGAGGGCAGTTACCAATCTGCCTATGAGAGGGAGAAATTCTGCATGAACTCACTCCTTCTCTGACAAATAAAATCATTTTGTTTTGGATGCTTGTTATCAAAGAAATTCCCTAAACAAAAATAAAATAAAATAAAATAAAATATGAAACGGCTTCATTTGATCCCAATTCTAAAATTGCATGATTTCTACTGTAAAAAAGAACTACATTCCTTGGTTTAAAACTAAAATTACCACAACTGTAGTTAAGAAGTTGTCTCTACAGAAAATAAAATGGGGTTGATCATGGGGCTGAGTACAGTCAATCAATCATTTTCAAACACAGGTTGGAAACATATTAGCAACTTATATCTTAATGTTATTTTTTCATCTATCACTTATAAGGGCCTTGCAATTAAAGATTGTGTGTGTGTTTCCTACTGTGGCTGCCATTTATAAAAAGGACCACAATAGTAGTGGTTTAATGAATGTTGGTGGAAGAGAAAAGGCAAGTGGAAAGGAGCATTTTGTAAAAGCCCTTGTAGACTGGTGGAAATGAAAAACTCCATAATAATGGATTACATCACCATGGGCTCACATCTAATAAGAGGAACCATCTGTGTCAACACTAAAGACTGCAAAATGTTCTAACAATATTCACAAGATCTTCCTACTAAACTAAATAAACTTTCAGTTAAAAAGATTGATTTTTGTCATTTTAACCTGTTGATTCAATTGTCATTGTTGCACTAAGAAACACCTAATCAATAAAATTACAGAATCAAGGAAGATTTAAACTTCATACTAGAAGTCAGGGGAAAGCTTGATTAGGAGGCATGTGATATTGAGTAAGAGTCACAAAGAAATATTTGGTATTTTCATCTAGTAGTCTGCATAGTCTCACTAAAATAATGTCAGTGAGTCAATCAAAGTGAATTAAAGGGTGTGAATAGAGATGCATTCAGAAAACATACCAAGTCAAGAGATTCAGTGATACTCATTAGCAAGCACAGCAAGATGATGACCTACATTGAAGAGTGGGGAGCCGAATCCATAAGGAGCCACAAATGGAAACAATAATCAGAAAACTTCTGCCAATGTAGAATATAACTAATTATTTGCTGTGGATATATATGAAGTGGGAACACATGATAAAGGCTGAGTGATTCTCAGGAATGAGGCAGGTATGCACCTACGTTGTTAGTGTCAGCAGTGATTAAGGATTTATGCATCATGTCAAACTTTATGCTCTTCTTCAATTAGTAGATAATTTCTCACTTGATTCTGGCAACAAGTTTATTATGAAGATATCCTAGATCTTACATATGAATAAACAGTGACTATGTGGCTAGATGGCTAGTAAGCCACATTTTCTATTCCAGATTTATCCAAGTACAAAACCAATACTAGCTACGACTAGAAATGGCCACATATGCTATGGCCCTGACTATGAGTCTATAAAGGTAGAGTAGTGAATAACTTTATCTGTGATAGGAATCTCATATAACTATAGCTTAAGAGTTCTTAAGAAAGAAAAAGATCTTTAAGGGACATCTATATAAACACTAACAGTTAACAGTTGGGAGAGAGAAAGCTAGAAAATGTAAAAAAGGAAAGAGACAAAAAGACAAGATAAAATATAGAAGTTACAGGGCTGGAGAGATTGCTTAGTGGTTAAATCATTTGCCTGCAAAGCCAAAGGATCTGGTTTGATTCTCAAGGACCCACATAAGCCAAATGCACAAGGGGGCACATGCAGCTGGAGTTCGTTTGCTGTGGCTGGAGGCCCTGGTGTGCCTGTGCCCATTCCCTCTCTCTCTCTCCTCTCTCTCTCTTTCTCTCTCTCTCTTACTCTCTATCTCTCCCTCTCCCTCTTTCTTTCTCAAATAAATAAATAAAATGCATTTAAAATATATAGAGAAGTTATAGGTGATATAATAGGTTGATTGTCTTTGTGTCCTACCAGAAAATAGTCCTCTTATATCCTATTTCAGGACAATAATGGTACATATAGTTTATTATTCTAGTGTCCCTATTACATGCATGAAATTTACAAAGTAAAGAAGTTACATTAACTATTATGAGAATATTGTACCCCAAAAGTGAACTAAGGCAATGAGAATAAGAGGCTACAGCAGGCAAGGGTAAATTATTGTTTTTTAAAATATATTTATTTATTTATTTGCAAGGAGAGACAGAGAGAGAGAAGAGGGCACAAGAATGGGTGTGCCAAGGCCTACAGCCACTGGAAACAATCTGCCAACATATGTATCACTTAGTGCTTCTGGCTTTACGTGGTTACTTGGTCACTGAATCCAGGTCATCACACATTGCAAGCAAGTACCTTTAACAACTAAGCCATCTCTCCAGCCTCCCTACCATCTTTATTAGAGGATTAAATAAGGCCTGAGTGAAGTGAAAGACTTGGGGACATGATACAATAAAGAGGGAGTCCACAGACATAAGAAACAATGATAGGCAGCATGTGTGTTGAGCATAATGAGGGTGAGTGGGGTGAGGGTGGTCATATGAGCTCAGACTCTGACATGTGGACGTCATCCCTACCTAACATGCTCTGACCTTGGGCCAACTATGGAACCAATCCCCATTTCTGCTTCCTTATATATTATAGGCAGCCTGATAATGTACAATACAGCAAACCGACCACTTCTATTTAATCTGATTACTGTCTCAGTGTTCTCACTACTCAGTAGCTACACATTCTCAAAAAGATGATGACCTGTCAGAGCTTACATCCTCAACCTTTTGATTATCTACATGTCCCACTAAAGACAGTCTCCTTATGTCCTGGCTTAGCACAATAGTGGTACATATAGTTTATTATTCTACTGTCTCTATTACATGCATGAAATTACCAAAGTAAAGAAGTTAAACATACATAATTTTGAGAAATTCTATAAATCAGAAAATACTTTGGAAACTGCCTAACCCAAGTTTTTCTCCTTTAACAAAAAGAAAGCCTATTTTTCATTGTACAGTTTTCCAGGGAAAGTCATTTTTAAAATGCCCTTGCTAAAATGTTTAATCTCCGTGGATCTCATTGTATGAATCATAATGAAAGAAAAGTGCTGGGGGTGCCAAACACCAGTAACCAACTGTCCACTGCTGAGATGCTAAGTAGGCAGGATGCTAATCCAAGGTGCTGCCTTTGTCTTCATAGAGGTCACCATAACAGGACAATCCCCAAAGAGGTGATAGCTACCAGCGAGGAGTGATTATTCAGCGTCATAGTCAGCATGAGGGAATGCACACACCATGTGAACATGAGCCAAAAGGTGCTTATTATAGGATGGTATAAAAATAAAATGGGTCAGAGACAAAAAAAATTTCAGCAACCTAAAGACCAGCCTGTTCTTCCCTTTGATGTATTGATTCCTTGGTTGCTTCAAAAGAAAAAATGTTCTTTTATTCATTCACCTATTCATTGCTCCAAAATCCCTGGCACTGTTCCAAGGGCTAAACCAAATTACACTGGCTTAATGCCTGATATCAAAGAATAAGAGTTTATATTTTAGACATAAAGGCAGACATTAAACAATGTGCTGTTATGATTTGAAGGAGGCCAATTAAAAATAATACTTTCCTCAGCACTAGTTTGAAAATAGAGGAGTGAGACAGATGGAGGTCAAAATGTCATCCCTATTCCAGATTTCTCTGCTTCGTGGGGAAAAAAAAAATATATATATCATTCTAATGCTGCATTCTGGAGTTAAAGTTGCCCTTAACAAAGCAAAGAGACAACACAGAACTGCCACAATTTTCCCTAGTTGTTCTCTTTAGATGCCCTGTCCCCACAATACTTGAGGAATAGAACAATAAACCAGAATTCTGGAGTTTAGTCTGTAAGGCCTAAATAATCGACAAAATGATTGCATCAATTTTGTTAGTGCTATTATGGTGGGAGAATCTCTCCTATACCATCTCTACACCCATGTGACACCCGTGTGACACCCATGTGACACCCATGTGACACCCATGTAACACCCATGTGACTGTAAAACTCTACCTCAAAGCCTATTTTCACACACCCAAAATTTAAACTGGACTTGAGATTTATACCAGCCAAAGAAATATGGTAGAAGTTGTGTCATGCCTTTTTTAAATCTTATACATTCATAAGCTTTGCAGGTGTTTTTATTAAACCTGAAACTGCATGAAAACAAATTCACATTCACCTGCTCAAGAATGAAAATGATTATAAGCAAAGAGGAACTTGCCTCGATAAGCCTATTCCAATTTTATCCCATTTCAGCCAATTTATGAACTGATAGCAGATAGATGATGAATGAGGGAAGATCAACTCAGTTTGGGCCTGATCAGCAAAGAAGCTAAACCAACTTCACAAACTTAACAGAAGCCACTCACTCTTTGAGCTGCTTTGTTATATAGCAAGAGGTAATACATGGGAGGTTGATATTGCCCGATCTATACTCCTTGATTGACTCTTAGGTATGGGTACAATACCTTAATTGTTTTATAAGAGTGCAACACAAAAATAAAACAAACAAACCAAAAGTCAAAACCAAAATAAGGGCTATAAAAGCTATAGTACATGGCTAATAAGCAGAAATGGTTAGCTACAGATGCATTTATAGTTATGTATATATTTTCAGAGATATTATTGAGCAAATGGGAGAGTTATAAAATATTAATAAAATTAAATTTCTTCAGTATAAAAACAATGAGATAAAACTTTGAAAGGATATTGGGAGATGCATATATGTATGGAAAAGTACTTTATAAAGCCAAGGAGAACACGAGAGCAGGACTAGGGATAATGGCAACTTCTATTGGAGTAGGAGGAAGCAGAATTGTAGTGAAACTCACCAGAGACTTCATAGGTACTAAAAATGTTCTATGGCTCATTTGTTCTATAAATATTACATGACTATCATTAATAATATGAGTAGAACATACATTCTTGGTATGCATATTTTATAGGAAGTAATATTTTAAATAAAATGCTTAGAAAGCAACAAATATAGTAATGAGAGACCCTGTTAGTATGTATGGTCAAAGTACATATGAGATATGTTGATGGTTTTGTATTATATATTTATAAAAGATGAGGAAAAACACAAATCAAAGATTTGCAGTTTCACCACCTACTAGCTATGTGACTTTTGAAAAATGTCCTAACTTCTCAATTTCTCAATGTGTCTATCAATGATATATAAAAATATAGAAATTAATAATGTCTATAATATCTTTAGATTGTAAGTTTTATTAGAGCAAAAACATTGCCTATATTATTCATTCAAACCCTGATGACTAAAATAGTGTTGTCATATAATTGGCAATAAATTCATGAATATCATGTGTAGTATAACAAAATAGCTGTGTAAAGTAATATGACAGCTTTTGTACAACTTATATCTGATACAATATAGTTATCAAAAGTAAATTGAAAGTCTTAGATAACATTTGATATTAAAGGACACTTATATTTATATATAACTCAAATTTGGGTTTCTTTTAAATGATTCATAAAAGTTACTTATCATTCAAGGATAGAAAAAATTTATTTAGTGGAGGTCTGGAACATATACTACTTTGTAAACTATACTACAATTATTTGTTGGGTTAGAAATTGCACAATTAGTTGGCTTGGGAGATGGCTCAGCATTTAAAAGTACTAGTTCACTTGCAAAGCCTTCTGACCCAGGTTGATTTTAGATGACTCACATAAAGCCAGATGTACAAAGTGTCATTTACATCTAGAGTTTATTTTCAGGGGTAGGAGGAACTCTGGTGTGCTTGCTCTCTCTCTCTCTCCTCTCTTTCTCCTTTCAAATAAATATTTTTAGAAAGTTTCACAAGTTACTAAAAAATATACTTCATAATGGAAAATGTATACTTGCATGCTTTTCTTTTATTGAATAGCATAATAAATTCCTGACGATAATTTAAATTTGGATTATTTTATCTTGGATATCACATATTCAAGTTACCACAAAATTATATAATTGTTCACCCAGAGGCTTAAGCCCTAGCAATAGACTTCTAGTTAGAAGTAACTGATAAGTTAAGGGTGTATTTTAAATCATAAAAAAAAGAAGTTTTCCCTTGCTCTGACAAATCCATTCCTCAATGCTTTCAAGCGTAGGAGGAGAAAAGAGACATAGTTAAAATTAGGTGTCCATGTTACTTGCCTCTTGGCTGAAATGATCCCAAATATGGAGTCTGAGATTAAATGAATTCCCTAGACTCTACAATGACTATAGAAATTTCCCTCTGTTTCTTCAGCATTATGAATGCCAGGACATCTCAACAGCACAGTTCATGATACTTTTCCAAATGGCACACCAATATAATTGAATTTGTATCACTGACTTGCTTCTTCAGGCCTAGGTTTTATCCCTTGATTTTCCCATCATCTTAGTTCTAAGGTGACTATTCCTATATGTAGACCACTTAGAGAAGTTGTGGTCCCTCCTAAATTGTACTAGTATGTGCCTCTAAAGCTTAAGGTCTCCCTGTGTCTCTAGGATACTCTTTGACCTCATTGCATATAAGCAGACATCTCTTTTACCTTTGACAACATCATGGGTGAATGTCCCTTCAATTCTGTCTTGAATTCTTACAGGAACAGGAAGTCCATTGCACCAAAAGTAAGTCATTCCATTCTTAAGCATAACTAACTCTGTTCTTGAAAGTTCTATCTAATGAGCTAGGCTTTGTTTATAGGTTCTACCTCTTAGAATCACATACCAAACAAAAATAAATAAATAAATAAATCACCTATTCCTCAGCTTGTAGACATTTAAAATAAATACTATCCTATTCTTCAACCCATGGAGTCCATAAAACACAGCTCACTATTTCTTACCCATGCTACTGCTTAGCAATTTTCACATATCCCACTAAGGTTTGGGTTTACACTTCCCAAGTGATTAATGAATCTGAGAACTTATTCACATACTGTATGTGAATACATACATGTATTATTTTGAAAAATGTCCAGTTAACTTACTTGTCATGTTACTAATCAAAGACAATGTGAGGGCTGGAGATATGGCTTATCAGTTAAGGCACTTGCCTGTGAAGACTAAGGACACAGGTTTGATTCCCCAGTACCCACATAAGCCAAATATACAGGGTGATATATGCATCTGTAGTTTGTTTGCAGCAGCTAGAGGCCCTGGCATTCACTCTCTCTCTCTCATAAATAAATAAATTAATTAAATATTTTTTTCAGAAAAAGACAATGTAATTATCTACAAATGATAGCACGATAGACACTGTGGAGTCATAAAGTTGAATGAAACCTAGTTATTTGTAGCAGTATGGATGAAGCTGTAGAACATTGAGTCAGATGAAACATCAAAGTATAAGAAGGTAAGTATGGCTTGACTTCACTCATGTATGAAATCCAAAGAAACCTGATCTTATACAAGTACATAATAGAACAGTGATTGCCAGAGGATGAGGAGGGAGGGGAAAGAGGACTTAAAGGGATAGATTGGTCAATAGGTACAAAATTACAGTTAAAGGGGAAGATCAATTTCTCTTAGCACAAATATGCAAGCACGGTAGGGTGGCAACAGTTAACAGTATTATAGTACATATTAAAAATATCTAGAAGAGAGGATTGTGAATGTTCTTGCTATCAAGAGATTATGTATACATGTATATGGGACATTTGATCATCATATATACACACATACATGTATAAACACATTATCCTGTGTCTCTTGAGTATATATTCATTATGTATCATTTGAAAATATAAAATTTGCAGTAAAAGCTAGAGATATTTAGTTCATCTTGTTAAAGCTTATTACAATGAAAGTAAGGAAGATGGTGTGCTATGCCACCAACAACAAGCACATAGGTCAATATGAAATATAATTCAGAATCAGGGAAAAGTTTGAAAAATGTTGCAGGATTACAAGTAAGAGACAAAAGTTACTTAATATATGTCATATAGTGTCAGGCTTGTTGAAACAAACAAACAAAAAAAAGTCTAGAAGTCAACCCAACATGTTCTGTTTCCAACTACTGAGTTTGTAGCTAAATGATTAATCCATACAATATTGTATATGGCAAGTTTCCAATCAAATCCAAATGATTCCACTTGCAAAAATCTCAAAATTTCAAAATGACCTTAAATCTGAAGAGTAAAATACATATGTATATCATATTCTAATCAAACACTGAATAACAAACTTCTGGCGACACCAAAATGAATTTTTAAGGCAAACTTTCTTTGATTTTGACATAATTGATTTGCAAATCACAAAATATTTACAAAAGTATGAGCTGATCGCCCTCAATATATAAAACTTGATGAAAACTGGTTTTATATGTAACTACTTCAAGTTTACCTACAATGTGTTTGTCTGTTGACACACTGTGAAATAGATGGCTGGGATCAACAATAAAAACTGCTAAGTGATTGAGTTCCTAATATCTTAGAAATATTCACCATCAGTTTTTTTTTAATGGATTTTTTTTTTTAATTTATTTGAGAGTGACAGACACAGAGAGAAAGACAGATAGAGGGAGAGAGAGAGAATAGGCACGCCAGGGCTTCCAGCCTCTGCAAACAAACTCCAGATGCGTGCGCCCCCTTGAGCATCTGGCTAACGTGGGACCTGGGGAACTGAGCCTCGAACCGGGGTCCTTAGGCTTCACAGGCAAGCGCTTAACCACTAAGGCATCTCTCCAGCCCCACCATCAGTTTTGACCAGCTATTTAAAAACCAGAATTGTACCTTAGAATGACCAGATTAAATGTGTATGTGATCCATGAGATAATTAAATGTCAAGGACAAATGAATCCAGTAAAACATTCAAATATTTCATTGTAAAACACTTTAATTTTTTTAAATAAAATTTTGATTGTGGCCAGGCATGGTGATATATGCCTTTAAAACCAGCATTAGTGAGGAAGACATAGCAGGATGAGTTCAAAGCCATCCTGAGAACACATAATAAATTCTATGTCAGCCTGGGGTACAGTGAGACCCTAGCTCAACCCCCACCCTGAAAAAAATCTGATTGTGATTATTCTAATCTTCTGTCAATATCTTTAGTAGCCTTGTATTTGTCAAAACTGTGTATTCCTTTAAGATATACTTCTTCAAGAGCCCTAATATCTAATTACATATGTAAACATCTTTGTTATATCAACTTATAGTGGAAATGAAGCCCATTTAGAGGAAGCAGTTCATTCCAAGTTCAAGCATGGACCATCCATAATTCAGGAATGAGCAAGTACATCTCATGTTCTAAAATTGGCAAGAACCAATAGGCATTCACACCAATACACATTATCTTAATGGCAGCTTTGAACTTTCTCATTTAGGCATCAAATCCCGAGCCAGAGTTTTACATCTTTATAGTTTCTGTTTTATGCTCCTTCTGCTAACAAGAATTCATTATCTACTCACTAAGTAAAAGCAAATAATTGTACAAAATAAACAGGGAGATAATTAATTAGCACAATAAACACTAAGTGATTGCTTATACACACTGAAATAACAAGGGAAGACAGTCTGTGCCTATATTTTTTTTCCTTCCTAAGGCAGGAAAGAAATGTTCTTGTAGTGATCCAGTGATATGGCACAGATGGACTTCTGTGTGATAAAACTGGGCCCTCTGCTGGGACTGATGACCCATACCTCTGGGTCGAGTGTGCTTTTAACACTCTGAAGGAATTCTCTATGATACTTGCTCTTACTTCCCTTTACTAAGTAATTATATGGTAAGTCACCACATCTGATACACACACAGACCTCAAAAACCAAAACAGAATTTGTAAACAATGGATATTAAAAATATAAACTTTGACACTCTACAATCTCCCTAACCCAATCTAATTTTTACTTTTGTTCCCTATAAACCAACTGATTGAACATTAGAATTCCAAGAGTCATTTTAATGCTAAGAAACAAGGTTTAAAATTCTAGTCTAGCTTCTGAAGAAAGAGACAGCATCAGAGATTACGTTTGGGCAAGTGCTATCAGCTACACAGGGAGGGCCTCCAATTTAGCAGTGACATTTTAAGAAGTGCTAAAGGGTGAAAGAAATTGGTGAGGGATACATGAAGAATCCTTCTCAACCAAAGGACACTGAGTCCATCTGGGAAAAGTAAAAGTCACTAACACTGAACCATTGCTAATTTTATATTCTGGACAAACAGCAACAGAACTAAAAGCTGTGATATCAAACTCTGGCTCTCGCTCTTGGGAATGAATTATCTATCCCTTTACTCTTTAAAAAAATTATTTACTTAGCACATTAGTATAGAAATAAAATATTTAATTTTTCTTTCCCTTTAAATATCCTTACTTTTTTACAGGATCATAATACTTATACCACTTTTTCCAACATATTACCTAAAAGACACACTTCCTTTTTAATATTTAATTTTTATTTATTTATTTGAAATAGAGAGACATATAGAGAAAGAAGCAGATAGAAGTCAGATAGAATGGACACAACAGGGCCTGCAGCCATTGTAAACAAACTCCAGAGGCATGTACCATCTTGTGCATCTGGCTTATGTGGGTACTGGAAAATTGAACCTCAGTCCTTAGGCTTTGTATGCAAACACCTCAACTGCTAACCCATCTCTCCAGACATTTTCTTGATTGAGAGTCTGCTCACACATGACTATTATTTTTTTTAGTTTTGTTGTTGTTACTGTTGATTTTAGATAAGGTTCCATGAAGCCCAGTCTGACTTCTACCTTACAATGTATTTGTGGATGACCCAGAAATCCTGACCCTCCTGCTGCTACCTCCTGAGTGCAGGGGATACAGGCAGGCACATACTTTCATGCCTAGCTTCTGATACAGAATTCTGCTATGAGTTTGTGGTAGTTTATAAAATGTCCTCATAGACTCATGTATTTGTATACTTAACTCCCAGTTGATGGCACTGTTTAGAAAGTTTCTAGAGCCTTATTGGACTTGTTGTGACACTAGGGTTTGGCCTTTAGTGTTTTAGGGCATTTTGGGACTCTCTGCTTCCTCCCTGAGTGTCTGACACCCAACTTCCTGCTTCTGTCATGCTTTCCAGCATGACAGACTTTCCCTTAAATACATAAGCTGAAAGTAAACTTTTCCTTTCTTAAATTGGTTCTGGTTGAACATTTTGTCCTAGCAATGAGAAAGTAACTGATCCATAAGCCTCAGAGTGTAAGGTTGGGCTTCTAGCTCAAGAGGATGAATGAACACATTGGATTAGAATATGGGAAAACAAATTACTATATGTTTAACATGATATGAAAATAATTTGCAAAATAAGTCAAGCAAAATTGACAAATTTAATAAACTATCTGGGAAATCCAAAGGTTCTAGAAACCATCCTTTATTTATTTATTTTATTAATCAGTTTTGTACTCAGCGAATACAGTCAATTTGGTACCATTGTTACGTCCATGTCCTACCGCCTCCCCATGGCCTCTCCTTGTTGAGGTATATGGGGCATGCACTGTGGAGTTAGCCCACAGTAAGAGAAATTTCTCTGCCTACCATGACCCAACATGTGGCTCTGACATTCTTTCTGCCCCCTCTTCCATTTTGTAAAGAATACAACACATTTTGGGAATAATCAAATAGGTGATAATAGGAATAACTACTGTTTATCGTTCCCTGAAACTTCTTGAATCCTTTCAAAGTAAATAATAAAAGGTTTTCTTATATCTGTGGCAGCAGTAGGACAAATACTGAACATTGAACATGAGAAGGTGACCAATACTATGACACAATTGTGTAATCCCAGTGACATATACAATAAAGAGTTAGAAAAACAGAGAAAACATTCTGACAAGGATGTCAAGTACACACAGTTTCTTATCAAAAGAGACAACAAAACACAATTATAGTACAAGTAAAAATAAGAGAGAAATAAGTGAAAGGTCTTAGAACAAAATTCTAAGATTTCAAGGGAAATTTAACAGAAAAGAAGACTGACTGAAACAACAGTGACATAATTCACATGCTCTTGGGATAAAAAATAATTGGTTTCATCAAGCACACAGGGAAAAATGTAATCTGATAGGCAGTGACAGGTCATGACAGATGCCTTACAGACATCCCATCATCACCTACAAGCATGGGGCCACTCTGGGCGTGTGAGAGCAAGTGATGTTCATGTGCTTATTGAGCACATGATATACAGCAGCCCAAGGAGCACTATCACCACACATGTCCCAAATTCCCTTAATCTTGCAGCCAGAATAGTCATGTCTTGCTTTATTTATGTCAAGTACACATTGCTAAGAAT
The DNA here is from genome assembly GCF_020740685.1 of Jaculus jaculus. NCBI lineage: Eukaryota > Metazoa > Chordata > Mammalia > Rodentia > Dipodidae > Jaculus > Jaculus jaculus. Next base: position 119,819,672 of record NC_059104.1, read on the forward strand.
TGATTCCTATGTCCCTCAATCAAAATCCTTTTTTATTTTTATTTTTTGGTTTTTCGAGGTAGGGTCTCACTCTTGCCCAGGCTGACCTGGAATTCACTATGGAGTCTCAGGGTGGCCTTGAACTCATGACAATCCTCCTACCCTCCTGAGTGCTAGGATTAAAGGTGTGTGCCACCATACCTGGTTTCAAAATACATTTTTAAAAAGAGGCATTAAGTCCAACATCCTCACTAAGTTCTGAAAGAATAGATCAATGTAGCAGTCACAAAGTCAGTTTTAGGGACAAGAGTAGCTCTTAGTAATCGGGATACTCCAAATAATAAATTCAGGCATTACAATCTGAAGTCTAAATATATTCTATAATTATTAAAGATAATTAAAATTTTAATCTTGTTAAGTACATACAGATATTAGATTCCAACACCAAAAATTATAATTATATATAATAATCATAATGATATATATAATCACAAGATATATGCATATATATACTTATATGGACAAATGCATATCTATAAACATATATCATACAAATCTCATAAATATCACACAAAAGATATTTCCAAATAACTTAACTCTCATAACTGGGTTGATTTATGAAGGTTTGTATCAATATTAGACTAGACATACATTTTCATAGTTATTAACCACTGAGAAGGTTTTCTCCTGCTGGAAAAATGTTGTGTGTCTTACATTCAGTTATTTTCTTTAGTAAAATATGCAAACAGTGTTCCCACTCAATTACTGCTAAGACAGTGTGAACTTGGAGGGAGGAAAGGAATTGAGAAAACAACAAAGACACTTGCCTAGTCAAGCAATAGTAAGGTCTTAAAGGATAAAATTGAAAATATAAAGTCTATGGAGAGCCCATAATAAAATAATTTTGCTTCTAAAATAATCATAATTCTATCAGAAAGGCAGCTGGGATCAATGTGGCCTGTGTTTTTCTTCCCCTCTGGTCTATGTAGAGTCAATAACTGCACCAACTCTCAACCATCTACATTGTAGTTATTCTGCCATTTTTCCCCTGAGTCATTGCAAAACCTGTGTCCATTATCAATAAGATTCCTACCTGCCTTGGAGCTAATCATAAGATCATCAACTGGAAAAAAATGGAAACATTTTCTTCTTCTCAAGTTACCTCCATCCTTCCTCTCTTCTGCAGAGTACCAGATTCATCATATTGTTGCCTCCTGAGCAGCAAAAGGAAAGCACTATTTCAATCTGAATCCTCATATTCTTTGAAGTATTCTATTACTGTTATTAGTAAGCCTGCATAAAATTCCTTTCATATCTCCTGAGATCTTTGGTAAGATATGTAGGAAGCTTGGTAGGATTCCTTCTTTTTCTATTTCCTGGAAAAGCTTAAGAAGCAATGGTGTTAGCTCTTCCTTAAAAGTCTATTGAATGCAATGAGCAGAATCTTCACATGGTATTACAGTATCATAATTAAGAGTGTAATCTATAAATTAGCCCCTTTTGGTTTAAATCCAGACTCAACTCTTCATTATTTATGGCATTTATTGGATTGTTATATTATTTAGCACTTATTTGGTCTAGTGTTCTTATTGATAAAATGGAAATGGCAATAGCCTTTATTTCAATAACACTAAAAGAGAAATTACATAATACCCAAGTCGTGCTAGTACACATTATTTGATAATAGTTAGTGTTCGAGCATGTTTCATGTGACTTTTTCTAAATATCTCAGAATTTGAATGGAGGATCATTCTCTATAAACCATAAGCCAAGATAAGGTAATAGGCCTTCATAGACACTAAAAAACTATTGACCGTGTCTTCCATTATTGGTTCAACCATTTTTCCTCAAATTTCATTGTGCTATTTTTTTCTTACTGCTGTATAGAATTCCATTGTGTAGATATACCACATCTTAGTTATCCATTCTTCTAGTGATGGACATCTGGGTTGATTCCAGCTCTTAGCTATTATGAATTAAGCCACTACAAACAAATTGAGCAGTAACCCATTCCAGAACCTAGGATCAGTAAAGTATAGATGATCTCATGAAGCTCAGATAACTTTTAGCAAGCATTTCTGCAGAAATAAAATACATGATGTGAGGGATGCTAGTCTGTTAACTCCAATGAGAAATATTTTTCAGAAGAATGTTTAGAATTTGGCAGATGTCCTTGTGAATATAAGGACATGTGGATATGTATGAGCTGTCTAATGTTTACAAAATAAGACTTAACAGTAAGATATTAGATGAAGTTGGCAGGAAAGAGACAGGGGCCATGGGAAAGCAAAGTACCTACTAAGTGAAAATCTTGGGTGCCACCTTTTGTAACCATATATGTCGAGATGACAGTGACCCATTCTGATACCTACACCTGCTGAAGAGATCTTCCTGCCTATGAAAAACTGAGCTCAGCAGGAGGAGGCAAGAGGTGATGCTGACAGTGCACATTTTGAGAGAGAAACATGGCCCCCATCAAAGAATCCACCATTTGTGTCAGAGCCTTCAGAGAAAGTACCTCAGGATAGGGAGGGTTGCTGGTAGAAGTCCTCAAATATGGTCCAGGAAAATTCCAGCTAGTGTGCCTCTTCCACTGAATGCTCCACTGATGATGTACCTACTAGTTGAACTATTTTCTTTCCCTATTTTCCCCACTAGAAGTACAGCTGTGCATAAGAGACAAAATCATTGCACTCATGAAGCTTCTAACATGTAATGGAAGATAAACAATAAATTAAAATAAAACACATGTACAAATAAAGTGAGCAGGGCTGGAGAGATTGCTCAGTGGTTATGGTGCTTGCCTTTAAATCCAAACGAACTTGGTTTAATTCCCCAGGACCCACATAAAACCAGATACATAAGGTGCCACATGCGTCTGAAATTTGTTTGCAGTGGATGAATGCCTTGGTGCACCCATTCTGTCTCTTCCTTTCTCTCCTTCTTTCTGCCTCTTTCTCTATCTCTCAAATAAGCAAATAAAAAGAAAGATAAAAAGAAAGAAGTAAGGAAGGAAGGAAGTAAAGTGACCCTAGAATCTGACATAATGATAGTTGCTTAGTACAGATTAATTCTTTGTGCAGGGTATTTTCACTGGTTGTTACTTTATATAAGATACTAGTGGAAGAGTTGCAATCAACTGTGAACTGAATGTAAAAAGGAATGACTTGTGAAAATAGAAGCGAAAACCATGCCTCTTGCTAGGGATATCCTTAAAAAAGAAAGAAGCTTAGATGTTTTAGTAAACCTAAAATAATGTTAACATAGCTGGAACAATCTGGAATTGGGAGGAGAGATATCATTGCATATTTTGGGGATTATTATTATATTACAGTTGAGTGACCAAAATGAAGAGAAGCCCAAGATAATTTGTAAAGACTTAGCTCAGATATATGGATGAGTACAGTTTTTGTTTTTACAGATGCAAAAGGAGAAGCCTATTTGAAAGGATAGTTAGTCTTCTTGTTAATTTTGCAATGTCCATTAGGCTGTTTGATATGTGAACCAAATGGTTACCTAGGACAAGCAAATAGAAAATTTCTTAAGAAGCAAGTGTTAAGGGAAAAGCCACTAACTTAAAAAGCAGAAAGCAGGGTTATAGAGATGGCTTAGAGTTTAAGGCACTTGCATACATAGCCAAAGGACCTACGTTTGATTCCCCAGGACCCATATAAACCAGCAGATAAGTTTAAACCAATAAATATCCTCAGAAAATTAAGACATGGCATCAGTAGACCAAAACCAAAAATAAAATAAAACACATGTGATACACTGACACTGATATTACAAATTAAGACATAATATGAAACATTAAAAATTTAATAGAAAACATAAATTGCTTAAGTATTTCTTAAATCAAAATGATAATGGTAAAAATAGCAGAGAAAAGACACAGAAAACATAATAAGAGTTTTATACAAAATATTGAGAACATTGATAGAAGACAGAACATTTCCTGCAAATGAATTTTAAAAGTTCAGAAGGTTGTAACATATGCCACAAAATATTATTAGTACTGGACTTGATGTTATTAAATCCAAGCAGGAGTTGTGTATAATGGCTACCATTGGGAACATTCTCATTTCTACCTTAATGATCAGATATCCAACTGAAACATTTATGGAAAATTTAGATAGAAAAGAACTTTAAAATTTGAAATCCCATTATGCATTTCTTCAGAGCTACAAATTCTGTTCTCCAAATAAATGTTACAAATCCAGAAAAAAAGGAATTTTTGGAGTATAAGATATGTAGGTTTTGCCAGCATGAATGTAAAGTAAGGCCCAGGAATGTTGGTTGCCACAGTCACACCCTCCTGTGCCTTTGTCTGGAAGACATGGTTGAGAAAGCTAGAAAGTGTATGTTTAAGAACTTAAAACTGACCAATTTTCACATCATCTGAATATATTACAGAAAAACTGAAGATAATTGATGGAAGATAGTCTATACAGCTGGTAATAAGTAAATACAAATCATTTTATAAGAAAAGTAGACAATGTTAACATATAAGAAAAACACATTGTATAATAGAGAAAAATATCATAGTTCAGCTGTGGTCAAACACTCTGCACTTTGACTTGATCTGACTTAATTACAGTATTTCCAAACATGGTATAGAGCAAGGCCAGGTCAATAAGAACAATAAGAAGAAAGAATTCCATCATCTTCTTGGAAATCACAATAACCTAATAAAAAGGTCAAGGTAACACTATAAACATGCCATTTAAAAAACTGTTATGGGAGATAACCAATCACCTTACTTTATTTGAGGTCAGCACCACAGGAAGGAATTCATGCTTACTATGATAAACCAAATGAAAGTCCTATGTCTGGGAAGGTAATAGACGCTAGAAGGGAAACTACCACTGTTGCTTTCCTGCATGTACATGTCAAAATGCCTTCTAAATATTTATTTATGTTTATCACTATAGATTAGTGCTGATCTTAGCCTTAGTTGAGTTAATGCAGAGACTCACAACTGGTCAACTGGACTGTTGAGAGTGCTCATTCCTAAATTGGATATCTATATCATCCTCTGTAAGGTGTATGAACATTTCAGAAGAAGAGAAAAAAAGAATGTAAGAGCTAGAAGATGAGGAGGAGTGCATTGGTATGCTTTCTTCTGGACATATGATCATTTCACTCATAAAATCACAGCAACTGTATTTTTCTGCACAAGACTGGGCCCATTAACATTCCCTCAGGGATGGTGAAGGGGCCCATTCTGCTGTGAGGAACTGTTGGCAGCTAATGATTGTTGGACAGCAGAAACCATTGCCTTCAGTTGTGTAGCCAACGGTAAGTTGCTCATGCTCTTATGCTCCAATAAATACCCTGCAGTCATGCTTATGCAACCAACCCTAACTCACCTGTGAGTCAAATAAAAATGCATGAGAGGGCTGGGTGTGGTGGCGCATGCCTTTAATCCTAGCACTCGGGAGGCAGAGGTAGGAGGATCGCCATGAGTTCAAGGCCACCCTGAGACTACAGAGTTAATTCCAGGTCAGCCTGGACCAGAGTGAGACCCTACCTCGAAAAACCAAAAAAAAAAAAAAAAAATGCATGAGAGTAGTAGTTCACACACACACACACACACACACACACACACACACACACACATGAAATTGTTAGAAACATAATTTAATAAATTTAATTTTTATTGAAAAAAAAACTAATAAAAGAAGGGAAGAATGTAGCCTGAGCAGAGCTTAATATAGGGCCAGCGGTGAAAGCTGGAAGACTGACACCTTTTATATTAAACTTTGTAACATGAATTGTCACCTTAAAACACATGTGTGTAAATTTAGTGAAAACAGAAACCATAAAGGAAAGGAAGAAGACAAGGTAAGAAAGATTAGCAGGGAAAGGAGTAGTGTATGGACAAAGAGGAAGGACAAGAGATGCAGGAGACAGGAAGGTTTAGAAAGTGGATTTGTATTGATAATTTCCCAAGTACATGATTCACATGGCTTTATATCTTGTCAAGTTAATATTTTACTAAATAAATTCAACTTTAAAAAATAAAATACTTCCAAATCAAGTTAATAATCTAAAATCTATTTAAAAGGTTTTTTTTTTTCTATGTACCCAAGGCTACTAAACATCCCCCAAACAAAACCCTTTGCTCAGCAAACCCCATTCCTGAAAGATCTCTCCTTGTTTGCTGTTCCTCAAGCCATCTGTTCCATGTCAGTTTAGGTTAATAGAACTTGTGAGACTAAAACATCCCTCAGAAATGCCCCCAGCAGTTGTTACCTGTGAAGATCCAGGCTTCCCCTCTGGTACCACTAAATCTCCCTCTCTCATATTGTGGACCTGGTGGCAGAGATACTTTCCCCCAAATGTTCCCCTTCCAGAGGACAGTGAACTCAATAGTGTGTGTCAACAAATGCATAAAGGTACAAAGGTACATATATCCAAGTTGAAGACAAACACTACAAAAAGTGATAAATAAAAGCAGAAGCTACAAAGTTTGTAATTTGGATGTTTTCATAACTGGAAAATGAATGACAAATATCTATTTTTATTGTACAAATACACATGAAAGCAGAGAGCATAAAAGCAAAGCTGGTGACTGTTCTCACATACAAGTGCATATGCTAATGACATCCCCAAATGCTTTGATTTTCTAAGTTACAATTTCTGACTCAAGCAGAATCAAGTTGCAGTCAACTTTATAGTGAGACTCAGATCCCTAGGCACTGGCTTAAAAATAAAAGGGTAGCAGAGCCAAAAGAGGAAACAAGGATAAATTTTCCAAAACTCTTCTTTGTCTTTAGGGTATTTAGATTAAAATGAGGAAATCAAAGACTGTAAAACAATTTATTTGCAAGTAAATACCAATGTGGTTCAGTTATATCAACAAGACTCCATCTGCCAGCTGTGAGGGTAAGGGAAGAAAAGCAATTAAGCACCTTATTAATCATGGCTTCAAGTGGCAGATTCGAGCACCACATGATTCATGATAGGTGAAGAAACATCTAGATAATGTGTTGCTGTGTGTGGTTCCCCTCCCCACCCCCAGTGAAAACAAGTAGAAGAATCTAGGATCTTATTTAACATTTTTATTCATTCCCAGGAATAGAATGGCTAGACACCTCACTGAAGAATTTCTTATAAAATTGTCAGACTAATTGCCTTTCCTACTCACAGTATACACATACATGAAGAGACATGCACCCAATTAATAATTCCTTTACTGTTTACATTACATACCACCTCCTCCTCCTGCATCCTCTCCATCCATTGCATAAGGAAACAGCTAAACTTGTTAGAAACATCTACAGAATAAAATTGCCTCCAAAATAATAACCCCTCTGCTCATGTGCCCAAATGGCCTGTGAATCAGACAAAGACTATACATCACAATATTTCTGGCTTAAGCCAAGCACTTCTGCCTCCTTGTATAATTCAAAGGTTCATGAACAATATGATATATTAAGCCTCCTTAGTCACTATTGTATTGTTGAGAAGAAAAGAGAGAATATAGAACTAGACAAGGCTGGGGAACATATCTTACAGAAGAAAGGGAGGACATGGGAAGGGGAATTCAGATACTAAACATAAATTTTATTAATGTAGTTCACAAAGCCCTGGATACCTTGGCCATTTCTAAGTGTCATCAAATAGCACTTCCATATTTATAATAGTGTTCAATCCATCTGGCCTTCTTTCCATCTCCAAAAATCTTCCAACTGCAAATACTTTTAGGACATACCTACATGTTCTTATTTACTCTTAAAATGACATTCCAATACCAACTCTAAGTATTCCATTGCCTTGGACATGTTATATTGTCCCTCTAACTATTGTTCATATTATCAGTAAAATGCCTGTAAGAAAAACACCTCCTTCACAGACTTATGTTTTTGTTTATAAAAAGAAATAGCATATGTCTAATGTGCTTAAACCTGAAGCAAAATAAAATCAAATAAAGACCTCAAAGCTCAAATGTGTATGTGTGTGTACATTTCAGCCTTACATACGTTAAGATTTTTAAGAGTAATTTAATATAAAGGAAAGAGTTTTACCAGAACCAAGGAATTCATCAGAGAATGTGGATAAATTTTGAGGAAGAAGGAATTATTAAAATTAAGTAAGACCATATTTAGGTACAAGGAAAGAGAACATTTTTAAAGTTGGGGAGAAAGAATTCTAAACAAGATTAGACACAGAAGTGAAGTTGGTGAATTTAGACAAAAGAAGGTTGTTTCTGTCTCAGTGTGTGTACCATGGAATAAAATCAGTATAATGGACTACAGGAGTGAAAGGCCTTTGGGCAGAGGCTGAAGAGTTTGATTTTTGAGCTAATTAGGAGCTACAATGGTTTCCTGGTTAGGGAGCAATCTGATTAAAATAATTTAGGGAAAGGATAATCGTTCCTTTAATTAGGATGGATTAGAGAAGAAGAGAAACTGCCCAGGACTCATAGAGTACTGGAAATGGAGAAGGCTTATTTCTGAGAATAGATGACACTGCAGAGGCATTCACAGAATGCTGTTGATTCCAAAAATAGAAAAACAAACAATAAAATACTACAAAAGATCTCAATATTTGATTTATTTAATGTTTGGTATATTTAATGTTCTTTGTTACATAAACACATATCTCATTATAGTGAATAGTTTACGTTTCACAATTCAATTATGATAGTTTTGTTAAACAAAAAATGTTGTATTGTGGAAAGTATTATACATTGCTCATCTTTTATAATTTTTTAGACAAGCAAAATAGATTGGCCCTTTTTTATACAAGAGACAGGAGTGAGAGTGAACAAGCCTCACACATAAGAGAGACAGAGAATGGTATGCCAAGGCCTCCAGCCACTGCAATCAAACTCCAGATGTGCACTCCACCTTGCGCATATGTGCAACCTTGTGTGCTTGTGTCATCTTGTGTACCTGGCTTACATGGGACATGGAAAGTCAAACATCGGTCTTTAGGCTTCTAAAGCAAGCTCCTTAACCTCTAAACCATCGCTCCAGCCCAACCCTCTTTTTTATATTATGTATTTTTGATTGATTGGCATAGAACTCAGGACCAAAAGCAATATTAACTGATTCTACAAAAACTAAGAAAATCTATTTTTTCCTCAAAGAAAAAAAACAACCCAGGCCAGTGTCAATTTATAACATAATATTTGTCCCCACCCTACACTTCTCAAACTTTTCTTTTAACAGAATTGCTACTTTAGCCTGCAATACACACTGACAAATCAGGTGTATTGCCCATATCTACTACTTTGGAGACATTACAAGTAGGCACTCGGCTGATTCACCATATTCATTTCACATACCTTAACAGCCTTCAGGATCCTATTGATTTTTGCTTTACTTAGAAACCAAGAACTTAGAAGTTAAAAGAACATACCTACTGTGCTCACTATCTAGGTTTTCATCTGTGCATTTGGTCATTCTCAGTTATCAATTGACACATATTTATAAAAATACATTCATGTCTTTGAATATGTTGTCTATGAGATGGAGAGACATATATCCTTCCAGTGATAAGTCATATCCAGACTCTTTTGTGGAGAAACAAGAGAAATGGTATCTTTTACTTAGTCCCTGAATATGCACAATTTAGTGCACATTTTAACCTCATTTAATATTATATTGAATTCTAGGAGGTGAAAATAACTGTTGTTTCTCTCAAGTAAAGAGCAGAGGCTAAGGAATATTAGTGAATAAATGTCAGGCTTAAAACACAGAATCTGCCTTTATAACCTTGAATATTGTCATGTAGTTCCAATTCTCTCACTTTTCTCATGGACTCTACTTTCAATATTCCTAGTGGCCATATCTAGAGTCTCAAGTGATCACCCAACCACTACTCAGTGACTTCTGTATAGTGGAGACCACCAGCAACACAGTCATTGAAGAAAACTTAATTTAGGTGAGAAATAGTCAATGAGGCAGAGATGGGATGATTTTTTTCATTCAGATAAAAATGTAACATTCTGGGCTGGAAAGATGGCTTAGCAGTTAAGCACTTGCCTGTGAAGCCTAAGGACCCTGATTTGAGGCTCAATTCCCCAGGACACATGTAAGCCAGATGCACAAGGTGGTGAATACATCTGGGGTTCGTTTTCAGTGGCTGGAGGCCCTGATGTACCTATTCTCTCCCTCCCTCTCTCTGTATCCCTCTTCCTCCTCCCTCCCTCTTTTTTTCTTTCTCTGTCACTCTCAAATAAACAAATTAACAAAAATAAAAAACAAAAAAATGCAGTATTCTCTTTTATGGGATGTAAGATTTCTTCACTATTTGGGAAAGCACATTTGTAAATGCATAGCCACTGAGCCTAAAGGCATACAACTTAACAGCTACTAGAAGTCTCTAAATAGTGAACTCATGCAAGAATAAAGGAGAAATAACAACTTTGGAAATCATAAATGCATTCCACAGAATACGGGAGAGTAACTGTTTTAAACAGCTGTAGAAGTATTTTCTTGATGGGTGGAGTAAAAGGCAGAAGCAGCTACCACAAAGGTACAAAGACATGTCACATGTTTGGGAGGTGACGGAAATCTAATATAGATATACTCTCTCTCCTCTCCTCTCCTTTCCTCCTCCCCTCCTCCTCTGTTCTCCCTCCCCTTCTCCCTCTCTCTCTCAAAATATCTGAAATTACCAATAAAATTCTGGGCCCCAGAATCTATGCTTCTCAGCTTTGAATTTCTTTCATGAATAAGGTCACTGAAAGTTTACAAATAATATACTGACAAAATAAGTATGACATATTATCAGTGTCAATTACAGTATTATCTTAACCATTGCTGGATTCCCCCCAACAGCCTTTGGAGTGGGGGTAAAAAGGTGCAGAGTCAATGACACAAGAGTCCGGGAATCAGGTGAGAAGCTCAAAGCAGACTTGTTTTATTGAGGAAAACATACATCGCTATATAACCCTTCCCTGCTTCCCATTGGTCCTTTCATATACCCCTTCACCACTTCCCATTGGTCCTTTTGTCATTTGGCATTGTGTTGTCCGTTTTTCATTGGCTTGTTTCTTGCTTCAGTGGTGTCCAAGTGTTTAGGCAGGGTTTAAGTTGGCTCACAGGGTAAGTAGCAGTTATACATGTGCTGTAATCTCAAGGCCTTGTCCCAAGGACCCCTGGTTGTGCTTCTACTACACATCTACCTTTTTTTGTAAATTTCTTGTGGCATGCCACTGGGAGTTTGAGCCCAATGCTCTGGTTTGATTCCTCTCACCTCAGAGGGCTCCCAGCATAATGACCGTGTCTGTCTTAGGTGGTCCTCTTCAAGGTTAAGCCTTACCCATAATTAGCACATGAATTTTTAATTCATGTCCTGTCTTAGGTTGACCCACCCCAACAGGACATTACCCTTCTTTGACTACTAGCCCTAGAAGGATGACCACTGTGGGATACCTGCTGGAGTGTTTGGGAGGGCAATTTATATAGAGGCTTCACAGATTTCCATGAGCAAGGCCTGACTGATATCATGAGGTGGGCCACTATTAGGATGTTCAAGAGCCATGAGTACCTGGAGTGTAAACTTATTGATGGTGTGTTGGTGTGACACATGCTATAAGAGACGCTTAAGGAGAACAATTAGAAACAAAATAACTCCATCCATAATAGTGTATGTAATGATCCAGGAGGGGTCAAATAGTCTTAATGTAATTCCAGATCTTTTGGATGAAGGAGTCATCAAACAACAGTACTTGAACATGTGTATGATAAAGGGATTGTATTTCATATGTAAGTTGGAAAGTGTAACTTAGGAACTATTGTGAACATGAGCCCTTAATATAATTAGCCAGTTCATAGTGTCTCTGGGTAATATTATTGACAGGAAAGGGGGTCAGACAAAAGGATGAGAACCATGGATCACAATTGTGTCTGACTAGAAAATTTAAAGTATTGATTTCCTCCCCCATTAGGTCAAGTTGTTGTTGTAAGTTTAGTATAGCCATATGGAGGTGAGTGTTGATTAGATTAGCCCAAAGGAAGCCTTTACAGCATTTGAGGCAATGGGTGTGTGTTCAGACAGTCAGAGTGTACATGGCCAATCCCACCACATCCCCAATATGACTGGTCAGGTGGATTGGATGGGAGAGAGTGGTTGGTAGACCATTGTCTGTCTAACAGGAGGACATCCATGGAAGCAGTCAAGGCAGCAATTGGACCCATATTAAAATCAAGGTCTCTAGTGGACAGGATCCACTTTTGGATTTCATAATTTCTGATAGTTGCCACTGCATTGCCAGCAGCTTCATTGAGGACCTCCTATGTCAGCTGCTTGATAAGCATATCCTGGGTGGGACTCTCCATTCCACTGCCTCTGTGACTCGTGTAAGGAAGTCAGTAAGCCATGACTCCCCTGATTGTTGGATAAGATTATGGAAGTAGGTGGAGGGATGGGGGGATGCATGCCTTGAGGCTTGAGGGCCTTGAAGGCCCAGTAAGAGACCTGTTGAAAATAGGCATGGAGGCCACTGGTTGATTGGGACACTAGGTCAATGTATTGACCATGTCTTGTGAGTGGTCCAGAGAAATACTGAGAGCATATTGAATATTAAGGTGGGCTTGAGCCTCTGCCTGGTCATCATACACAGAGTGCCAGCTGAGGAAAACTGAGGGTTCCAGCACAGCCTTAAGAAGCTGGTACCAATAATAATGTGTTTGAAGCTGCATGGCCCATTGTCAGAGAACTTATTCAAAATAAGGAGAGTCAAGGCCAGACTCATTGGCTGCCTTGTGAATGAGGGATTGATCAGTAAGGGGTATAGGTATCCATGGCTGGTTGACTGCACTAGGGCCCAGATTAACCGGGTAGGCCTCGGTTGGCCGCCTGTATGTAAGGGGAGGCATGAGGGCAGGTGTAGGCTGTTGCGGAGGGGCATTGGGAAGAAGAGATGTGAGTGGCTCCTCCGTGGAGGCAACAGAGTAGATGGGATACCCAAGGGGATCAGTCTGGGACAGGTGTGGGGGCTTGGCAGGAGGCACGAGTTAGATGTATGGTCCTTCTAGTCATCAGAGGATGGGGGGCATCTACTGTGGCTCCAATAGTGGGTGATAGTGGGATGATGGAAAGGTTGACACTAGTCTGCTCCTGACAATGTTTATATGGGTGGCTATGACTTCCTCAGGAGAAGAAGACTTCAGACTTGCTATGATGGCAAGGAGAATAGGGAGTAAAGAGGCGGGGGAACAATCCCGGAGCCATCTTTGCACTTCCTGGGAGGAAGAGAACCCTCATCCATGAGTCTGGGTCCCACATGTTCTCAGGAGAGATCCAGGGTGCCAGTATCACAGCCTCATTCCAAAAATCCTCTAACTCTGTAGACTTAGCCTTAAGCCTCCAAGTTACAAGAAGGGATTTGAGTGCCCTGACTTGGAGGTTCTTGCAGCATGATGGCAGGTGCCCATCTCATAGGCAAAGAGAAAGCAGAAGAGACAAGAAGTGTGTCGGACCCTAGTATCTTGTGCTTAGTGGGGGACTTCCGTGGTTCGTTAGGCCATGGCCGTATGCCCACACGGTGTCTCCAGTCGGGGAGGGCCAGTCGGGTGACCACTGCAGCCTCCTGGGGCATCAGCCTTTAGGTGGAGACACGGGAGAACCGAGCATGAAGAATGTACCTCCCTAACGTTTAGATGGACAGACATGGAGAGAAAAACGGAGAGAGGCCACCTCGCTCACCTTGGATGGGCAAAGAACACAGAACACAAAAGGAGCCAACTTACTGAGAAAACACTGAGTAGGGCGTGCTGCATCACGCCAGGAGAGACGAAGGGAGTCCTGGAGGTTGCCAGCGAAACGGAGTGAAATCAGGGCCAAGACTTGAGGTCAGAACCCGTACTGCACAGGCAAGAAGTGCCATGTTGGGCACCAGCCGTTGCTGGGTCCCCCTGAACAGCCCTTGGGGGTGGGCATAAGAAGGCGCAGAGTCAACAACACAGAGCCAGGAGTCAGGTGAGAACCTGAAAGCAGAGTCTTTTATTGAGGAAAGCATATACCTCTATATACCCTTCCCTGCTTCTCCCTGGTCCTTTCATTGTTTGGCATTATGTTTTCCCGTTTTCACTGGCTCGTTTCCTGCATCAGCAGTGTCCGGGTGTTTAAACAGGGATTAAGTTGGCTCACAGGAGCAGTAGCAGTTGCTCATGTGCTGTAATCTCAGGGCCTAGACCAGGGAGCCCCTGGCTACACTTCTCCTACATATAGCAATAATCAGAACAATAAGCCAAATGCTTCTAAAGCTCATGGCACATTGATAGGCACTTGATAATCATTTTCTATTGATTGCTTCAGCTGGTCTTTTAAATTGGAAGTAATTTGACAATAATGGCAGCCACGCATCAGAAAAATCATCACCTGTTCACAGTCTCAGTCACAGAAAGAGGCGACTCCTGGTCCCACCTGTTTCCATACCCACATTTTTTTCTCTCTAGTAATCTTTTCCTAAGTACTAAAGTTCATGATGTCTGGTACTCCTATAAGGGTGAGGGCTATACATGTGCACACAAGATCTTAGAGTAACAGTTGTTCCCAAATGGATAATAGACATTGTCACTTCCTTTCTGTCTTCATAACAATTATTACAAAGTAATCTGGGCTTTTGATCTCCCTTGCTGAAGCTCAGTACTCATTGCCTCTATTTTCTCTGTAATGTCATACTGTAAATTACACAGGAGAAAGAGTATAAAAATTGAAGGGCTGGGCGATGGCCCTGCAGTTAAAATCACTGGCTGGCAAATCCTGCTGCCCCTGAAGTCTGTTTGCAGTGGCAAGGGACAATGGCACATCCATACTCCCTCACTCTCTCTCCCTCCCCCCCTCTTCTCTCTCTCCTTCTAAAATATATACGTATTTTAGAAACGGTATGACAATTGAGATTTTGATAATTTGGAACCCACCATTGTTGAAGGGCCTTGAACCAATTTAGTAATTTTACACCATTCTTTCTTTATTTATTTTAATGTGGATCTTGTGAAGTTAGTGTCAGACACTGTAAGATCATGAATACCATGGATACTTTGTGTCTGGAAGACAGTATTGCAAAGTACTCTTCCCTTTCTTTTGGCTCTTGCATTCTTCCTATTACCTCTTCCTCAATGGTTGCTGAGTATGGAAGTGGGTGATAGAGATGTTTCACTTGGTGTTGAGCATTTTTATTGCCACTTCTTTAATGAGTTCTTTCGTGAGTTTTGAGTCTCCCAGGTGGTCACTGCTTCCCACCTGAAAGAAGCTTCTTTAACAAAGATGAGAGTAGCATTAATATGTTAGCAACAAGGTAAGTAGTAATGGGGTGGTGTGGTGGGCATTAAATATCCATTTAGCCAGATAACAGTAGTAGTTTCCCTCCTATGGTTTATGCCTTCCTTCTACTTAGGCTTTTCATCTGGTTTTCAGTATCAGGCATGGATTCCCTCCCAGGAAACCGGACTCAAGTCCAATCAGAGAGCAGTTTGGTTGATTTCCTCCATAACAGATGTGCCACTATTGTGCCAGTTGGCACATTTGGCTAATTGGAAAGCATGCAGGATTTTACAGAGTTCTTATTAACCATGTTAAGTGGCATCAAGAAGACAAGACAAGCCAAGACACAGTTTAAGGTGCTGTAAAAATTAGTGGCATAGTTACTTTTCCACCTAGAAAGAGCAAGATATGGTTAGAGTGCAATTGGTTAATAAGACACAAGACAAATCCTCTCAAATCCTAATGAGAATCCTTATTTTTTAGAAGCTTACACTGGTCCATGCATATTATCTTGAAAGTATTATTTAAGGATACAGTAGAAGGGATGGAAGTAGCCATGCATACTGTCATAATGTTCTTAAGAGTGGAATGACTCTGCCCTCCTATTTACTGGCTGTGTGGTCTTAAAGAAGTCATTTGCCCCTCTCCTTTCAACAGCACTAATCTTAGTTCAGAAATATTAAATGATGTTACAAAGGACAATTCTTTCAAAGTTCCTTGTTTAATTACAATATTCATTATGTCTATGATGCTATATTTTTTCCTGGAAAAATTACTAATAACCTCCTTTTGTCCACTTATTTAAAGTTTGCATCCCGAATATTAGCATTCTAAAATACCCTCGAGGACAAGGCAGGTATATACTTCGATATGTGTAAACTATAAGAAACCTATGGTTCCCTTCAGATATTCCACACTGTATTTTTCAAAAGACCATAATTGTTACCAAAGGGTATCTTCTGGCTAAATCCCATTAATTTATTCCTTTACACAGCAATATATTCCAGTTGACCCTTCATTTGACATTTGCATCAAGCCCCACCTTTTTTCCTCATGTCTCTTTTTTTATCCTCAACCAAATTTCTTGAAATTATCATTTATCTCCCCCAAAGAACCTGTATTCATCTCATTCCAGATGGATTTTAGTCAGTAACATGTGTTTCGCCTACACAGGTCTTTTCTTCTTAGCTCCTTCTGCTAAAGTTGACAGTGATGATCACTCTCACTTTCTTAAACCTCTACTTCTTACTTTCCCTGAAACACTGGGTTGTCCTACTCTGACTTCTAGGACTTCTTGGCAGCTCATGGGCTTCTCTAACCAGCCCTCTGACTCTTGCATTAGCTCATCAGCCTTCTCCTTACATGCTCCCCTGGGAGTCCAAACATTCTTACATGTACAGCAACAACACACCTGTTAAAATCCCTAAAATCATTCAGAATACCATACCTATAGTTTTAATAGTAAACTCAATCAATGTCTTACAAGTACCAGAATCCCAGTATACAAAACTGTACATGTTGTCTTTTATATTCTAGCAAAAGTCCCAAATTCACCCTTCTTTTCCTGATGGATATAATAAAGTACAAACTGGAGGGACAGCTTAGTGGTTAAGGTGCTGCTTGCAAAACCAAAGGACCCAGGTTCAATTCCCCAGGACCCACATCAGCCAGATGCACAATGTGGCCCATGTATCTGGAGCTCGTTCGCAGTGGCTCGAGGCCCATTCTCTCTCTTTCTCTCTACCTGCCTCTTCCACCCCTCTAATAAATAAGTAAAAATCTTTTTTAAAAAAATCATATCTATTATATTGTGTCTCCACTAATAGCTAGATATCATCACATAGAATGTGAACATTGCTTCCTTTTAAACACAACCATTTAATTATATAGTTTCATGTTGCCATTACACATGGTGTGTCTCTCATCTAGACCACAGTTTTTAAATTTGTTTTATTAATTCATTTGTGCATTGTGGGTGGGGGACTGTATATCTTCCTGCTGCTGACAAATGTCCAGTCAGCTTTACAAAGGCAGCTTGGGAATTGATGCTGATGAGCAGACTTTGCAAGCAGATTCCTTTAAACACTTAGTGATCTTACTAGCTACTAGACTAAATTAAATTGTGTATCACAACGCCATATGGGGTCATATTACCAAATGTGGTGGTCACAAAAAGTAATATATGCAGTATTTGATTGCAAATAGCCACAAAGTAGTAAAGATATGGGAATGTTTCAGAAAGTTTTCTTGGTGATAACTTTTGTGATGCCTGTCTGGTGGACAGTTTGCCAACCCTAGCTACAAATCATAAGCTACATTGGCCCACCTATAGATTATCTCTGTTTTAATATGGATTCTGTTTGTTTGAGGTGTCATTTTCATCAGCTTCTATTTGTCCCAGTTGGTAGGAGAGCACATTATGGAATTTAGTCAAGTTGTACGTCTGTGGTGATGTGCAATGTATTGTGTCTTGAGGATAGTATTTTCTAGGAAGTCTAGGGAGAAAAGCCCTTCTGCTGATCACAGAATCATGGGCCATTAAGAGGGTACTAGAGACCCCAGGCAGAGGAGGAAAAATCAATACATTCTTATGATAGAATGATATTTCCATCATACTTCTGATTGCCAAGCACCAGCCACAATGAAGTTTGTTTTTTGTTTGTTTGTTTGTTTTTCATATTGTTTTAATTGAATTTGCATCTACAAGACAGAATTGAGTTCTGGCTTCTGCACTCCCTGACAGTGTAAAGGAAGACCATGTTTTTCTGCCTTTAAAAATTGCTATAATAAGGAGCCTTCTCAGGCAAGTATTTTAATAATATCATAGTAAATATGATTATATCATGTATATTAAAAAAGTATACAGAAACCTTACTCTATTCAATGCAGAATGATTAGGTAGGGGCTGAAGATATGGCTCAGTGATTAAAGGCATGTGCTTGAAAGTGTGATGGCTATGGTTCAGTAACCCAATACACACGTAAAGTCAGATGCTCAAATTAGTACATGTGTCTGGAGTACATTTGCAGTGACAGAAGGCTCTGGCACACCTATACACTCTCCCCTCCCAAACTCAATCTCTCTCTCTCTTGCTGCCTGTTTCTCTCTCTCTTTCTCTAATATTCTTCAGCAAAATTTAGTGATTATAAATTTTCTAGGAATACCACATCCAGCAGGAACAAGTAAGTTGACAATGATAATTAAATATGAGATTAGCTGGTGCAATGAAGTCTACCAGGAACATGGAGAAGGGAACTGTGGATGTGAATAATGAATATATAATCTAAGAACATACAGGTTTTCATCATTATTAAATCAAGAAACACAGTAATAGCCAATACTTCGGGGGAACATTCCAAGTAAAACGGACATCTGTGGTTATTCAGCCAGTATATTGCACAATTACATGGGCATAATTTATTTATATTCTGGTCTGTAGGAATGATACTCATGGAATCGTTTACTGTAAGACCTATATGTTTAATGAAATGACTCTCACTTAAGCATTTTGTACATTAACATTTATGATCCTTTGATAAAACTTTGGAAGAGAGTACTACTATTAATGACCCATTTTATAGATAATAAATCCAAGCCATAGAGATATTAAGCACCACACCAAAGACCACAGTTGGATGCGGGGAGAGCCAGGCTCCAAGCCTATTTCCTATCACCACACTTCTACCTGGATAATCAAATCTTGTGAGGTTGAGCTACCATGTACAAAACTAAAAATAAATGTTTCTAGAAAAAATGAGAAGACAATAATAGCTATTCAGTAAAGTCCAGAAAGAAGTACTTAGCAAGATTACCTCTGCAGTGTGGACAACTGTCCAAAAGTAGAAGAGGGCTGGAGAGATGGCTTAGCGGTTAAATGCTTGCCTGTGAAGCCTAAGGACCCTGGTTCGAGGCTCGGTTCCCCATGTCCCACGTTAGCCAGATGCACAAGGGGGCGCACGCGTCTGGAGTTCGTTTGCAGAGGCTGGAAGCCCTGGCGCGCCCATTCTCTCTCTCTCCCTCTACCTGTCCTTCTCTCTGTGTCTGTAACTCTCAAATAAATAAAAATAAAAAAATTAAAAAAAGTAGAAAAGAGATCCATTTGCAAAGGAACTGCATACTTTGAGTGAATCATCAGTTCCAATACAAGAAGAAACTACACATAATATGTGACAAACTAATAATTTTATCATTAAAAAGTAAGGAAAGCCATCTCTGACCAGAAAGATAGCTTAGCAGTTAAGACACTTGCCTACAAAGCCTAAGGACCTTGTTCAACTCTCCAGATCCCGCATAAGCCAGATGCACATTCTCCTGCTGCTGTTTCCACCTGATGTAGTGGAGGCGATGTCCAGCCTTTGCTCATACCATCATTTTACTGCCTTCATGGAACTTTCCCTTGAGACTATAAGCCAAAAAACCTCGAATATCTAAAATAATACTGAGCAACAAAAATAAGGCTGGTGGTATCACCATACCTGATTTTAACCTATAGTACAGAGCCATAATAACAAAAACAGTGTGGTACTGGCACAAAAACAGACATGTAGATCAGTGGAACAGAATAGAGGACCCAGATGTAAATCCAAGTAGCTATAGCCACCTGATATTTGATAAAAATGCCAAAAATACTCGTTGGAGAAAAGACAGCCTCTTCAGCAAATGGTGTTGGGAAAACTGGATATATATCTGAAGAAGGATGAAAATAGATTCTTCTCTCTCACCATGCACAAGAATTAAGTCCAAATGGATTAAAGACCTTAACATCAGACCTGAAACTCTGAAACTGCTAGAGGAAACAGTAGGGGAAACCCTTCAACATATTGGTCTTGGCAAAGACTTTCTGAATACAACCCCAATTGCTCAGGCAATAAAACCTCAGATTAATCCCTGGGGCCTCATGAAATTACAAAGATTTTGCACTGCAAAGGACACAGTGAAAAAAGCAAAGAGGCAACCTACAGAATGGGAAAAAATCTTCGCCAGCTATATATCTGATAGAGGATTAATATCTAGGATATACAAAGAACTCAAAAAGTTAAATAATAAGGAATCAAACAAGCCAATCAAAAAATGGGCTATGGAGCTAAATAGAGCATCCTCAAAGGAAGAAATACGAATGGCATATAAGCACCTAAAAAAATGTTCTACAACACTAGTCATCAGGGAAATTCAGATTAAAACTACATTGAGATTCCATCTCACTCCTGTCAGATTGTCCACCATCATGAAAACAGACGATCATAGATGTTGGTGGGGATGTGGAAAAACAGGAACTCTTCTACACTGCTGGTGGGAATGCAATCTGGTCCAGCCATTGTGGAAAACAGTGTGGAGGTTCCTAAAACAGCTAAAGATTGATCTACCATATGACCCAGCTATAGCACTCCTAGGCATACATCCTAAGGACTCATCTCATTTCCTTAGAAGTAGGTGCTCAACCATGTTTATTGCTGCTCAATTTATAATAGCTGGGAAATGGAACCAACCTAGATGTCCCTCAACTGAGGAGTGGCTAATGAAGATGTGGCACATTTATACAATGGAGTTCTACTCAGCGGTTAAAAAAAAAAAAATGAAGTTATGAAATTTGCAGAAAAATGGATGGACCTGGAAAGGATTATACTAAGTGAGGTAACCCAGGCCCAGAAAGCCAAGCGCCACATGTTCTCCCTCATATGTGGATCCTAGCTACAGATGATTGGGCTTCTGCGTAAGAAGGAAAATACTTAGTAGCAGAGGCCAGTAAGTTAAAAAGGAGACATAAAGGAAAGAGAAAGGAAGGGAGGAGGGTGCTTAATAGGTTGATATTGTATATATGTAAGTACAATGATTGAGATGGGGAGGTAATATGATGGAGAATGGAATTTCAAAGGGGAAAGTGTCAGGGAGGGAGGGAGGGAATTACCATGGGATATTTTTTTTTATAATCATGGAAAATGTTAATAAAAAATTAAAAATTAAAATAAATAAATAAATAAATAAATTTCTCCCACAAACTGCCTTTGGTCAGTTGTATTGTCTCAGCAATATGAATGTAGCTATAATATTTCCACTTGCAGCCTTCTAGTCTCATCATATTCCATTTGATTCTTCCTCTCCTCTTGGCTCATTTGCTAATGTTCCCATGCAATTATATTAGGTTTATCTTGATAATGGAGGACAAGATCTTCTTTAAAAATATGATGATTTGAACAAAAGCATCATTTCCAACTGCAAACTTATTAACTCCTCTTTCTCATGTAGCTCAATACATTTGAAGGTTACAGGGACTTCAATGCAGAAATCCTTGAAGAATAAAACACTTCTATTGTATCTAGCACAATGTGTCAGATGGCATTTGCTCGTACTTTGCTGAGAATTTTTAAATCTGTATTCATAACTTTCATTAGTCTATATTTTTATGATGCCATTCCTTTTAAAATTTT
The DNA here is from genome assembly GCF_020740685.1 of Jaculus jaculus. Classification (NCBI taxonomy): domain Eukaryota; kingdom Metazoa; phylum Chordata; class Mammalia; order Rodentia; family Dipodidae; genus Jaculus; species Jaculus jaculus. The sequence continues at coordinate 119,841,301 of NC_059104.1, forward strand.
GTTTAGTTACAGTTGTTATTTATTTGGCATTTTTAAAATTATATGTTCATAATAAGATGAAATTTTCTCTCTTCCCTCTTAGCTGCATAAATATTGATCTTGTATATTTGTCTTTAGCTCAAAGGATTTTCTAATTTCCCCTTTGTCCCATTATTTATGTGTAATATTATTATTCTCCAGATATCTATGGCTTTTCTAATGCTTTTTATATATATTTTTTATTTCTACTAAGTTCTACTGCTATTGGAGGACAAGTTTTTTTATTTTTCTACCCTGTTTACATTTATTGAGAGTGGTGTGGTCTAGCATTGAAGTCAAGCACACCTAAGATTCTACACAAGTTGAGTAGAATGTCATGAAGATATTACACCTATTTGATTTATATTTTCATACAAATGTTTTAATTTCTTATTGATGCTTTTGTATATTCTCTTCAGATATTATAAACAGATTTCTTAATTGTTATTGAATTGCTTATCTTTCAATGCTGCTGGTTTTGTTTCATATATTTGTGACTATGCTAGTTTCATAAATGTTTATGATTCATAGCCTCTTGGTGAGTTACACTTTTTATTGCTTTGTCTTTTATTGTTTATAGTAACTTATTTGCTTTCAATGTTGTTTAAATAAATATTAATGTAGCCAACCTAGCTTAATTTTGGTTAATGTCCAAACAGAATATATTTGTAGTTCTTAGTAAATCTGTTGCTACTCTATTTGTTTCCAATAATTTTAGCTTTTTTTAAAGTTTGTGTTTTTATTACTATGTCCTTTTATATTAAATATTCATGTTCTGAAATATATTTTTCTTTATTGTTTCTTTAATTATATTTTTGAGTTGTTCTCTTCTTGGATGACCTTAGTTTAATAACTCCATAATTTCTATGTTTCCCATTAATATCCCATATATATATATATATATATATATATATATATTACATATATATATATATATATATATATATATGTAAAAGAGATAAATTTAAGTATAAAGTAAATATACTAATTGGGGCTTTGCTAGTCACAATTTCCATAAAAAATATGTAAAAAAGAAAAGATACTTTTTCTCCCATATTATCATATTATCTTATTTCTTTTCACAATTTTGCTGAAATATAACTATTTTAAGTAATGTAATATAACAACTTGGCAAGTCAGTTTCTGTTGTTTTCAAGGATTTTTCTGTATTTTTTGTGGTGTTTATTTGTAATTTTTCTTTTTCTTTTTTTTTCATGTTTTTTTTTTGTTTGTTTGTTTTTGTTTTGTTTTGTTTTGTTTTTGCTCTTGCTGTTTTTCTAGTACTTTCCAGATCCCAGTTCAGTGTTTCTATAGTATAAGAGACATAGAAGTCCCTAACTAGTACGCTTGTAGATAAAGTAACAGTGGCATATTAGCTTACAACATCTCTCTAGTCCAGTTTTGGCCAAGTGTCTTTGTCTGTCTGATGGAGCAAATCTTCAACCATCAGCCTTGCAAATTAAAATTGCCTTAGAATTTGCCTCCTTCTTGTGAAAAATCTTAAAGTCAGACAGAAGTGTGAATTTAGAGCCATGTCAGATCTTTCTTCAGTATGCAGATATAAAAACATAGTAGCATATATCAAAGGGACTGTCTGGATTCAAAGAGACTTTCAAAGATATTATGGACATATCAAATAAAATTTTCTTTTTGTATTATCATCAAACTTTCATTTGCTCTACTGCCATCACTGGCCCTGGCAATTGTTATTATTTTAATAAAAAATATTTATTTATTTACTTATGTATTTATTTGTGACACAGAGAGAGAATATGGGTGCAACAGGGCCTCTAGCCACTGTAAACGAACTCCAGATTCATGCACCACCATATGCATCTTGGCTTATGTGGGTTCTGGGGAATGGAATCTGGATCCATAGGCTTCACAGGAAAATGCCTTAACTACTCAGCTATATCTCCAGGCCATTATATATATATTTTTTTTAATTTTATTTATTTATTTGAGAACGACAGACACAGAGAGAAAGACAGATAGAGGGAGAGAGAGAGAATGGGCGCGCCAGGGCTTCCAGCCTCTGCAAACGAACTCCAGATGCATGCGCCCCCTTGTGCATCTGGCTAACGTGGGACCTGGGGAACCGAGCCTCGAACCGGGGTCCTTAGGCTTCACAGGCAAGCGCTTAACCGCTACGCCATCTCTCCAGCCCCCATTATATTTTTTATCAAATAATATTGGACAAAGTTTGTTCATACTGGGAAAGCTGTGATTTAGATCAAAGATATGTAACAGGTGAGTGTAATTTCCTAAGAAACTTTCAGAATGATCAAATATTCAGAGTAAGCAGATAACCGGAATTTATTATAGGAATTTGAAATTATACACATTCTCCAACACATGCTAGACAGTTAATTTCCAATAAGATTAAAAGGCTTGAGTGGGGGAGGGCAATGGTGGTGAGATGGCTTAGCAATTAAGGCACTTGCCTGTGAAGTCTAAGAACCCATATAAGATTCCTCAGTACCCACATAAGCCAGAAGCACAAGGTAGCATATAAGTCTGGAATGCAACTGAAGTGGCTACAGACCCTGGCACACCCATTCTCATTCTTTCTGTCTCTAATAAATAAATAAAATATTTAAAAGGCTATTCACTTTCAAGGCTATCAAAAGATGGAAAGAGGTATGTGTGAATATAGTAAAATAAAGTACCAAAAACATTACTGGTTTTCTAAGATTAAATGATTTTTCTTGAATAATTTTTCTCAATATTATTACAAGATTTTGTTCTGGAAATGATTTTTGTGAAATTTTCCAGTTTTCTCATTAATTTTTATAAACAATAATGTTCAAAACTACTCATGCTATCATTCACAACAATGTCACTCAATGTTTTCTACAGAGACATTAGATGTTGCCCTGTAGTGTAGTTTTAATTATAATAAATTTTGAGATATTTTTTCATGAAATCCTTATGGATAGCATATAGCAATATAACTTGACTAATAGCACAATTAATCATATTCATAGTTAAATAAATTAATATAATGAATTATTTGATTAGTAAATTGGTTTAGATCTGCAGAGAGGTCTCCAATAGCTTAGTTTTTGTTCTGACATAAGAATTTAGAAGCTTCTGGAATAATATATGTAAATGCATAGATGACTTTTAAATAAAATGTTTAGAACAATTTTGCTGATTTTTTAAAAATGTTCATAGACCAAAGGGCTGAATATGATAGATTTAGTAAGGTCCAATGTAACACTTCACACTTAAGTTTAGAAATTCATATTTGAATATCAAGAAAAGAATACTTGGGGCTGGAAAGATGGCTTAGCCATTAAGGCATTTGTCTGCAAAGCCAAAAGGACCCAGGTTCAATTCCCCAGAACCCACATTAGCCAGATGCACAAGGGGCACATGCATCTGGAGTTCATTTGCAGTAGCTACAGGCCCTGGCGTGCCCATTCTCTCTCTGTCTATCTCTCTCCTCTTTCTCTCTCCTCTTTCTGCTTGCAAATAACTAAATCAATATTTTTTTTAAAGAAGATAAGAATACTTGGAGCAACTTGAGACAGAAATGAAGAGTGAGAGAAACAGAAAAGAAAAAAGGAGGAGGAGGAAGAGAAGAAAAAACCCAATGATATGTTTTAATAACAGGGCAAGGTTGTGGCTGGTGTACATGTACAGACATATAACTGCTCTCCAAAATATTAATGCCTACTTAGTTCAAAATTAAAGTACTTAATGCATCCAAGCTACTTTGTTAGATACTTATACACAAAGAGTTACAAGCGCAACACAGGTTTAATCCTCACAAAGCTATTTCTGCCATGATTTCCATTTTCACATGGATGAAAGGTCAAAGGTCAGGCCACACTGTGATGAGTTCCATGGAGATATACTTGGTACTAATATAAAGCAAAAATGAAAATATCACATATACAAATACAGTGAATATTATTTGCATCACAACTAATCACAAGTAGAAATAGCATGTTTAATACTCTATGAAGTAAATGTTTGGAAGGTAAATACACTTTACCTGTCCTACAAAGAATTGAACAATCCAGAAAATGTAAATGATTAAAATGTACTGAACATTCACTATAGGTTTGGTCCTACAATAAAAATAATAAAAGAAAAGTATTTCCAGCCTTGGAAGATCACAATCATATGAAACCTTCCATCCAGCCACTCTCAATAACAACAAAAAGATATATACACATATACAAACCTCCGTATTCTACCAGTGGAAATTGACTTAAGGGCCTTAGACAGTTATTAAATTAGCAAAGACACTCATGTCATGATTGACCCTCATTTCACGTTGGTGAAAGATAAAAGTTCAATTCACACTGTGAGCATTTCTGTGGAAATATGCTAGAACATTATTCTGAGAATTGGAGATAAGCAGACAAGATTCGAATCATAAATAACTACTCACGAAACCCTAATGCAAAGCTAGCACAGTCATCAGACTTTTAATTAAAGCTTTGAAAGTAGTTATACCTCTACAATGTGCTTGATTCTTATGAACTTATTACACACACACACTTTTTTCATTGAGTTGCAACAGCAGCTCTGAGCACCAAACAAGATTTATAACATCACAGATTTGATGACAGATAATAGGAGAGGCTAAAGATGATAAATAATTATTGGTACCATCTGGACCCTGTGAAAAACATCCTTTTAGAGAGTGCATTTCAGAGCCATGCAAAAATAGAATCTGCACAAAGAAAACAAAAATGTTAAATTTAAATTAGATGAGAGCAAAGATACTAATTAAGAATTCACAGGAGAACTATAGATCTAATTTAGAAGCAATTGACACAAAATTATTCATAAAACTGGATGGTTTTTCAGATTTGATTCTACTCTCATGAAGTAGAATACATTCAATATTAAACTCTTCATGTCACAGACAGCAAATGCCACCCAATCTGAGCCAACAGGTCATTCTAAAAGGCAGCTTTTCTATTTTTCAACTGAAAAGGGGGGTTCCTTTTGACATTGGTATGTATTAAATTCAATGCAGAAAATGTGACTATCTATCTATTCATACTGTTTCCTTATCTTATTCAGGTTCTTCTCCATCAATGAAGAGTTAGCTAATCGTGTGAAAATCTTAGAGGATGGTTTCATAATGATAGTACTGTGGGGGCCCGGAAGATTACTCAGTAGTTAAAGGGTATTATTGTTGAGAAAGCCTAATGGCCTGGATTTAATTCCCAAGCCACCTACTTACTTGGATACAAAAAGCAGTACAAGAATCTGATGTTCATTTGGAGTGGCAAGCATCTTTGGTATACCCCCCACTATAAATCTACATGTATGTAAGTAATTTTTTAAAACATTATGACAGCAGTTCTGCCAGGCGTGGTGGTACGTGCCTGAAATTCCTGCACTTGGAAGGCAGAAGTAGGAGCACACCTGTGAACTGGAGACCAGCCTGGAACTACAGAGTGAGTTACAGGTCAGCAGTGTGGGCTAGAATGAGACCATACCTCAAATAAAAAAAAAAAAAAGACAGTTGTGACAATCCTTCTAAATCCAGACAGAAGATTTTTCTGGGTGTCTGCCTTTTATCTGAAAAGGATAAGAGGACAGCTCAGAATATATATACGTTTCTATCTAGGTTCTCATAAAAGCAGCTTACATAAATTCCAATAAGAAAAGCTTTAAGGGAATTAAAGAACGTAAACGTATGTACTTCCCAAGTGACTACAAAAGACATATATTTTTACCCATCACATTTTACACATTTCCTATTTTATCTAAGATGATTCAAGTGCTCAAATTGATGTTATTTTGGTTTAGTAGACAAGGAAACTAGTTATTTCTTCAACTCAGGCCTGTCTATACTATTCCTATAATGTCATACAATGTTGGAAAGGACAGCAAACAAACAAAATGCAGTTAATGAAAATGGAAAATCTGGAGCTGAAGAGAGGGTTCAGCAATTAAAGGCACTTGTTTGCAAAGCCATTGATAGTCCAGGTTAAATTCCCCTGATAAAGCCAGGTACACACAATGGCACATATGTCAGTGGCAACAGGCTCTGGCACACCCACACTCTCCATGTTTGTCTCTTTCTTCCTGTGCCTCTCTCAAATACATTAATTTCTTTAAAAAAAAAAAAAAAAGAAACTGAATGATCTAGAGAAGACTAAAAGTTGTAGAGTTGGGAAATAATGCAGAACTTTCAATGCCTGCTGCACTGTGGGGCAAAATAGGCTTTGGGGAGGCTGTTCGTTATAGAGTGCTTTGAGTTCCTCTCAAGAGAAGGACCTTAAACTGGGACAGTAACACGGAACATCTGTCATTACCCTTGTGTTGACAAGCTTGCTACATAGCAACTTTTTATTTTAAATTTCAGAGATACTTTATAACGTCTTAACTTCAATAACTTGAATAGAAAACATCAATGTCTCAAGAACAATAACCACTTTCACTGTTTTTTAATATATATATTTTTTATTGACAACTTCTATATTCTATACTTACAGAAAACAAACCATAATATTTTCCTCCCCTCTCCCACTTTCTCCTTCATAACTCTGCTCTGTATCATATCCCCTCCCTCTCTCCATTAGACTCTCTTTTAATTTGATGTCATCATCTTTTTATCAGGGTCTTGTGTGGGTATTTCTAGGCACTGTAAGGTCTTGGATATTGAGGCCAAATTCTGTCCGGACAGTTATAAGTAAGGAGAGGTACCCTTCCTTTGGCTCTTACATTCTTTCCTCCACCTCTTCCATAATGGACCCTGAGCTTTGGTGGATGTGAGATGTTTCAGTGATGGACACTCCTCCGTCCCTTCATCTTAGTACTATGTTGCCTTTTGGGTCATCCCAGTGGTCATTGCCCTCTGAAAACAGAAGCTGCTCTAACCCGAAGTGAGAGTAGCATTAATATATGAGTATGAACATTAGGTGTAGTGCTATCAGGGCAATTTGTTGAGAGTAATACATGCATTTATTCAGACAAGAGCAGGATTTATTCCCCTAAGACTCATGACCTCCCCTGCCATAGGCTTTTGATTATGTTTTTAGTACCAGGCATGTATTCCCTCCCATAGAGTGGGCCTTCAGTCCAATTAGAGAGCAGTTGGTTTCCCCCAGAGCAGACATGCCACTACTGCACTCATTCAGTCATTGGGCCTGTCTGGCCAAACTTGAGGTTTCCAGTGTCCACTATTTTCACCACTGATGACTTCTGTCTCCCATAAGACTGCATACAGTGTAGCTTTTTTCAGCTTTCATTTGGGTGGGCTATAGGGAGAAGGTTTTCTGCTCAGCACCAACTTGATTTCTCAGTGACTTTGCCTCTCAGTCATGTGAAATCTTCAGAAATAGGGTCTTACTATGTCTTTCTCAAGGGAAACCAAAGGCCTTAGCAATAGCCTGTAATGTTTTGGAGGCAACAGGGACCTCCCTGGCCAACAACTCACTGGAAGGTATTCCATCCCAGGCACTGAATTTTTTTTTAGTGAAATCTAGGGCTTCTGGATGTGTCATTATTTAAGAAAGTAGATTTTTATATGTCTTATTCAGAATATCTTGAATTATGATTGACCCTTACCCCACCCTTCTTTTATACAATCTCTTTCCGTGACCTTGCTTAGGCCTTTCCCCTCCCTGTAATCTGTTCTTCTACTTACATATATACAATACCATCCTCTTAAGACCTTCCCTCTCCTCCCTCCCTTATAGTCTTTTTCTAGCTTGTAGGCCTCTGCTACTAACAGATCTGACAGAAGATTAATAGCCAGAATATACAAAATCTAAAAAAAAAAAAAAAAAGAACAATAGGAAATTAAACAACCCAATCAAAAAATGGACTATGGAACTAAAAAGAGAGTTCTCATCAGAAGAAATACAGATGGTACATAAACATCTAAAAAATTGTTCTACACCCTTAGCCATCAGGGAAATGAAAATTAAAACTTCCTTGGGGGCTGAAGAGATGGCTTAGCTGTTAAGGCATTTGCCTGCAAAGCCAAAGCATCCTGGTTTGGCTCTCCAGGACCCATGTAAGCCAAATGCACAAGGGGAACATACATCTGTAGATCGTTGACAGTGGCTGAAGGCCCCGGAGTGCCCATTCTCATACTCCCTCTCTCTTTCTCTCTCTCTCTGCCTCTTTCTCTGTATCAAATAAATAAATAAAATATTTTTTTAAAAAACTACCTTGAGATTCCATCTCTCTCCTGTCAGAATGGCTACCATCAACATAACAAATGACAATAAACGTTGGCAAGGAAGTGATAGAAGAGGAACCCTTCTGCACTGTTGGTGGGAATGTAATTTGGTACAGCCATTATGGAAATCAGTCTGGAGTTTCTTGAGACAGCTAAAAGTAGATTTGTCATATGATCCAGCTATAGCACACTTAGGCATATATCCTAATGACTCTTCTCACTACCTTAGAGATACTTGCACAACCATGTTTATTGCTGCTCTATTCACAATAGCTATGAAATGGAACCAGACTAGATGTCCATCCACAGATGTGGTACATCTACACAATGGAATTTTATTCAGTGGTAAACAAAAATGAAATTATGAAATTTTCAGGGAAATGGATGGATCTGGAAAAGATTATACTAAGTGATGTAATCCAGACCCAGAAAGCTAAGCATCATATGAGCTCCCTTATATGTGGATCTAGCTACAAATGTAGAGATTTATGTGTGACCTAGAACCACTTTCACTATTTATTATAATAGAATTCTTTGCTAACTTGTTGGCCACCAGTCAGACCATGGTGTGTTTAAAACAAACAATTTTTCTGTCTACATTAACATACCTGTACATCTTAGACTCAATTCTCATCAAAGTATTAGGTATGCATCTAATTATATTGATCACCAAGCAGAAAGTAGTACTGAATAAATGAGCAAAAGTGGTGGAAATTTGAAGACTACAATAAGTGTGTTTCATCAAGAATATGGTTGAACTCAAAATAATCTTGATTCTGATTCTCCATATATAGAGACAAATCTCCAGTGTGTATGTGTGTATATATGCAAACATCCAACTCAAATTCTCACCAAAAGCTTATATCACAGATTGCTCAGCATTGTTTTTCATTATTTTATAGGAATCATAATCTTACAACATTAAAAACTAAATAGGTTTACTTATCTTTTTTTCTGACACCACTTAAATATCCTATCTTTTTAGCATTAAAACCAGTAAGTACCCAATCAGAAATGTATCCTTGACAGTACCTCCCTTCTCTCTGAGTGCAATAACCACAAGCTCCTATTTTATTTTGGCTATTCCCTATTTCTAATACCCAAACTTCTCTGGAGTTTGGCAACTTCTCTTCAGTCCATTATATTCTTAGCATGGCCATTGCCATCTCTTGGAAACTTTTCAATCATGTTCTGACAGCTCTTCCCAACTTATTCATTCTTTTAAAATGCTAATATGATTAAGTTGCTGAAGTACATAACTATCTCCTATAAGCCTTCTTATATAGATAAAATAAAGAATAAACTTTCAAACATTTACATTATCTCTTGAAAATCACTTGTAGAGTGTTCAGCTATTTAGACCATTTTCAGTGCTTTGGTTCAAGTGCATTGCTTTCCAGAACAAGCTGCAACCCATCTGACTATTGTACCAGCTGCCAGTCATATATTGATTTCTCAGTCTAGATATGTCCGTCTTTTATTATGTGATGGTCAAAGGTGCACTTATGCATGTGTGTATGGAGGTCAACATGGGTGTACATGTGTAGAGGTCAAAGTCAGTTGTCTTTTTCAATAACTCTCAACTTTATTTTTTGGGACAGTCTTCAGCTGCACCTAAAGCTCACCATTTTAGCTAGTCTAGCTGGCCAGCAAACATCAGGAATCTACCTGTCTCTACTTAACCAGAGTGATGGTGATATGCATGTGACACTGTGTCTAGCGTTTGCATGGATGTTGGGCATCCAAACTCAGGTCATGCTTGAGAAGCAAGCTCTTTACTTACAGTCCTCTCCCTAGCATCTGCACATCATTTTTGTCAGTAGGTTTTTCCCAACTCACATCCTCTGTCCCTCATTATTAACTGACTTTCTAGATATTCCTTACAAGTATATAGGTTTGGTCCTTTTTAGCTATTACTATGTAATAATGTAAACTTTTAATTGTCTCTCCCACTACATATTGAATTCCAGAAGGAGTTGGGTAATTGCTAGATCAGTCTCTGTCCAAGGCCTGTTTTCACAGGTGTTTGATGCTTGGTTAATGCTGAGTAATTCTAAAAAAAATGGCATAAGTTTATATTCAAGGATAAAATAATCTCTTCCCATCACTCCTTTCTGATATTTGGCTTCTTCTCCCTAATGAATTAAACTTCAGACTTATTGGCATGACTTGAAAGGTGTTTCAATTTAATTCCAACATCGCTGTATCATTTGCAATGATTTGTTCCAGTAATAGAACCACAGGCATTCTGTTCAGAGTTCACTGAGTAATAATTCCTCTTGGTTTCAGACTTTTGTCCCTGTTATCCTTAGTATTAAGACACCCTGTTTTACATTTAACCTGTCTGTTTAGTTTTTAATATGTAACTCAATTGCCACTGTTTTTCTGGAGTATTTCTAACACACTTGGAAGGACAATCTTGTCTATATCTTTAATGCACTTATACAAATCTTTGAAAAAAATCAATTCTCATTTTCCTTGTATCTTGTGTTTTCTTTTGCATCATATTACTAGACTCTTGGGGAAAGAATACAATCATCTATGCAAAGCCCCTGTGTGCTCTGTCCCCATGACATGGTACATATTCTGTTAATTTGTACCAACAGACAGTCTCCTGACAGTCTTTCATTTTTTTTTATTTTCAATGTATACTTTAACTTAAATTTGTAAAAGACAGTATTATTCCTGTGCTTTTATCTATATTTAAGTTATATAATAGTATACTAGGTTATCATGTGCATATTGAGCAATTACCACTTCAATAGCTGAAGACTGACAGCATAGTTATATTCCAAACAACATTTCATGTCCTGTGCACATGTAATTTCAAGCTTAGTTTTGTAAGTATATGATTAATTGCATAGTGACTAATGCCTGATTTAATAATTCAAATAACTGGCAGCTACCTATATTAACAAACCACATGGAAGTTTAGCAGTTGCCCTTGGTATTTCATTATGTAGATTTGGAAGCTAATCTAGACTATTATTCTTCCAGATTAATTTAGGAGGATTCAAAGAAAATCATTTGGGGGCTGGAGGGATGGCTTAAAAGTTAAGGTGTTTGCTTGCAAAGCTAAAGGACACAGGTTCAATTCCCCAGGACCCACGTTAGCCAGATGCACAAGGGGATGCATGTGTCTGAAGTTCATCTGCAGTGGCTGAAGGCCCTGGCACACCCATTCTCTCTCTCTCTCTTTTTCTCTTCCTCTTTCTCTGTCAAATAAATAAAAAAAAATAGAAAATCATTTTGTTCACTATTATATTTGTACTAATTATTATGGAATGTAATACAAAAGACGGACAATGAAGGTGGGAACACCGTTTCAAAATACAACTGTCCAGTAAATATGCTTATAATTAATTTACACAAGATTCATCTTTCCATGTGTGTACGTATTCTTTAATACACCCTTAATAATCATCTGGACTTCCATTTCTGGTCATGGAATAGCAATGGGTAGTCTCTATTGAATTATTCCTCTAAGCAACTGAGAAAATGGCAAAATATGTAAAGCAACTTTTCAGAAACTGGACAACAGGCAACTCAGAACTGATACTCAAGAGAAAGAAAGCAGTGGGCACACCACATACCACAGCCATATTCCTCTTGCTTCCTGCCTTTATGAAACTTCTCTGTAACACAAAGTGGTTTTGGAGAGCTACAGAAGCAGAAATAACTATTTTGTTCTGTTGAAACTGCATATGACACAATGCACCAAAGAGAAGAAAGTTTAGATGGGTAACAAAACTGTATGTGAGGTGTCACAATAGTCCTTGATGAGTATTAATTAAACTTACATTTCCTGTAACAATATTCTAAAGCCAAGAATGACTATTCTAAGGTGGGGAGTAGACAGTAATTCTAGCAATCCCCTAGCACTGAATTTCAGTAAAAATGAAAAAGCTTCTCTGAACACCCAAAATCCAGTTAAGGCCAAAATGGTCAGTATTTCTAGGGCTGTTCTTCTTAAATTGTGGGGGTTCACACCACTAAAGGTTTACTCCACAATAAAGTCAGAACCATTTTCATACACTAACAACATATTATTGCTTGATCCTGTACCAATACTTGCACTAGTAGAAGAAAATAAAAGACAGGTAACACTTCACACATCTTAATACAATAACAGCATGAAAATCTAGTAATAACATTAAGTTCTTCATTGTCATCCATTGACTATACAAGATTAATATTATTGCTATATGCATATTTTTAGTTCAACTTAAAAATGTTCTTGATAAAACACTACCATTTCTGAATTTTATTAAATTTTGATGCTGCATCTATATTATTAATAGCCTTTGTATATTCATGAATCCTCTTTGCACACCAAAATTCAAAAGATATCTGTAAAAAGTACTCATACAACAATGTGAATTGAAAGGTAACCTACATGTTTTTATGAAGCATTTTACCATAAGAAAAATTAACTTTAAAAGATGTTTTGAATACTTCATAGTTATGCTCTTAAATTTTAATCAAGTGAAAACTTCAAGAAAATAATGGATCGTATTTGTGTCCAAGAGAAATTTGAAGTTTCAAATTTAAATTACAATGTAGAAAGATTTTATCTGTTTCATCTTCATGGCTTAATGCAATACTGAGTATAGATGTCTTATGAGAAAACTTGTCCACATTTGGAATCATAACTCATCAACCAGTGCTTTCCAACTTACCAGCAGTCTGTGATATAAAATCCTCCATGTTCGGAGGTGGGGAGAGGATAATTCAACATTAATAATGAACCAATAGGTTTTAATACATCAAAAACCCCAAAGAGCCTTTGTATAGCTTCAGTTTCCATATTGCAAATAAATTCTAATAAACCATTTCTTGCAAACTTTTGGTTAGTGCTAAAGAGAAATATCTGCATTGATATGAAAAAGCTACTAAATTATAATCATGTTTTAAGCAATATATCTGGGAAAGTCTGAATTTTCTAGATATTGCAGCAAGTTTTAAATTTTTATTTATTAATTAGTATACAAAATTGGGTTTCTAATAGTATTATCAAACATGTTTTTGTTTTTCTTCCCCTACTCCCTCTCCTTTCACTAAATGTTTTTTTTTTTTCCAGAAAATATGTTTTGTTTTTTTTATAAAATGTATTAATGTTAAAATTGAATGTATTTAATAATGAAATATTTAAAAGATTTGTAAACAAAAAATTAAAACTTCTTTTTAAAATTTTATTGATTTATTTGCAAGCAGAAAGAAAAAAAAAGAAGAGACACAGAGAAGAAGAAGACAGATAGAGAATGGGAGCATCAGGACCTGCAGCCACTGCAAACGCACTCCAGATGCGTGTACCCCTTGTGCACCTGGCTTATGTGTGTCCTGGGGAATTGAACCTGGGTCCTTTGGCTTTGCAGGCAAATGCTTTAACTGCTAAGCCATCTCTCCAGCCCAAAAATTGTTAATTTTTTTGCTTATTTTTATTCATTTATTTACTTATTTGAGAGTGACAGAGAGAGAAAGAGGCAGAGAGTGAGAGAGAGTATGGTTGTGTCAGGGCCTCCAGCCACTGCTAACGAACTCCAGATGCATGTGCAACCTTGTGCATCTGGCTTACATGGGTCCTGAGAAATCAAGCCTGGAACTGGGGTCCTTAGGCTTAACAGGAAAGCGCTTAACTGTTAAGCCATCTCTCCCAAAATTCTTGTTTCAAGTTCAAACATAGTATAAACTGTTACAGGTAACACACTTTCAATAGCCCTTTTTAATACTCAATAGATTTTATATTTTAATATTTTTATTTTGTTGTTTAACAGTGAGGTGGAGGGAGAGGAAGAGGAGAGAGAGAAAGGAAAAATATATATGGATATATGGGCACTCCAGTGCTCTCTTCCTACAAACTAATTCTAGACACTTGCCATTTTGTGTGTCTGACTTTATATAGATAATGGGGAATTAAATGCTGGCTGTCAGGCTTTGCAAGCAAGTGCCTTTAAGCATTTAGCCATCTTCCCAACTCAATATACTTTACAGGGAAAGGAACTGATTCTAAGAAAAAAAAAAATATTTGAGGTTTGAGAACTCCTGCCTTCTCTCTATTGAAAAAGTACATCACTAAATTTTAAACATTGATTGCCTTAATAAGTACATGAGAAATTACAGAAGACAGGGTCCATAAATATGAAGGCATATAAGGTAAAATAATCCTACTAGAACAGGGATGTGGTGGTTTGATTCAGGTTTCCCCCATAAACCTAGGTGCTCAGAATGCTGGGCTCCCAGCTAATAGATATTTGGGAATTAATGCCTCCTGGAGGCAGTTTGTTGGGGGCAGGCTTTTGGTATCATAACCAGTGTCTCTTTGCAAGTGTTTGGCACACTTTCCTGTCCCTGTTGTCCACCTGATGTTGGCCAGGGGGTGCTGTCCACCCTCCGCTCATGCATAGCTGAGCTATGCCATCATGGAGCCATCATGGAACTGCTCTTGGTCAGGTGATTTCTACCAGTAATGCAAACCTGACTGCAACAGTAAAGTGGTACTAAGGAGTGGGATTGCTGCTAGACACCTGACCATGTGGCTTTGGCCTTTTGGAGCTGATTGTCAAGAGGAATGTGTAAGGATTTGAAACTGTGGCCTAAGTGATGCCTTGCAGTGCTGTAAATACAGCTTAATGGGCTATTCTGGTCAGAGCAGAGTTGAAAGACCTGAATGCAATAAGAACTATGGACTGTGAAGTTTGGTTTATGAGGGTGAAAAAGGACTTTGCTTGAACTGGCACTTTGTGTGAGAAGCTTGCTGTCATGCCCATGTCCTGAGAAGTTGTGCAGGGTGGCTTTGAGTAGAAATGAACTGGTGTGAGCAGAGGGATATGGAACCAAAAACAAAATCTTGGGGTTAACTGCTGCCCATTCATCTGATATTGAAAGATTACAACCTTTGAGATTGGGCCAGCTGACCTACACTGGGGCAATGGGAAGAATGTAGACTTTTCTGAAAGGGGCCTGAGTGCTTAAGTAGTATCCTGTTCTTCAAAGTCTGCTTTATACCCCCCCACCCCCGGATTAACAAACCGGCACCCTACCTGGCATTATGGAATATAAGAAATGCAGGAAAGAGAGGGTCATTATGTTTGCAACACGGTCTTGTGTTCTGGAAATGGCCATGAGCAGTGTGAAGCAGGTTTGCTGGATGCCTGCATGGAGACCGCATGGGGCCACGAGGATGAAAGGTGGATTGCAGTGGAGACCCAGTAGAGATGTTGGGACATGAGACTGCTGCTAAGGAAAGCTGCCAGCCCCAGATGAAGTTTTCCAGGACTGTGAGTAGCCTAGCTGGAGGGAAGGAATTGGAATCCAGAGAGTTGTGGCTGCTTAGGTTTGTCAAACTTAGAGATTTGTTACTGGCTAGAGTTGTTGGACTTGAAGAGTTTGATGTTTGCCATGGTTGTTTTAAATGTTGCATTGGCTGAATATTTCTTGGCTATGCCCAGTGCCATCTTTTTTAGTGTGAATGTTTATTCTGTGCCATTTGGGATTTGGGGGAATTTTTGGTATTATGGCTCACTTAAAAGACCTTGGCGTATGGGGATGTTTGAACATTATTAGAATTGATAGAAAATGTGGGAACTTTTAAAGTTGGATGAATGCAACACAATTTACATCATATATTGTTATCAGTTTATGGGGGACAGGGGCAGAATGTGGTGGTTTAATTCAGGTGTCTCCCATAAACTTAGGTGTTCTGAATGCTGGGTTCCCAGCTGATGGAGATTTGGGAATTAACACCTCCTGGAGGGTGTGTTATTGGGGGCAGGCTTATGGGTGTTATAGCCAGTTTCCCTATGCAGTGTTTGGCACATCCTCCTGTTGCTATGGTCCACCTTATGTTGGCCAGGGGGTGATGTCTACCCTTTACTCATGCCATCGTTTTCCCCTGCCATCGTGAAACTTCCCTTCAAACCTGCAAGCCAAAATAAGCCTCTTTTTCCACAAGGTGATTTCTGCCAGCAAAATGAACCAGACTGCAATAAGGGGTGAGGGAAGAAATGAAGATAAAACAGAGCTTAGAAAAATGTAAACCACTCCATATGATTTATTTCCTAGAATTAGAATTCAAAAGAAAATTAAATTTATTGTTGGGAATATAGTCTAGAAGTAGATTGTTTGCCTAGCAAGAACAAAGCCTATGTTCAATTTCCACAACTGGAAAAAAGAAAAAAAAAAAAGAAAAGAAAAGGAACAAAGCATCAGTGTTATAACAACAGTTTCCCAGAATTAGGCAACACCAAAAGAATTGTAGAGAACTGTGGATATATCTCACTGAATAAAGTGCTCACCACTCAAACTTAAGTATCCATTTCAGATCCCAATCCAGCGTAAAAAGCCCAAAGCTGGGGCAGGCTTTGATAATCCCAGAATGCTAACACTGATTATGAGTTGGGAGGTGGAAACAGAAGTTTCTCCTAAACTCATGGCAAGCCCAGTAAAGAATCCCCAGGGAGAACCTCTGCCTCAGAAAAGGGGGAAGGCAATGGGCTGACTAAAATATTATTTTCTAACCTCCACAAGTGTGCAATGATTCACAGGCCTGCACTCACAAACTTTTATAAACTAAGCACACACATGCATACACACACACACACACATACACACATACACACACAGAAATAATTTTAAAAAATGAATCTGTATGCCCTACAAAGAGAAAAATCACATCCACACTTACAAATCTTGCCAAATCTGGGGACGACACAAATTGAAGAGCTGAAGAAATCATAAAGTCAGCAGAGGCTAGAGACAAAGGACACATTGTCATTGAAAAAGGTGAAGGTAGCCACTTCTCAAGGGAGCAGGAATGGAACTCAGAAAAAAATTAATGATCTCTTTAAAGCACAACAAAAACAAGAAAGTCACTATGAGCCATAATTCAGTTAAAAAATGCTTTAAACATTAAAACAATATAAAATATTTGGTACAAAAAACTCAGAGAGTTTTTTCATAGGTAGGTCTTCTAAGGGGTATTCAGACTAAAAAAGAAATACCCAAATGATGGAACACCACAAACAAATAAACAATATTCTCATAATTAAAATTTTTTTTTCATTTAAAACAAAACTGGTCATCTCTGTGTTTGGGGGTACCACTATCATCCCAGCTCTTGTGGAAAAAACATATCATTGTCCAGTGAAAATAAAAATATTAACATAATGCTGTAAGTTTCATATACAAGATGAGAATAGACTAGATGTTCTGTTACTCAGTGTACTTGGATTTTTAGTGAAGAGGTACAATATTAATGAGAACTAGATTGTGATAAGAAAAGGATAGATATTATATTATTTAGTGTAATGACTAAAAACATTATGATAAAAGATATGGAGTGCAAACTGAAATACCAAAGAGGAACTTATATGAAACATTAAATGTACTCAATCAAAATGAGGAGGATTAAACATCAGAAAAAGTATCCCACGCAGAAAAAAAAAATATATATATATATATATGTGGAATGGTACCTGTTTTCAGTCACCTTTGTGTTTCTGGCACAAAGTACATGACCAAAAGAAGTTGTGAGAAGAAAGGGTTTATTATGGATTACAAACTTGAGGGGAAGCTCCATATTGGCAGGGAAGTGATTGCATTACCAGAGGATGGACATAACCTCGTGACCAACATCAGGTGAATAACAGGAACAAGAGAAAGTCCCAAACATAGGTTAGGGAAAGTTTGTGACAACACCTATAAGTTTATCCCCAACAATATATCACCTCCAGCAAGGATGCAATTCCTAAATTGATGCCAGTTGAGGACCTAGCATTCAGAACACATGAGTTTATGGTGGCACGTAATTTAAGCCAACACAGTACCATAGTTAAACAAAGTACCAAAAATTACATTAATTGTAAACAAGCTAGCTACAATTAAAACCCAGAAATAGGTAGACCGAGCAAAATAATTACAACCTAACTGCATGCCATTGAAATGATTACATACATTTTAAATATAAATATATAGAAGAATAAATGTGAAAAAGATAATGCCATCTTCAGAAAGCTAGTGAACATATGTTATGAGGAAAGAAGACTTAGGCAAAGAATATTCTCTGTGTTTGAAAAGAAGCTATCATAGTGCTAAAGAGGCACCTCAGGGGCAGAACTTCATAATCCTAAGTGTGAATGGAAGAAATAACAGAGCTTCAAAACACATAAAGCAAATCTGACTTTTATCAAGAAATAACAAGTCCACAAGTTTGTGACTGTAACAGCCCTTGAGCCATAACTGAGAGAAAGTCTTAAAAAGTCAAGAGAATTTAGGTTTAGCATTGTTCAAATTTACCTAATTCAGTGTGACCATAAATTATAATTTTACCTCAGTTTAATTTCAATGTCTGTATTCATGATAAAATAAAAGTCCTATTAAAACAGTTCATTCACTTAACATAATATGCTGCAGAAAGAAATATTTGCAAAAGAACTTATATATAATGCTATGTTGAAACCCAAAATTGAATATTATCCTAATATTTAAAAATGATTTTTAGTTCTAAGTATATTGTACTTGCATAGTTTCATAGTGAACTACATGCCTAGAATCTTACAAATATAATACTTTGCTGTCGAATAATTAAAGGAAAAAGAAATACAATTTTTACTTTACTTTAAATTGGGGAATATTTCTAAAACAAAGTTAGTGGCCTTTCCAAGTAAGTTTTTAGTAAGAGTTTCCTTAGGACTGTCTGCTCTGATTACCAATAAAGTAGGCTTCCTCTGCCTCACTTATGATCACAGGCTCTCACCTCAGCTCACTCAGATTCTCTCTGAATTTCTTTAAAAAAATTCTCCTTTTGAGGTATACAGTGTTTATATACATACATATATACATACATACACAAAGTCTCTCTGATATTCAAATCTAACTTATATTTTGAGAGACACATGCAAAAACAAAAGTAATGACAAAAATATAGTCCATATAGTTTTCACAAAAACACAAAAGTGTATGCACCTTGACAGGATTATTTCATTAATCCTATTATCCTGCCATGCAGTTACCTCCTTGCATTTCTTCCTTGGCTGCTATTGTCTGATTCCCATAGCAGCACACATGATCTTAATGCCTCATTGTTCCAGCTGGTGTACAGAAATGCACTGAGTTTTGACTGTTGATCTTATAAGCAAGAACATGGTTAAGCTTACTCATTAATTATCACAGTGAGTTTGTATATTTTATGTGTGTAATTATTATATGTGTGAAAGTTGTTTTATTTCCTCTTTCAAAATGTTAGTCCCATTACATAGTAGTTTTTCCTGCTTAATCCCACTACCTTTAATCTTCCAATGCCAATTGTCTCATTTCACTCACATTATTTTCCTGTACCAGGTTAAATATAGAGAAGTCCCTAAAAAATCATATCAGTATCACACCCCAGTCCATCTTAGACAAGGGTCTGAAAAAAATCTGCCTGACTTTTTTCAAGCATTAGGTCAAGTTTTTCCACTGTAAATCATGTTTCTCTTTATTTCAAATTACATCTCAACATTTATCGTGCATTTAATTTCTCAATTGATGCAAGTCAAGATTTTTGATTAAAAGAATCTGGGAAAAATAGCCTTCATTGCTAAGTTCCCAATAGTATGAATAATCACTCCTTTTCTGATGAAACATAACTTTGCATTTTTTTTACAAAATTATTTTTATTTATTTATTTGAGAGCAACAGACAGAGAGAGAAAGAGGCAGATAGAGAGAGAGACAGAGAATGGGCACACCAGGGCCTCCAGTCACTGCTAACGAACTCCAGACGCATGCACTCCCTTGTGCATCTGGCTAACGTGGGTCCTGGGGAATCAAGCCTCGAACCGGGGTTCTTAGGCTTCACAGGCAAGCGCTTAACCACTAAGCCATCTCTCCAGCCCATAACGTAGCATTTTTTCCACAACTGGGTATTGTTAAGTAATTCCAGTGACACTTGGTAAAAATGTCAAATACTACCATGCTGACAACTAACTTTCTGTAAAGCAAAGAGTTTATACTTTACTAAAGAAATAATATGAGTAACACACAATGTGCCCTTCCATGGCTATATCCTCTGAAGAAAATAGCATTGCAACAGGATCATTTCTCCAAGCCTCATGCCTACCACAGCCAATGTCCTATTAGTTTTATGTTCCTCATTACTGGATATAAATGAAAAGACCCAGGTGATCAATGTTCTTTTGTTCAATTCAGTAACCAGAGCAATTCATAATGACCCCCAAAGACAATCATAATGGCTTAATATATTCTTTTTATGATTTGTATTTAAGGCAATCATATGGAAATTTGGCTTATAATAGCCCATGAAATAAAACAATTACTCTTTCCAGGACTCAGTGTCATGTCACCATCCAGATATGGATTTTTATTAATATTCACTATAATTTTACATAACCAGGAAAAAACTAACATTTTGTTGCAATTTTCAAGAGAGAAGAAGTAAAAGTAATATATGCAAAGTGAACTAAATGGTATTATGAGGTATAAATATTTTCTGAAACTTTACAATTATCTTCCAGCTTTCAATTTCATGCAAAAAGAAGCAGAGACACTTAGTAAGTGTTAAAATTGGTGATGACATTAAATGTCACAATTACATAATTAAAAACTCAAGCATAAAGTATGTATGCATGGCTCAAGAAAGAATATTTTACCAAACATATCCTCCAAAGAGCCAGATGACATCTTGACCAAGAGAAAAATCTTATTTTACTACCCTCCTAATTTTCTAAGGCAATTCCTTTGAAAAAGTCTCTGTCATAATAATCTACCCTGTTGTGTAGTCAAAATAAACATTCCAACACCTCCCCATCCAAATGCAGTGGAAACAAACATTTTCATTAATAGGTTGAATCTAAACCATGTATATTTTCTGAAAGAAATTGCTTATTTACCAACTGCTTGTCAGCAGGAGTCCAGAGTCCAGCTTGACAGGAAGTGATGGACTGAAACTAAACTGTAATTGTTTGAAGCCCCATTTCAAAACTGAATGAATTAAATCACTCATCCTTTCAAAAAAAAAAAAAAAGACTAACTTCTTAAAGACAATGAAATAGTTTGCTTAGAGAGAAGAAGAAAAGTTTTTTTTTTTTTTATTAATCTGTATACAGTCACTGTTTTTAGCCTTCCCCTCTAATTTTCATCTATAAAAGTTGAAGCCAACTTTAGAACTTCCATATTTGTAGTAACACTAAAAGTTGCCATCTCTGACTGCCCATTATATTCCTGGAAATTTACAACAGGGTCAGAACTCATAACCCAAGAACTATCTACACTACTGATAACAGAGTTATGTTGCCCCAACTTTCAATGTAATGCTCATATTTAGTGATGCCACCACCACCACCTCCAACTTTAACACTATCACTCAATCTCGAATTTACTTCAACAAAAGTGAAATTCCTGATTTCAACCACTTATCAATCAACATGTAAACAAGAGTCTCCAAAAGGACTTGACATGATGTGCTTAATCCTATCAGAACAGATAACATCTGGGAAGAAGACTTCATATATGTGTAAACTACAGATACCTTTATGGACAAAAAACTTAATTTTCATAAAATCTTCATCTCATACAAGATATTATTCCTCCTGAAAAAAAAGTACTCATGGATAAAATATGCAAAAGTTAATCTTACTATAAAAAACACAAAAACAAATAGGTATCAAGTTTAAATTGCACACTGGAATTCAATTAATTATCCAGGCCTTGCTTCAGTGAATGGATTGGATGGTTCCAGGAAACCATCCAAAGAATACCCAAAGAAATAACAGATGACAGTAGCTTGAACCAACATTTTGTGCTACTTAGGAAGAGAGACAAACAGGAGATTTAGATAAATTTTCAATAAAATTTGGTAAAACTTTAATGTGTCACATTCTTTTTTTAAACTGTTTTGAACTTTAAAAAAAACTCTTTGTTACTTTTATTTATTTGAGAAGAAGGAAGGAAGGAAGGAAGGAAGGAAGGAAGGAAGGAAGGAAGGAAGGAAGGAAGGAAGGAAGGAAGGAAGGAAGGAAGGAAGGGGGGAAGGAAAGAAAGTAGATAGGTAGGTAGGAAGGAAGAGAGATACAGAATGAACAGGCCAGGGCCTTCGGACATTGCAAATGAATGCCAGATGCATGTGCCACTTTGTGTATCTGGCTTATGTGGGCACTGGGGAATCAAACCTAAATCCTTAAGCTTTGCAGGCAAATGCCTGATCCATAAAACGGTCTCTCCAGAACAAAATGTGTCACATTCTTAGTATGAATGTGTTTGTTCTCTAATTGGAGAAAGCTCACATTTAGAAAGAAGATCAAATTTAAGGACACTGCAAACTTTTCTTTGAAAATTCGCTTGCTTTCTCTTTTTTGGGGGGTTGGGTACCTATTTCTTTCTCCATTACATTTCATTACTCCTTTCTTCCCCTTTTCATCCCTCCTTAATATATTTTTTTTAATTTTATTAACATTTTTCATGATTATAAAAAAATATCCCATTGGAATATCCTCCATCACCCCCCCACACACACTTTCCCCTTTGAAATTCCATTCTCCATCATATTACCTCCCCATCTCAATCATTGTACTTACACATATACAATACCAACCTATTAAGTACCCTCCTCCATTCCTTTCTCTTCCCTTTATATCTCCTTTTTAACTTACTGGCCTCTGCTACTAAGTATTTTTCTTCTCACGCAGAAGCCCAATTATCTGTATACAGGATCCACATATGAGGGAGAACATGTGCCACTTGGCTTCCTGGGCCTGGTTTACCTCACTTAGTATAATCCTTTCTAAATACATCCATTTTTCTGCAAATTTCATAACTTCATTTTAATTTACCGCTAAGTAGAAGTCCATTGTATAAATGTGCCACATCTTCATTAGCAACTCATCAGTTGAGGGACATCTAGGCTGTTTCCATTTCCAAGCTATTATAAATTGAGCAGCAATAAACATGGTTGAGCACGTACTTCTAAGGAAATGAGATGAGTCCTTAGGATATACGCCTAGGAGTGCTATAGCTGGGTCATATGGTAGATAAATCTTTAGCTATTGTAGGAAACTCCACAGTGATTTCCACAATGGCTGGACCAGATTACATTCCCACCAGCAGTGTAGAAGGGTTCCTCTTTTTCCACATCCCCGACAACATTTATGATCATTTGTTTTCAGGATGGTGGCCAATCTGACAGGAGTGAGAGGGAATCTCAATGAAGTTTTAACCTACATTTCCATGATGACTAGTGACATAGAACATTTTTTTTAGATGCTTATATGCCATTCATATATATTCCTTTGAGAATGCTCTAGTTCGCTCCATAGCCCATTTTTTGATTGGCTTGTTTGATTCCTTATTATTTAACTTTTTGAGTTCTTTGTATATCCTAGATATTAATCCTCTATCAGATATATAGCTGGTGAAGATTTTTTCCCATTCTGTAGATTGCCTCTTTGCTTTTTTCACTGTGTCCTTTGCAGTGCAAAATTTTGTAATTTCATGAGGTCCCAGTGATAATCCATTGGGACTTCATTCTTGTGCATGGCAAGAGAGAAGAATCTATTTTTATCCTTCTGCAAATATATATCCAGTTTTCCCAACACCATTTGCTGAAGAGGCTGTCTTTTCTACAGAGTACTTTTGGAATTTTTATTGAATATCAGGTGGCTATCACTACCTGGGCTTACATCTGGGTCCTCTATTCTGTTACACTGATCTACATGTCTGTTTTTCTGCCAGTACCACGCTGTTTTTGTTACTATGGCTCTGTAGTATAGGTTAAAATCAGGTATGGTGATACCACCAGTCTTATTTTTGTTGCTCAGTATTATTTTAGATATTTGAGGTTTTAGTGATTCCAAATGAATTTTTAGACTGTTGTTTCTATTTCCATGAAGAATGCCTTTGGAATTTTGACAAGAATTGCATTAAATGTGTAGATTGCTTTTGGTAAGATAGCCATTTTCACAATATTGATTCTTCCAGTCCAAGAACAAGGGATGTTTCTCCACTTTCTAGTGTCTTCTGCAATTTCTCTCTTGAGTGTTTTAAAGTTCTCAATGTAGAGATTCTTTACTTCCTTGGTGAGGTTTATTCCAAGGTACTTTATTTTTTTGATGCAATTGTGAATGGGAGTGATTTTCTGATTTCATCCACTGTCTGTTTGTTGTTAGCATACATGAAGGCTACTGATTTCTGCGTTTTTATTTTGTATCCTCCTACATGGCTGTAGGTTTTCTTTTTAACTCTTAGTTTAATTTTTTATTTATTTATTTGAGAGTGACAGACACAGAGAGAAAGACAGATAGAGGTAGGGAGAGAGAATGGGTGCGCCAGTGCTTCCAGCCTCTGCAAACGAACTCCAGACGCGCACGACCCCTTGTGCATCTGGCGAACGCGGAACCTGGGGAACCGAACCTTGAACCGGGGTCCTTAGGCTTCACAGGCAGGCGCTTAACTGCCAAGCCATCTCTCCAGTCCAGGCTGTAGGTTTTGATCAGCTCTATCAGTTTGCCAGTAGAGTCTTTAGGGCCCTTTATGTATAGAATCAAGTCAACGGCAAATAATGAAAACTTGATCTCTTCCTTTCCAATTTGTATCTGTTTTATGTGTGTCTCTTGCCTTATTGCTATGGCTAAGACTTCCAAAACTATATTAAATAAATGTGGGGACAGTGGACACCCTTGTCTTATTCCTGATTTTAGTAGAAAAGATTCCAGTTTTTCCCCATTTAGCAATATGTTGGCTATAGGCTTGTCATAAATAGCTTTTATTATATTGAGATATGTTCCTTCTATTCCCAGTCTCTGTAGGACTTTTATCATGAAGTGATGCTGGATTTTGTCAAATCCTTTCTCTTTGTCTAATGAGATGATCATGTGATTTTTGTCCTTCAACCCATTTCCATAATGTATTACATTTTTAGATTTCCATATATTGAACCATCCCTGCATCTCTGGGATAAAGCCTACTTGGTCAGGGTGAATGAACTTTTTGATATACTCTTGTATTCTGTTTGCCAATATTTTGTTGAGAATTTTTGCATCTATGTTCATGAGGGAGATTGGTCTGTAATTTTCTTTTTTTGTTCTATCTTTCCCTGGTTTTGGTATCAGGGTGATGCTGGCCTCATAGAAGGGGTTTGGTAGAATTCCTTCTTTTTCTATTTCCTGGAAAAGCTTAAGAGGCAATGGTGTTAGCTCTTCCTTAAAGTTCTGGTAAAATTCAGCAGTGAATCCATCTGGGCCTGGGCTTTATTTTAGTTGGGAGATTATTGATAACTGTTCAGATCTCCATGTTTGTTATGGGTCTATTTAAGTGATTAATCTCATTTTGATTTAATTTAGATAGGTCATATAAATCAAGGAAAGCATCCATTTCTTTCAGATTTTCATACTTTGTGGAGTATATGCTTTTATAGTATGCCCCTATGATTTTTTGAATTTCTCTGGAATCTGTTGTGATGTAACCTTTTTCATCTCTGATTTTATTAGTTTGTGTCTCTTCTCTCTTTCTTTTGGTCAGATTTTCTAAGGGTTTATCAATCTTGTTTATCCTTTCAAAGAACCAATGCTTTGTTTCATTAATTCTTTGGGGTTTTTTTGTTTGTTTGTTTCTATTTCATTAATTTCTGCCCTTATCTTTATTATTTCTTCCCATCTACTGATTTTTTGTTTGCCCTGTTCTACTTTTTCCAAGGCTTTAAGGTGCAGAATTAGGTCGTTTACTTACAACCTTTCTAATTTCTTATTATAGGAACTTAAGGCTATAAATTTACCTCTCAGAAGAGCCTTCATTGTGTCCAAGATATTTGTATGTTGTGTTCTTATTATCGTTTGACTCTATAAATTTTTGATTTCCTTCTTGATTTCTTCATTGACCCATTCATCATTTAGTAGTGTATTGTTCAGTTTCCATGATTTTGTGTATGCTCTGTAGCTTTTCTTGCTACTGATTTGCAGTTTAATTCCATTATGGTCAGATAGAATACAAGGAATTATTTCAATTTTCCTGAATTTCTTAAGATTTGCTTTGTTTCCTAATATATGGTCTATTTTAGAGAATGTTCCATGAGCTACTGAAAAGAATGTACATTCTGCAGCATTTGGATTAAATGTCCTGTATATATCTGTTAGGTTCATCCCTTCTATGACCTCACTTAGTCCAGATGCCTCTCTGTTTATTTTTTCCCGGGTTGACCTGTCAATTGATGACAGTGAGGTGTTAAAGTCACCCACCACCACGGTGTTTGGTGTTATCTGTGACCTCAGTTCTAATAGTGTTTGTTTAATGAATTTGGGAGCCCCCAGGTTAGGTGCATATATGTTTAGGATTGTAATGTCCTCCTGTTGGAGTGTGCCCTTAATCAATATGAAGTGACCTTCCTTATCTTTCTTGACAAATGTTGTAGTGAAGTCTACCTTGTCAGATATATGGATAGCAACCCCTGCTTTTTTTCTAGTCCCATTTGCTTGAAAGACCATCTTCCAATCTTTCACCCTAAGATAATGTCTATCCTTTGTAGAAAGGTGAGTTTCTGGGAGACAACAAATTGTAGGATCCTGCTTTTTAACCCAGTCTGCAAACCTATGTCTTTTCGTTGGGGCATTGAGGCCGTTGATATTAAGAGATATTATTGAAAGGTATGTATTTATGTTTGCCATTTTTTATTTTTGTGGTTCTGGTTCTACCTTTGCTTTCTTGTGTTAACTAGTATTTGAGTATTGCTTGTTTTTTCCAGGTTCCTTATATGTGTGCTTTTCCTTTTCTTCAGCATGGAGAATCCTACCAAGCATTTTCTGTAGAGCTGGTTTTGTCTTCAAATACTCCTTTAAGCTGTTTTTGTCATCGAATGTCCTTATTTCTCCATCTATTTGAATGGATAGCTTTGCAGGATAAAGTAACCTTGGTTGACAGTTGTTATCTTTCAGAACTTGGAATACATCACTCCAAGCCTTTCTGGCTTTTAAAGTTTGTGTTGAATAATCCGCTATAATCCTGATGGGCTTGCTTTTGTAGGTAACTTGATTTTTCTCTCTAACTGCTTTCAATATTTTTTCCTTGGTTTGTATGTTTGATAGTTTGATTGTAATATGACAAGGAGAGGTTCTTTCCAGGTTTTGTCTGGCTGGGGTTCTAAAGGCTTCCTGTATCTGTATTGGTACCTCTTTCCCAATTTGGGGTAAGTTTTCTTCTATGATTTTGTTAAAGATGCCTACTATGCCTTTGGAGTGGAATTCTTCTCCTTCTACTATGCCCTGAATTCTTATATTTGATCTTTTAATAGTGTTCCGAACAATTTGAAATTCCCACTCATACTTTTCTATAAGTTTGTCTTTCTCTTTGGTAGACTGTATTAGATCTGCCACCTGATCTTCTAGCTTAGATATTCTGTCCTCCCCTTCATCCATTCTATTGGTGAGATTTTCTACAGAGATTTTTTTATTTCATTAACTGTGTTCTTCATTGGTAGTAATTCTGACTGGTTTTTATTTATTATTTCTGTTTCCTTATTTATGTCTTGTATTGCCTTATTTATTTCATTAAATTTGTGTCCTGCATCTTCTTTGATTTCCTCTTTGATTCCTAGATTTCCTCTTTGATTTCTTCTTTGATTCCTTTGATTTTTTTTCTTTGACTTCTTTGAACATGTTTACAATAATTCTTTTGAAATCTTTCTTAGGCATTTCCTCTAACTCATTCTCACTGAAGGACATTTCTGATGCATTAATAATTTTAGGTGGATTTATATTGTCTTGCTTTTTAGTGTTTCTTGTGTTATAATGTATATATTTTTGCATCTTGGATTAAGTTAATGCTTAGATTTCCTAGCTAGCTGGGTATTCTTAGCTGTATCAATTGATTTGAGGTTATATATTTTCAGAGTAGGATCTTAAGATGTTAGGTGGGGCTCTTAAGAATCTCAGAGGAGCTGGAGAGATGGCTTAGCAGTTAAGCGCTTGCCTGTGAAGCCTAAGGACCCCGGTTCGAGGCTCGGTTCCCCAGGTCCCACGTTAGCCAGATGCACAAGGGGGCGCACGCATCTGGAGTTTGTTTGCAGAGGCTGGAAGCCCTGGCGCACCCATTCTCTCTCTCCCTCTATCTGTCTTTCTCTCTGTGTCTGTTTCTCTCAAATAAATAAATAAATAAAAATTATATATATATATATATATATATATATGAAGAATCTCAGAGTATCTACAAAGGTGTTCCTAGGGGTTGAGTTTCCTTGCTATGGGAGTATTCAATTAGGCTGAGTGGAATAAGATACAGATAGATTCTAAAATTTAACTAAACACTGTACACATTCAATCAAAAACAGCACTGAGTATTTATTCATAGTAGTTATTATAACAACCAGATCCTCTATCAACAAAGAGGTTAAGATTTATGTCTGTTGAGGGATCCAAGTCAGCTTGTGACCAAGTAATAATCTTCTCTGTGCAAGCCCAGTTACCTTTTTGGATGATTTTGGTCTCAGTCAAGTTGCTGGCTGGGTCGTTAGGCTGCTGTTCTGATTTCTGGTGCTGGGCACTGGCTTTTCCTGCAGGGCAAACCAAGCCTGGCAACTGTGGCCCTGAAGATTGGCACCCCTGCTGCTGAAACCACCATTGCTGTTCCTGAAGCTGCCACTCCTGGATCTGTCACAACTGCTGCTAAAGCTGCCACTGCTGGGTCTGTCACCTCTGATTGGTCCACTGCTGCTGCTGCTTTAGCTGCTACTGTTGGATCCTCCGCTGCTGCTGCTGGATCTGTGACTGCTGCCTCTGAAGCTTCTGCTGCTGGATCTGCCACTGTGGGATCTGCTGCTACTGGTGCCGGAGCTGCTAATATTGCTGACAGACTCTGTTCCTGTTTGGGTCCCACTGTCGGCTCAAGTTGGCGTGGCCCAGTCATGGGACTGCTGCTCTGTTCGCTGGAGCTGGGCACAGGTGGTGAGGGAGGGGAGGGAGCTGCAGCTGTTCTAGTTCTCTCACTGTTCCACATGTCCTTCTACCTTGTGATCAGCTCCTCCATTGCTCACTGATGCTCTCCCTTCATGTTTCTTGAGTTGCGGAGAGCTCCGATGAGTGGAAGCTCACCTCACCTGGTTTTTCCTGCAGCTGGAGCCGAGCCTGGCAGCTTTCTGGTGTACTGTCGCGGTTGATGGACCTGCTGGGGCCACTTTTGCCGGCCTGTGTGGGCTCTGGATCTCTTCTACTTCTCCACGGCAGTTTCAATTTCTTATACACCTGAATTTTTAGTAAAAGTGTGTATTTTGCTGAGGTTTTTTTTGGTCTTTTTCCCCCTAGGATGCTTTGGCATGGTATCTAAGCCACCATCTTAACTGGAAGTCTCTTTATTTTATTTTTTAGTTGGAAAACAGGTATCATTCATTCTAGCATTTTAAAAAGCAATACTTGCCTCTCTCCTCTGTGTAAATCCCCTCTATTCTCCCCAATTTTGCATCCCCCCATATCTTTCTTCTCTTTACATGTTCATATCATGTGTCCTTTCACCCTTCCCTTGCTGCTCTTCCTTTTTCATATTTTTAAGGTCTGTATTATTAGAATTATAAGAGATTTTCAGGAAGTTAACAAACTTATAAGTCATAAAATATATTTACCTAGAAATAGTTTGAGAGCTAAAGAAATGGCTTAGCAGTTAAGGGCTTTACCTACAAAGTCTAAAGACCCAGATTAGATTTCATGTACCATGTAAGCCAAATGTACAAAGTGATACATGCGTATGGAGTTTGTTTGCACTCTCTCGTTAATAAATACATTGTTTTTTAAAAAGAAATAATTTGAAATATTAGAAATAATTTTATATATCAAACTGATAAAAGGGTACTAATTAATAGCCCTTTTAGAGGCTCCCTCTTAGCACACAGAAGCAATTCTCCAAAGATCTATTAATTTTTTAAAATTAATCTTCAATAATTTAAGTTTACAAATTGTAAAGTTTCAGTGTCTCTAAAGCTCTCCTTTTTCAATTTAGAGATATCACTGCTGTTGTAAATGGAACAAAAGTAAAGCCATCTGCCTTGCTATAACTTATATACAGTTGGGCAATGGGAGGGTTGAGAAAGGTCTCCCAAGAAAAATATCATTTGAGCTGATCTTAAAGATTCCAAGGAATTTTCTTTCACAAAAATGACAAAGAAATACTTTACCATTAGAGAAAATGTATAGAGTTATAAAAACATGCTATGTTGGGGAATTTTCAAGTATTCTTGCAAGGGCAAGAACTATAAGAATGAGATATGAAAGATAATATTGAACTTGATAGCACAGTACTATTTTTTTTTAAAAGCCATGCCAAAGAGTTTGTAAAGTTCTGTTAGTTTAAGTCAAGTTTAAAGTATAACAATATACTAAATATGAATAAGGAGAGTGGGACTTCATCCCTTAAATATCTGTTCTAGTGAGCATAGATTTATAAAGTACATAGCCTGTCTGAATTCAATAATAAAAGATAACAACAACAACAAAAAAAATACCACAAAGGGCTCATTACAGCCACTCTAGCAGCCAGAACCTTATTTCATGGAACAAAAAGTGCAGCATTAAAGGCTCACCAGGGCAATTTAAAATGTTACTCTTTTTAATTCCATTTAGTGCTTTTCTAATTATTTTTAGAAATTGAACAAGTTAATCAATTTACAATACCCGCTGTCATAATTTGAAATATTAGCACATTGGTTCTGCCTAAAATACCCACCACACAAAATTTCTTAAATAAATCTATTGTGGTTTAAATACAGTAGGCTTCCTAAAATAAAGAACTCTTTCTTCTTGATTTTCTGTATTTTACTGAGTACATGTATTTGTTCTGAATATTTCAAAATCACCCCAAATGAACATGACCAAAATACATCTTAATTATTACTTTTTTTGTTTTTTGTTTTGTGTTTTTCTTACTTTCCTCTTATCTATGCTTTGGTAACAAAGACAGGTCATGTAAGATGGAATCCTAGCTTTTCATCATACATGATATATCACTAAATTCTACAGTTTTATTGCTAAATATGCCTCAAAGTTTTCTTTTCTGCTTGTCCCCACTACTTTTTGCTCTGCACTGGGTCATCATCTAATGAAGAAATGCAGTTGTCTCCCAAGTGTTCATTCGTCCTTCATTCCTGTTTCAGTCCAATAATTTCTGCAGAAATAACATTCTAAAGCACAAAACATATCATTGCTTGGCTTAAATCAATAGTTTGGTTCATTTAAAGAACAAAATTACAAGAAAAGTAAAAAGAAAATAACAGATCTAATAAACGACTTTAAAATGATAACATTAAAATAGAATAGGGACTAGTTGGAAGGAAGGAGCTCAGTGGAGAATGGACATGGGTCAAAGGAAGTTTCAGTGGAAATAATGATCAGAGTATATTGTGCATTTAAAGGGGCTGTTTATAAAATGTTATCAAAGAACAAGTAAAAAATTTACAACACTGTTTTCAAGAATGATCACATAGAGGAAGACCATAATAGAGGCAGACAGGAAAAATAAGACAGTTATAAAAAATATCTATGGATATTTCAGATTAAAGCAAAAGTTGGGCTGGAGAGATGGCTTAGTGGTTAAGCGCTTGCCTGTGAAGCCTAAGGACTCCGGTTTGAGGTTCGGTTCCCCAGGTCCCACGTTAGCCAGATGCACAAGGGGGCGCATGCGTCTGGAGTTCGTTTGCAGAGGCTGGAAGCCCTGGCGCGCCCATTCTCCCTCTCTTCCCTCTATCTGTCTTTCTCTCTGTGTCTGTCACTCTCAAATAAATAAATAAATAAATAAATTTAAAGCAAAAGTTGGTGACTTATGGAGAACTACTACAGGAGGTCAGTAGAGTAACTCTTAGATTGTACAGAAAAGGTTGTTCTCTGAGGAGATGGCATTTATGGTGAAATCTAAATGCTAGTAAGGAATCACCCATGCATAATATAGAGAGAGCTAAGACTTCCAAAACTATATTAAATAAAAGTGGGGACAGTGGACACCCTTGTCTTGTTCCTGATTTTAGTGGAAAAGATTCCAGTTTTTCCCCATTTAGTAATATGGTGGCTAAAGAATTGTCATAAATAGCTTTTTTTATATTGCGATATGTTCCTTCTATTCCCAGTCTCTGTAGGACTTTTATCATGAAGCAATGCTGGATTTTGTCAAATGCTTTCTCTTTGTCTAATGAGATGATCATGTGATTTTTGTCCTTCAACCCATTTATATATTGTATTACATTTATAGATTTGCATATATTGAACCATCCCTGCAATTCTGGGATAAATCCTACTTGGTCAGGGTGAATGATCTTTTTGATATATTCTTGTATTCTGTTGGGCAATATTTTATTGAGAATTTTTGCATCTATGTTCATGAGGGAGATTGGTCTGTAATTTTCTTTTTTTGTTCTAACTTTGCCTGGTTTTGGTATCAGAGTGATGCTGGCTTCATAGAAGGAATTTGGTAGAATTCCTTCTTTCTTGATTTCCTGGAAAAGCTTAAGAACCAATGGAATTTTTAAATGTATCATAGTTATCTGTGAAACTTGAAATTGAGCCTAGTTATAATGATGGAATGACAATCATAGAATAGGAAATAAAGATAGCCCATGTTATAAGATCAAGGTTTCATCAATTTTTTGATAAGCAACAGTTTCATTAATAAGACAAAATTATATCGCAACCTCAATTAAAGATTCTTTTACAATTATATATGCAACTGAGTTCACTCTTAAGATTCAACAATTTGACTTCCGGTCAAGATGGCGATCACCTAGCTGCACTGCAAATACCAGGAAAAGAGGCAAGAAATTAAGGGTTATCAGGGTCTTCTTGCCAGTGGGAGGGCACAGAGTGGGGAAAAACAGGGAATCATGGA
The DNA here is from genome assembly GCF_020740685.1 of Jaculus jaculus. Lineage (NCBI taxonomy): Eukaryota > Metazoa > Chordata > Mammalia > Rodentia > Dipodidae > Jaculus > Jaculus jaculus. The sequence continues at coordinate 119,874,316 of NC_059104.1, forward strand.
TCCCCTCTCGGGTGGGTAGTCTACCCCCATACAGCCGCCATGCCCCGCACCCCACGTAGCTGTGCTCCAATTGCGCACCCACCAGCACGCTGCACTGTGTTCTGATCACACACCCGCCGGGACCTCCACTGAGTGGGGACCTCTGCCATTGTGCTCTGATCACGCACACCAGCCCGCCATGCTGTGCTCGGCTTGCACACCCACAGGGACCACCTCCGTTGTGATTAGAAGGCTGCCAGACCCTCCACTGCTGTGCTATGATCACACACACACCAGCCAGCCTCTGCTGTGCCCTGATCCTGTGCCCGCAGCAGCTGCCTCTGCACTACAATTGCACGTGCAGCAGGCCCAATCCCCACAACAAGGGCCACACAAACCCACACTGAGTCACTAGTGCCAGCTCAGGTGCCATCCCCTACCAGTCCGTTGCTGCCCATCCCCCACACCCCTGTGGCAGGAGAGCGCAGACTGTTTGCAGGTCCCAGTGTTCCCAGCCAGAGTTTGGGCAGCCTCAGGGCTGGCTACCTCAGTCCCCTTCCAAGCTCGAAGGTGGGCAGATTTGGTGCACTACGGGGTGAGAAATCAGGCAACTTTGGTGGCCCTATCGGGCAGTAGATAGGTGGCTTTGGCAAGAGAGAGCAAAAACCCAGGCAGCTTGCTAACTGCCCCAGGCTGCCTTGGATTCTCATTGAGCTAGAGCCCAGGCTGCTCCACCCACATACCTGCCCATACACTGACATGGGTAGACCACAGCGCAAAAGAAATACCATGAAAAATAAAATGCAAGAAAATCCAGATAGATGACCCAGTCCAACAAAGATTACATCTAACCAAACCATAGAAGAGTGTTTAGGATCAAAACATCAAGTGGAAGCTTTGAGCAATGCAACCCTGACCAACCTACTGCTAGAACTTGCAGGAAAGCTAGAAAGGACAGATAATCGTGTGGACGCTACCATCACTAAGCAAGAGCAATGTGATAGGACACTGGAATGAATTCAAAGAGAACTAAAAGAGTAGAGGGAGAGGGAGAAAAAAGAGGACCTTAAAAATCAGCTGGCCACACTAAATGAAAACATAAAGAAATGCAAGGATGATTTCTAAGAATCATCAAGAAAATCAGAAAATGAGGTGAAAAGGGAGCTGGAGAGAGTGATGGAAGTGATACATAGGAACGTAGTAGAAAATGCAAACTTAATTGAACAAGTCCAAAACTCTCCAGAGGCTCTCAAGAATAGAGTCAACAAAGTGGAGGATAGAAACTCTGATCTGGAAGACCGGATGGAAGAAACAATTCGAGAGTTCAAAAATTTCAGTAAGTTCAAAAGTTCCTGTGAACATGGGCTGGAGAGATGGCTTAGTGGTTAAGCACTCACCTGTGAAGCCTATGGACCCCGGTTCGAGGCTCATTTCCCCAGGTCCCACGTTAGCCAGATGCACAAGGGGGCGCATGCGTCTGGAGTTCATTTCCAGTGGCTGGAAGCCCTGGCGCGCCCATTCTCTCTCTCTCTCTCTCCCTCTATCTGTCTTTCTCTCTGTGTCTATTGCTCTCAAGTAAATAAATAAAAAAATGAACAAAATATATTAAAAAAAAAAAGTTCCTGTGAACAGAACATGAGGGAACTGTGGGATAGAATTAAACGTCCTAATATCAGAATCATTGGAATACCAGAAGGAGAAGAATTTCAGACCAAAGGCATGGGGAACCTATTTAACAAAATAATTGAAGAAAACTTCCCCAGTCTCTTAAAAGAAAGGCCAATCAAGATTCAAGAAGTGAACAGAACTCCAAACTGACTGGACCAAAGGAGAAACTCCCCAAGACATATTATCATTAAGACTCTAAACATTGACACCAAAGAGAAAATCCTAAAAGCAGCTATGGAAAAACAACACACCACTTTCAAAGGAAACCCCATCAGAATAATTTCAGAATTCTCAATGGAGACCCTGAAAGCAAAAGGACCTGGAATAAAACTCTTCAAACTCTAAGTAACTATGGCTTTCAACCCAAACTACTCTACCCAGCAAAAGTCTCCCTTATAATAGATGGTGAAAGAAAAACTTTCCATGACAAAAATCGGCTTTACAATTATATGAACACAAAACCAAACCTACAGAAAGTATTCCAGGAAATTCTACACAGAGAAGAAACAAATAACCAAACACAAATGCCTATGAGAAGTAGATCACAACAACCAAACCCAGAGTAGACACAAAAAAATTTCAAATTCCATGAAAACACCAACATACCTCTACCACCACAACATGGCAGGGATCAAATCAAATCTCACAGTCATCACCCTAAATATTAATGGCCTTAATTCACCCATCAAGAGACACAAGCTATCAGGGTGGATCAAAAAATTAGACCCCTCAATCGGCTGCCTTCAAGAAACCCACCTTACCACTAAGGACAGAAACCTCTTCAGGGTGAAAGGGTGGAAAACAATATTCCAAGCAAATGGGAATAAGAAACAAGAAGGTATAGCTATATTAATATTGGTTAAAATTAACTCAATCCAAAAACAATCAAAAAAGACAAAGAAGGCTACTTCCTACTTATAAAAGGAACAATCCATCAAGAGGATATTACAATCATAAATCTGTATGCACCAAACACAGGGGCACCACAGTTCATAAAACAAAACCTACTTGACAATAAAACAGAAATAACCACCAACACCATCATAGCTGGGGACTTCAACACACCATTATCAGTAATAGACAGATCATCCAAACAGAAATTTAACAGGGAAGTAAGAGAGCTCAACAAAACCATAGAGCACTTAGACCTAACAGACATCTACAGAACTTTCCATCCCAAATCCACAGACTACACATTCTTCTCAGCAGCCCATGGAACATTCTCTAAAATAGACCATATACTGGGTCACAAAACTTCCCCCATATATTTAGGAAAATTGACAATTCCCTGCATTATATCAGATCACAATGCTATATTGCTAGAAAGCAACAACAAAAAACCCACCAAGAATCCCAATGGCAACTGGAAACTGAATAGCACACTCTTAAACAATAAATATATAGTGGATGAACTAAAAAATGAAATTGCAAAATTCCTGGAAATGAATGACAATGAGAACACATCATACCAAAAATTATGGGACACAATGAAAGCAGTCCTCAGGGGAAAATTCATAGCACTCAATGCCTTCAGAAAAAAGACAGAAAGATCCCAAATCAATAGTCTAACCATCCACCTAAAGGCACTGAAGAAATGAAGAAAAATCCAACCCAAAGAGCTCCAGAAGGAAAGAAATAAATAATCAGAACGGAAATTAATGAATTGGAAACCAAGGAAACAATTAAGGCAATTGACAAAACAAAGAGCTGGTTCTTTGAAAAAATAAACAAGATTGACAAACCTCTGGCCAATTTGATCAAGCAAAAAAAGGAAAGATTCCAAATTAACAAAATTCAAAATGAAAAAGGAGACATCATAACAGACATAAGTGAAACTGGGAGAATCATCAGGACTTATTTCAAAACCTCTACTCCACAAAACTGGAAAATGTGGAGGAGATGGATAAATTCCTGGACGTATATCATCTAACAAAGCTAAACTCAGAGCAGATTAATCACCTCGATGAACCCATCACACTCATGGAGATTGAAAAAGTAATAAAAAACCTCCCCAAAAAGAAGAGTCCAGGACCAGATGGATTCCCAGCCAAATTTTATCAAACCTTCATGGAAGAACTCAAACCAATCTTTCTAAAACTGTGCCACACAATTGAAGAACAGGGAAAGCTACCCAACTCCTTCTATAAAGCTAGTATCACCCTAATCCCAAAACCAGGCAGAGATGCCACAAGAAAAGAAAACTACAGGCCTATTTCCCTAATGAACATAGATGCAAAGATCCTCAACAAAATACTCGCAAACCGAATCTAGCAACACAGCAAAAGTATTATCCACCTTGACCAAGTGGGATTTATCCCAGGAACACAAGGATGGTTCAACATATGAAAATATACCAATGTAATACACCACATAAACAAGCTTAAACAGAAACCAAATGATCATTTGGATAGGTGCACAAAAGACCTTTGACAAGATACAACATCACTTCATGGATCAAAACATTGGAGAGAATTAGCATGGCCGGTTCACATCTTTTTTTTTAATTTTTATTTTTTGTTTATTTATTTGAGAGCGACATACAGAGAAAGAGACAGATAGAGAGAATGGGCATGCCAGGGCCTCCAGCCACTGCAAACGAACTCCAGACACGTGGGCCCCCTTGTGCATTTGGCTAACATGGGTCCTGGGGAATCAAGCCTCTAACTGGGGTCCTTAGGCTTCACAGGCAAGTGCTTAACTGCTAAGCCATCTCTCTAGCACTAGTTCAAGATCTTTTAACTGAGCCATAATACCAGTAATAATAATGGCACAGAATAAACACTGTGAAATTGCCACTGGGCATAACAAAGAAATGTTCAACCAATACAAGATTTAAACAGGCAAACATAAAACTCCATAGTTTCAAGTCCAACAACTCTAGCTAGTGACATATCTCAAAGTCCAATAATTCTAACCAGCAACAAATCTCTGGGGTTCCAATTCTTGCCCTCCAGCAAGGGTACTCACAGTCCTGGAAAACATCTGGGCCCAGCAGCTCTCCTTAGCAGTCGCCTCATGGCCCCAGCGTTTCCACTGGGTCTCCACTGCAACCCATGGTTCATCCTCGTGAATCCATGGGGTCGCCATGCAGACATCCAGCAAACCTGCCTCATACTGCTCATGGTCATTTCCAAAACACAAGACCATGTTGCAAATTCAATGACCCTCTTTCCTGCATTTCTTATACTCCACAATACCAGGTGAGGTGCCAACTTGTTAATCCAGGAGGGAATAAAGCACACTTGCACTTTTCATGCCTGTAAAACCAGTACCATGTGAACGGCACTCCCAAGTACTGCCCAGCATTGGACCACAGTTACAGCAGCCACTATAACATGGGGCTAAGGACTACCCTTCCTTAAAAGCTTGAGCATCCGTGAGTCTTGCCCTCAGGGCATCTTTCCTCTTGTCGCAGTGCAGAGCAGCTGGCTTGCCTTTGGTTGTGGTGATTTGTTTATTAGTTATCACCCAGTCACTACAGCCTCCTTGCCTAGAGCTTCACACTTGCTTACAGTTTGTTCCTTGCCAAATTTCACATTTTTTTCATATAGTTTTGCTGTTGTCTTTCATTGTAGCTTTGGTTAAGAGCAGTCAACAGAAGCCAGGTCATGTGCTAGGGTGCTGGGTTATGATGAAATTTCCTCTACCAAGTGGAATTGTTCATTACCTTTAATGCCAACCTTGCTCTAGTTCTCAGTACACAGACTCCTTGACAGAATGTAGCACAAACCAACTCGAGCCTGGTTGCCAGTGAAGGCCTTGTTTCTCTCTGAAACCTCATGAGCTAACTTCCCCTCCCTGCCCTCTCCTCCCATCCATGCTTCTCTCAGCATTCTGGTCTTCCCAACTCCCACCAGAATGGCTCATGAAGTTCTGTTCACAGTTTTGTAAGGCTCCTCTAAGCCAGTGTTCCAAATCCTTCCACATTCCACTTGCAAATCACGTCTAGGAACTAGTATCAGTTACTTTCTTGTTGCTGTGACCAGAAACAACTTAAGTTCTGCCTTCAATACCTGCTGCCTCCGTTGGTGTTCAGAACCCAGGACTCAGGGAGCTGCTTTTAGCTCATCACGTTGCAACCAGGAAGCAGAGGGAACAGTGAATGGGGCTGGGCTATAAATGCTCAAGCCCCACCCCGCCCCGCCCCCCAGTGACATTTCCTACAAGGCTTCACCTCCTTAAGATTGACAACCTTCCCCAATCGAACCATCAACTGAGCAGCCAGTGTTCAAGCACGTGACCCCAGGGGGGATATTTTACATTCAAACCACAGCACCATCTCTTCAGTTCCATCTGAGGCCCAGACTGGTGGTCTCAGGACAGTCAGGAGTACAGCCTGTTTCTTCTGTCTGTGTTAGAGACTTGGCCCATCCTGGTAAGTAGGCACCCTTCCTTCTCTAAATAAAGCAAACACTCCATGGAACGAAAGTGGAAATAGGAAGTGCTCATCTGCACACATCCTCATGAGCAACACATTAGCTTCAGGCACTTTTTGTGCCCACCAGAACAGGTTTTATTTTTTCCCTTCCTAAACTAGCTATTAAGACAAAAATATATATGTTTAGGAGGCTTACTAGGGGAGAGAGGCTGATAACATAAGCACAGGTGCCTAGATACTTAATCCCTTTACCCATTTTCTCTAACTTCTGCTTGCTGGGTGAGTTGAGAGATACAGATTATAAAATCACAATATTCAGCCGGGCAAGGTGGCACATGCCTTTAATTCCAGCACCCGGGAGGCAGATGTAGGAGGATTGCTGTGAGTTCAAGGCCACCCTGAGACTACATGGTGAATTCCAGGTCAGCCTGATCTAGAGTGAAACCCTGCATTGTAAAACCAAAATATAAATAAATAAAAGCACAATAATCACTTTACCAATGGGGGAACACCAGGAGCTGCAGTCTGAAAGGCTTTCTCACAATTTGGAGACCTCAGTGAGGTCTCTGGTGCTGGAAGGTGGTGCTGTAGCCATTGGTGTCCCCTTGAAATAACCGCTGATGGAGACATGCATGGAGTTAAGTAGGCATATTTGCACAGGCAGCTCAGGCCAGTGCTCTGGGTCCTGGGATCCAGAAGAGCCAGCAGGTATTGAAGTAGAAGTAAGCGGCCCTGGCTTAGCAAGCCCCTGTATGTGACAGAAAATCATCTCGTTTTACCACTGAGATGCAATAAATTAATATTTGCTGAGAGGCACCATGGCACTGTGGCCGAAAGCAAAGGCTTTGAGATCAGCATTTGAATCTGACTTTGCTGCTGGACAACCTTGGCTTTGGACACCTTGGACATCTTAGTTTTTCCTGAGTCTCAGGATTCTCATCTGTTAGTGCCAATTGTTAAGTGTCTCAGGGTCTCCTCCCCAGCTTGACAAAACTGAGGTTTTTCTTTAAAGGGTTTTCTTCCTGAGGGATCTAGCCAGCTTGTCTCCTTCCCTGAGCACTGGCCCACACCCCCCCCACACACACAAGTCCCTTTACCAATGGGCAAGTCCTCTGTGTCTTAAAAGCATAGACATAAAAGGACTGTTCACCCGCTCTTCCTGTACTGGCCTCTTCTTTGGAGCAAGGTATGTATGTCTCTGTATCTGCCTGTCTCTCTGCCTCATTTGCTTTCTTTTCTGCATGTGCACTGTTTTTCTTTCTCTTCTCCTTCTCTCTCTTCCTTGCTCTTCTAGCTTGCACCTGGTTACCCTGTCACTGGGGACCCACTGTTGTTTCTGGGCTGGCAGCTTGTGACCCACCACCATTCTTCTCTTCCTCGCCCCTCCCCTGTGCCTGAAACTCCCTCGCCAAGCTGCTGAAAATCTCTATTTCTCAAAAAAAGGTGTGGCCCCCGCCGGTTCACATCTTAACATAATAAAGGCAATATACAAAGTTCCAAAGGAGGAATTGCCATTAAGATCAGGAACAAGACAGGGATTTCCTCTCGCACCTCTACTTTTCAATATAGTACTGGAAGTCCTAGCTCAAGCAATAAGACAGGAGAAGGAAATAAAAGGGATACAACTTGGAAAGGAAGAAGTTAAGTTAGCTCTATTCACTGATGACATGATTGTATATGTAAGAGACCCGAGAGACTCCATCCCAAAACTCCTGAAGGTGATTAACTCCTATAGCAAAGTAGCAGGATACAAAATCAATGCACAAAAATCAGTAGCATTTCTGTATACAAATGACAAAGATGACAAAGATACAGAAAAAGAAATAAGGGACATAGTCCCATTTTCCATAGCAACAACAACAACAAAAATACTTTGGAATAGCATTAACCAAGGAAGTAAAAGATCTATACAACGAAAACATAAAAACTCTCAAAAAAGAAATTGAGGAGCATTTGAGAAGATGGAAAGACCTCCCATGCTCCTGGATAGGCAGAAATAACATTGGAAAGATGACAATCCTACCGAAGGCATTATATAGATTTAATGCAATTCCAATTAAAATCCCTACAGTGCTCTTCACAGAGATAGAAAAAATGATCTCAAATTTCATATGGAAAAACAGAAGGCCTCGCATATCCAAACATATCCTCAGCAAAATAAATACCTCTGGTGGCATCACCATACCTGATCTAAAGCTATACTACAAGGCCATAGTAATAAAAACAGCATGGTACTGGCATAAAAACAGGAGTGTAGACCAATGGAATAGACTTGAAGGAGCTGGATTTTGAGTCAAGCAACTATAGCTACTTGATATTTGACAAAGGCCCGAACAATATAGGCTGGAAAAAAGATAGCATCGTCAACAAATGGTGCTGGACAAAGTGGATAACCACATGCAGGAAACTAAAACTTGATCCACACATTTCACCATGCACTACATTAAATCCAAATGGATCAAAGACCTCAACATAAGACCAGAAACTCGAACACTACTGGAAGAAAATTTAGGAAGTACTTTCCATGATATAGGAATGGAAAAAGACTTCCTGAACAAAACCCCAGTGGTTCAAGTTCTTAAACAGTCACTCAACCAATGGGATCATATGAAGCTGAAGAGTTTCTTTACAGACAAGCATATAATAAGCAAAGCCAATAGAATACCCACAGACTGGGAGAAAATATTTGCGGGGTATCCAACTGATAGAGGCCTAATCTCTAGACTCTAAAAAGAACTCAAAATTCTAAACAATAAGAAGACAAATACCCCACTCACAAAATGGGGCACAGAGTTGAACAGGCAGTTCACAGAAGAAGATATACAAATGGCAAACACACACTTAAGAAAATGTTCATCATCCCTAATCACCAGAGAAATGCAAATGAAAACAACTATGAGATTCCACCTTACCCCAATAAGGATAGCCAACATCAAAAAATCAAATGAAATTAATTGCTGGCAAAGATGTGGAGAAGCAGGAACACTCATTCACTGTCGGTGGGAATGTAGGATGGTACAACCACATTGGAAAGCAACATGGAGACTCCTGAAAATGCTGACTATAGAGATACCAACAGACCCATTTATACCTTTACTGAGCATCTACCCTAAAACCTTCAAACCACAGGCCAGAGAGATTTGCTCAACCACGTTTGTAGTGGCTCAATTCATAATAGCTAAAACTTGGAATCAACTCAGATGTCCATCATTAGAAGAATGGATAACTAAGATGTGGGATATCTACACAATGGAATTCTATGCAGCAGTAAGAAAAAATTACACAAAGAAATTTGAGGAAAAATGGTTGAACCTGGAACAGATCATTCTCAGTGAACTTACCCAATCACAGAAAATAAATCGACACATAGTCTCACTCACCTACAACACCTAACCTGAATCTACCCAAGATACCTTTTATACCCAGCAAGCACCTCGTGGACTAGACAATAGGATGGATGGGAAGGGAGGGGAGGGCATCGCAGGGGTGGGAAACACTAATCTGGACCCAAACGGCAATGGTACCATAAAATTCTACTTCCTAAAAGGCAGACGAAATGGCTGAACCTTCTCTAGACCCTTACATGAAACACCTGAACCACAAGACACTGGAGTGGGTAAGATCAAGACTAACCTAAATCTTCTACATCTTCAGTCCCTCCTTCTCCACCTCCCACCTCTCTCTCTCTCTCTCTCTCTCTCTCTCTCTCTCTCTCCTCTCTAACTCTTGTATATTAGTTATGTTTTTCCTCAATTTCTTAGTGGGCACTGACCTGTAACCCCCACTACCAGCTTGGGGCTATCATCCATAATGAGCTTTTGATCAGAGATACCTACAAGGTTTCCCAAAACAATGACAGACTTCTGTCAGAGTATTGACGACCCACCAAAGGTCAGTGTTAAGACCCTATTGATGAAGACTCCATACGCAGCTGACACATAAAATGGAACGGCATGGCTGTAAGTCAGAAGAGAGTCAGTCCCCAGACAGTCAGCATGTCTAGTGCCAGAAGGTGCTACATGGGCGAAGGGGAAAATGACCTATATCTGTCCAAGCAACTCATGGTCTAACCTAATTAGTAACAAGTAACCTGATGTGATGCCCACACAAGTGCAACAGTGGCACACAGCCATGGTGGGGAACCAACTGCTCTTGATTTGGCTAACTGATCCCCTCAGTGGTATAAGACCCATAGCTGGAGCTGGGAAACAAGTCAAAACCATACACAAACATAAGTCCACTCTCCAATAACAAGCTACCATCAATCATGGGGTACAAGAGGGCTTACACCTATTAAACTCTCTATCAAAAAAGTAATTGTTATCTCAATTTTCCGGGTGCTAACTTACTCTCCATTGGAGAATCTGATTCTCTTTTTCAGATAGATGCAGATCCTAAGGAGAGAGCTTCCCCAACATACCTCAAAAGGGGCCCGACTGAAACTAAGGATAATTGGCGAAATAAGCAAGGGTGCTGTTTTCCTGATGAACGGGATACCAGCACAAAGGGGAAGGAGACCAACACAGAGAAAAGTCAACACCTACCAAATCAGAGAGCTAGAGCCTCAGAGGCCCCCAACACTTCAGCACTGAAGCAGACCAAAAATGAACCCAGGAACCCAGGGAAGTTTTGTGGAAATGGAGCGGGGGAGGAAAGAATGTTAGAGTCTTATGTTGGATCATGATATGCAGAGACATTTATCATACCAATAACTGTGGGCTAACTCCACAATGCACGCCCCACTTACATCCACAAGGAGGGTCCATTGGGAGGGGGTAGATCATGGATGAGCCTAAACAATGGTACCAAACTGCCTGTATTTGCTGAAAAGAAAACTAATAAATTAAATTTTTTAAAAAAAATTCAACAATTTCACAAACAATTCATTCCAGAAAATATGTACACTCAAAACTAATGTTCAAACCTACCAGTTCTAATAAGAAAATGAGAGATGCCTCAAAAAAAAAAAACCCACATGATGCACATACATAAAATGGAGTCATATTCCATCACAAAATAGAATATGTCATGGTATTTACAGGAAAATGAATGGAAATTAAAATCATTATGTTAAGTTAAATAAGCCAGATTCAGAAACACAAATATTGCATGCTTCTTCTCACCTCTTATATAGAGACTACATATACCAAAATACATACATTGACACACACACTCACACACATACATGTATATAACATGAAAGTATAAGACATGTCATGGAGAAAGGACAGATTTAAAGTTTGGGCAGAAGGGGAACAAGAAATAATAATGAGGGTAAAGAAATATAATCTCATGTTTTCTCTCATATGCATAATTAACTTTTTTACATTATACATGAATGTAGAAAAGGAATTACTTGAGAAGTGGAAAAAGATCAGTAAGAAGATCATGGAGGGAAGAGAAGATGACAGTGTAACTATGATCAAATTGCATGATCTTTTATTTTTATTATTTTTATTATTATTATTATTGTTGTTGTTGTTGTTGCTGCTGTTTTTTTTTTTAATTTAATTTATTAGTTTTCTTTTCAGTAAATACAGGCAGTTTGGTACCATTATTTAGGCTCATCTGTGATCTACCCCCTGCCATTAGACCCTCCTTGTTAATGAAAATGGGTCGTGCATTGTGGAGTTAGCCCCCAATTATTGGTATGATAAATGTCTCTGCAAATCATGACCTAACATGTGACTCTGAAATTCTTTCCACCCTCTCTTTGCAAAATTTCCCTGAGCCATGTTGGGTTCATTTTTGGTCTGCTTCAGTGCTGAGGTGTTGGGGGCCTCTGAGGCTCTGGCTCTCTTATTTGGTAGGAGTTGATTTTTCTCTGCATTGGTCTCCTTCCCCTTTGTGCTGGTATCTGGTTCACAGGAAAACATCACCCTTGCTTATTTTGCCAGTTGTCCTTAGTTGCAGTTGGGCCCCTTTTGAGGTATGTTGGGGCAGCTCTCTTCTTAGGATCTGCATCTATCTGGAAAAGAGAAGCAGATTCTCCAACGGAGAGTAAGTTAGCACCCAGAAAATTGAGATAACACTTACTTTTTCTATACACAGTATGATAGGTGTAGGCCCTCTTATAGCCCGTGATTGATAGTAGCTTGATATTGTAGAGTGAGCTTGTGTTTGGGTATGGTTTGACTTGTTTCCCAGCTCCAGCTATGGGTCTAGTACCACTGAGTGGATCAGTTAGCCAAATCAAGAGCAATTGGTTCCTCACCATGGCTGTGTACCACTATTGCACTTGTGTGGACATCACATCCAGTTATTTGTTGCTAATTAGGTCAAACAATGTGTTGCCTGGACAGATCTTGGTCATTTCCCCCAGTCGCCTATGTAGCACCTTCTGGCACTAGACATGCTGACTGTCTGGGGACTGACTCTCTCCTGGCTTCCGGCCATGTCATTCCATTTTACGCATCAGCTGCGTTTGGAGTCTTCAGCAATAGGGTCTTACCACGGGCCTTTGGTGGGTCATCAAGTACTCTGACAGAAGTCTGTCATTGTTTTGGGAAACCTTGTAGGTTTTCAAAAGCTCATTGTGGATGGTAGGCCCAAGCTGGAGAGAGGTAGAGGGGTGAGGGGGAGAGGGAGGGAGGGAAGATGTAGGAGATTTAGGTCAGTCTTGATCCTACCCTCTCCAGTGTCTTGTGGTTCAGGTGTTTCCTATAAGGGTCTAGTGAAGGTTCAGCCATTTGGTCTGTCTTTTAGGAAGTATATTTTTATGGTACCATTGCCGTTTGGGTCCGGATTACTGTTTTCCACCCTTCAATTCCCTCCCCGCCCTCCCATCCATCTTATTGTCTAGTCCATGAGGTGCTTGGTGGGTATGTAAGGGATCTTGGGCAGATTCAGGTTAGGTGTTGCAGATGAGTGAGACTATGTGTCGATTTTTTTTCTGTGATTGGGTAAGTTCACTGAGAATGATCTGTTCCAGGTTCAACCATTTTTCCTTAAATTTCTTTATGTCGTTTTTCCTTACTGCTGTATAGAATTCCATTGTGTAGATATACCACATCTTTGTTATCCATTCTTCTAATGATGGACATCTGGGTTGATTCCAGCTTTTAGCTATAATGAATTGAGCTGCTTCAAACATGGTTGCTGTTTTTTATGGTAAATTTTCACTCTAGTCCAGGCTGAGTTGGAATTCACTATGTAGTCTCAGGGTGGCCTCAAATTCATAGTGAGTCTCCTTCCTCTGCCTCCCAAATGCTAGGATTAAAGGCATGTGCCACCATGCCCAGCATAATGTTTTTAAATTTACTTTTATTGACAACTTCCATAATTGTAAACAATATCCCATGGTAATTCCCTAACTCCCCCTAGTTTCCTCTTCAAAACTCCACTCTCCATTATATCCCGTCCCACTTTTTAATAATTTCTTTTCTGTATTAGTGAAGTGCATACTCAGTGTGTATACAGCCATGTTGGAACCACTGTTAGCCTCCTCCCTGTCCTCCCTTCCCCCCACCCAAAGGGACCCTCCTTGTTGGGGATTGTGGATCATGCATTGCAGCGGTAGCCATCAGTTATGGGGAAGAGGCAATGGCTCTTTGCATAGTGTCCCAACTTGTGACTCTAACAATGTTTCCCGAACCGTTTCCACTAATTTCCCTGAGCCATGTTGGGTTCATTTTAGATATACCTAAGTGATGAGATCTTGGGAACCTCTGTGTCTCTGGATATCTGGTTTGGTAGGAGTTGAGTGTTCTCTGTGTCTATTTCTTTCACCCTTGTGCTTTTACCAGGTCATCCAAGAATGCAACACTCTTGCTCATTGCCCCAGTAACTCTCTGGTTTCAGTTGGAGCCCTTGTGATAATTATTCAAAATATAATAGATAATATGTGCAATTTCTGATAATTCAATGAGTCCTAAAGATTATGTAAACACACAAGGAAGTGTTGAACCCATCCCAAGCCCGTGTTGAGTACTGAACTCAGGGTCTTGAGCTTAGGCAAGGGCTGAGCAAAGGCTCTTTCACTGAACAAAATCCCCAACCCTGCAAAAGAATGGTCTTTAGCATATTTTGTTAACTCCAAAGCTCATACTGAAGTTTACTGTGAGCATTACTCATAAAATTCAGTAACTAATAAATAAGTAAAGTTTAATAATTCAAAAACCCAGGTGTGGTGGCTTATACCTATAATACCAGCACTTTTAAGACTGAGCCAGAATTGCTGTGCTTGCAGCCAGTCTAGGCTACAGTGAGATCTTGATACCAATATGTGATGTTTCCATATTAAGTATGTCCATAGCTAATAATAAATGTAATAAAAAGTAGAATAATCCAGGAAAATAACCTATACTCTAAATAGAGAAATAAGTTCAGAATAGTCTATATAATATTAAACCTTTCAAGAAATTTCTAAATAAGAAGCTCTAAGATTGTCCCTTTTGATTTTTCTATGTGTTATCCTAGTCAAAGTTAACACACAGCATTTTTCAGTTAGCAATATTCTACATCACACATAGCACCACTTCAATATTTGGCTGTCTTTCTATACATTATAAAAAAATTCTGAATAGACTTTTATCTTACCATAAAAATATAGAAAAAAATTGTATAGCCACAAAGAACAAGGAAATGTCATTGATGTCATTGTTCCTATAGGTTGCTGGGCCTGTCAAGTAATAATCATGTGGATGCAAGTAAGCCAGAGCAATTGGGAGGGGCAGAAAGAAAGATGAGTACCATTATACCACAAAACAAATTTAAGAGCAGAAATCTTAGTAAGTTTATCAATAGAAATGAGATGTTTGTACTCTTACCAGATGGAAGAAAAACTTTGGATCTAGAATGATATCATTCCCACTTTCACATGACCTCAACAGAATTTAACACAAAGAAAGAAGTTGCAAGGACTGCCAATTCCATCCAATTGCATTTAAAGTGTGTCATAGAGTATCAAATTATTTCTCAAAGAAGCATGGGAAATAATTTTTGGATCTAGACTGATCATATTTCAGCCAAAGAAGCATTTTAGCTATGCCTTTTTTATGTATGTTGGAGGGGGTGGTTAATTAGAGAGAGTTAACCTTATGGAATTCTAGGAAGTGATTATACAATGACTATGAGGCTGTTGTACCTATATTTGGTTGGTCCAACATAAGGTCATAAGGAGTTAAAAAAAAAGAGTAAGGGGAAAGCACCCACAGGTGAATTTTATAAGGACTTCATGGCATTCACAAAGCTTGCCTGCAGTTTCTACTGCTGTCATACAATCTCAAAGCTTCCAGTAATGAAGGGTCTTCAGGAAAAGCTAACATCCTTCATCTTGTTGCTAACTATGGAGCTTGTTGAGAAGTCGGAGAATTTAAAGAGGTCTGGCAGAATCTGAAAATTGTAATCCAGTTGCTTCCTGTGCCATCAAGTTGAGCCAGCAGATAAGCCTCAATGTGGTAATGACTAGTGCTCCACTTCCACCTGCCAAGATGGAGAATGTCCCTGCTGGCTAGGAGCTACCCAGGAAAAGGAACAGAAGGAAAATAGTGCCAACTGAGAAGGGCTAATATAATGCAGATCCTCAATGTTACTCATCTGCTTTATTCAGTGGTACTCCTCATTCCCAAATACTTATGCACCTTTCTTAATGATTTTTCCACAAATGGAGTAAAAATATTATGTGTTGTGAGTGAGATATATTCCACAATGAACCCTAAATGAAGAATAAGTGGCACAAATCATGAAACAGTATGAGGGACAAGGTGACCTGGAAGACACTGTACAGAACATGTGTTCCATTTTACTATATCTTTTAAAGTTAAGGATTTAACAAGTACCGTTATATCAGCTACATGATCATTCTCAGGCAAGAGATGGAGCTAGGAGCTAGAAGATGTATTATCGTTAGCCATTTAGTATTTATATGTATTCCATGCATCCTAGTGAATTGACATTGTGTTTATAGTGTATAAATACATGACTATTGCTCAGTGCTGTTCACGGTACTTTGCTTTCCCTATCATTAAAGAAAAGCAAAGATGAGATTTTGACATTGATTTGCAATCTTTGTAAATCATCTACTTTTTAACTTATTCCATAATCTTCTTCAAGGCTTCATTACATTTTGCCTTATGCATATTTAATGCTTACTGCTATCTGAATTCATAAACTAAATTGATATGTATGTTTCTGTATTGAGATACACATTGTGAATGAATTAAGGAGAACAAAAGAAGCATTTGTGGTTGAGAGTGCTTATGTACTTAATTGTATAGAAGTTCAGCTTTGTGTTGATTTAGGTGCAAAAAAAGGTACACTCAGAAAGCTAAGCAAACTTTAGTAAATTCTGCTATAAAGCCATGCTCTTGCATAAGCTACCTCAGCACTGACAGATTTGTACTATGTAAGCTACATCATCATCCTTGCTTTGTTCAATTGTGACCACGGCACTACCTAAACTGGGCAGTCAGTTAGGTATGGAAATGCACAGACAGTATGGGGTTAATCAATCCTATCTACATAATAAAGTATAATCAATATGCTGTTATGATAAAAGCATTAAAAATTATTGATGTTTTCTGTTTTGTTTCAAATCCATCCTTATTCTTGGCTATAGACATGTAAAGATTACTGGACACTTGACATGGTGGTATGATTGCAGAGGTGGCCTGAGCCCCTGAACAATTACACAAGTTTTGGTTTATTGCTCTGGGACATACCATTCTGGAGACATTCTGTTCCAGTTCATTTTAACAGTGATTAGAAGCACCCCCATAACAAGAGCTTGATGTTAGAAACAACTTCATTAGTTTGGGTGATTTTATTGGTTTCCTTTAGGGTGAAGGACTAGTACTAATAGTTGCAATTTAATAAGAAAATTATTGAAGCAAGAAAGATTCCACTTAATCTTAAATGAAGCATTAAACAGACATTTCCCTTCCAAATAGTGAAATAAAAGAGAACTGCCTTTACCTTAAAAAAAAAATCATTGTATTAATGCATACAAATAGCATGATAGGGTCATTTGGATTAAACGCTTAACTATTGCTTAAATTGGATATTAAGTACTAATGATGGTCAGTCTCAATTCACAACTTGATTGGAAATATAATCACCTAGAAGAAAAATCTCTGAGCACATCTTTCTTTTCTCTTACTGCATTAGGAATGTCCATCATAAGCATAGGGAGCACAATCCCATGAGCTATGGTTTTGAGCTGGATAAAAGAAGAGAGGAAATGAGCTGAGCGTAAGCATTCATTGCTCTCTGCTTCCTGATTATGGATGTAATATGAGTAGCCACCTTCCACTCCTGCCACCATGCCTTCCCTGCCATGAATAATCCCCTCAAACTTTGAGTTGAAATAAAGTCTTTTTCTTTCCTTAAGTGTCTTTGTCAAGATATTATCATAAAAGCAATAGAAGTAACTGATATAGTTCCCATACAGACAAATTCAGGTAAAATTTAAATTGTGTGAGTGTGTATATTCATGTAAGGCATTTTCCTTCACACTTTGTTGGAAATGAGGTGTAGTCAACATACTTTGTCTCTGGAAAAAAAAAAATCTATCTTCCTTTATCCTTTACTTGTCTCCCTTCCTTTCATTCTGAGCCTGTTCTTCTCTCATTTCTATCCTAGTATCTGCTCTTCTCTTTTCTCTCACACATTATCTCTCTAAGCAGCAACATTTTATTTCTTGTGAAGAGTATTAATGGGACAATATTATCACCTCTGGTGCACATATGATTTTCTGTCCACCAAACACTTTATAATCATTTAGTAATCTTTCCTCCCACTTCCAATACAAGGTAATACAGCATAATATCCAGTACTGTAAAGCTGACAAAGAAGATTTAAAAAGGAATGTATCAAGATGTCAAAGCAGCAAAAACACACCAGTCTTATGAAATGTAACTTTTTATCACTTTTTCTTACAGAATATAATGTGAAAACTCCATCATTTGGAAACAGTAATCTTTCATTTTAAAAGACAGTAAGCTTAAATTTTCAAAATACATGTAGCTCATAATGCCTGTATTCTAAAATAAGAAGCAATTTTAAAAGGAATTTGTTTGCTTCTTTCAAGCTCATGGTCTAGATACAGAATGACAGCATATTCTCATGTTACAGCATGAGGTTTACCTCAGCATCTATAAGGTATAAATCTATCAAATTCAGCGACTATGTCTGTTCTGTTGACTTTTATTGACTAGGCATATGACATGATGCCTCACTTTGGGGAGTAGTTCCATAGCACTTGTGGAAGTAATATTGGGATATATGAAACAAAATAAATCCTCTGCTTGTAGATAACATACACATGTAATCCTACCTTCTTAAGAAGCTGAGGCAAGAGAATCACAAGCTCAAGGACAGCCTGGGCAACAATCAAAAGCATTCTTCTTCATACCAACCCAGTCTGCATAGTCTCCACACTTCACTGTTTCCCTGTTCCTCAAAACTGAAGAAAAACAATCTCCTTAGGCATTTCTGTGCTTCAGCTGTATTAAGGGTCATCATTTTGTGTTTTCTAAAGTCTTAGACTAACATGAATATCACAAACTTGGATGCTGTTTCAGAAGAAACACAGGTACAAAGACAGATACTGGGAAGTAACTAGTTCAGAGTACTGTTTGCTAAGAAAGCAAGTGAGAAGCAAAACTATATAAATAATAAAAAAAAAAAAAACAGAAAGAAAGGTAGTCAGGGACCACTTTAGAAGAAGTGTTGAAAAGACTAGTTTCTTTGAAATCCCAGTAAGGTATTGTTTTCTGAAACTCTATGTTTAGATCGTGTTGTATTCCTGATCAAAGATTTCACACATCTTCAGGAAATACTTTAAAACTTTTCACGTACTCTTACAAAACATATAACTAGACCAAATGAAGAATACTAAAAATGAGAAAACTTATCCCTATTTCCACAAAGGAGAAAAAATTTATCTTCAAAATATGTCCAAGAAACAGGGCTTGAATATAGCACCACAGTGGCAATCTGTAAGTGAAAGGTTCTACAGGGCATGCAACAAAAGAATTCATCAAATAAATTTCAGCAATCCCTTTAAAAATAGCATGTTATAGGGGCTAGAGAGATGGCTTAACAGATGATGTGCTTGCCTACAAACCTAAGGACCCAGGTTCCATTCCCCAGAACCCACATTAGCCACATACACAAGGTGGTATATATATCTGGAGTTTATTTGCAGTGGCTAGAGGCCATTGTCTCTCTCTATCTGCCTCTATCTCTCTGTATATCTCGAATAAATAAGTAAATAAAATAAGGTTTAAAAGGTATGTTTTTTAAAAAGAAATACCATGTTATAGTTGATGGAGACACTATGTAGACTATGTGATAGGATAAAGTTCTAAGTTTGAAGATCAAAAAACAAAGAGAATTTGACTTGTTTCCCAGCTCTAGCTATGGGTCTCCTACCACTGAGGGGATCAGTTAGCCAAATAAAGAACAGTTGGTTCCCCACCATGGCTGTGTGCCACTATAGCACTTGTGTGGGCATCGCACCAGGTTATTTGTTGCTAATTAGGTTAGACCATGAGTTGCTTGGACAGATATTGGTCATTTCTCCCAGTCGCCCATGTAGCACCTTCTGGCACTAGACATGCTGACTGTCTGGGGACTGACTCTCTCCTGGCTTCCAGCCGTGCAGTTCCATTTTATGTGTGAACCAGATACCAGCACAAAGGGGAAGGAGACCAACACAGAGAAAAATCAACTCCTACCAAATCAGAGAGCCAGAGCCTCAGAGGCCCCCAACACCTCAGCACTGAAGCAGACCAAAAATGAACCCAACATGGCTCAGGGAAGTTTTGTGGAGGGGGGGGGGAGAAAGAATGTCAGAGTCACATGTTGGGTCATGATATGCAGACACATTTATCATACCAAGAACTGTGGGCTAACTCCACAATGCACAACCCATTTACATCAACAAGGAGGGTCTATTGGGAGGGGGTAGATCATGGATGAGCCTCAACAATGGTACCAAACTGCCTGTATTTGCTGAAAAGAAAACTAATAAATTAAATTTTTTAAAAAAGAGAGAATTTACATGTGTCTGAGTAGTCATTATAGTATCATCTCTATGGTTAAGTTCAATCCTGCATGTCCTGCTTAAACTTGGTACAAATTGCTTATCACCACATTATTGACTAAAGTGAGTCTAATGACCAAAGCAGAAATATATAAATGCCTCTCATAAAGCAAAGGTTTCTTGGTCAATAATCTAACACCACAGTGAGGAAAGAATCAATTCTTGTGGAAATTCACAAGCTGCATACTCAATAAGTAAAACCACAACTTTCAGTTAAGGAAAAAAACTGAAAATATAAGAGAGGAATTTCACTGTATATAGTCTTATCTCCTTTCAGAAAATCGCATGAGCATTTAGAGTAAATGATATCCTAGCAGTAAGTGAAGTACAAGTTGCATTAAATGAACGTATGCATAATGCACATGATGGTGTGCGTTAAGCACTGTACCAGCCATTAAAGAAAGATGACTACCGTGGGACCATCACTATGAGCCAAATGCCTGTGAAAACAATGGATTAAGACTGCATGTCCCAATGAGGAAATTACACTTTACTAAGAGCAAATGAAAGCAAGTCAGCAATACTTGTTCTCTCGACAAGATCAGAAATCAAGGACTCACACCTTGTTAATTGTATTATCATAAATTGTTCTCACACTTAGCTTGAGGATATGAAGAAATTTAAGCTTGAGGTAGGTATGACTATATCAGACCCTACTGGGCTTCCAGTTTGGGAAAAATGAAAATATATAAATTCAAAGTATTCAAACTAAAGGAAACCAGATCTCAGAACAGTATCATAAGGGAAAAGCTGAAAACTGAACTATTTTGTATTAACCATAGATAAATGAAACATCATTTTTGTTCACTGGGAACTCACCAACAAGCTCCTTCCCTGCATCCTATGTAACAATGCTGGTCATTGTCATTTCATCATCATTGTTATTAACATTTTCAGAGGGCCTAAAACTATGCAGTTCATTATCTGCATAGACTGTAAATTCCAAGAGCATTAAATGAAAAGTGGTATAAACTCTATCTTATTAGAAAGATGTATCTCAAAAAGGAAAAACAAAAAAGACAACTAAGATCATACAGATTGTGGCTGGGACAAATCGACTGATCTCTAATTTGGCCTGATTCCAAAGAATTAGGTTTGAATATCTATTTCACATTTTTCCAAAATATCTGATACAATTTTTGCTTTGATTTTGGTTGTACTCATGATAGACTATAACCAGGGAAAAGATCTTCTTTTAAATAATCTGGACACAATTCTAGTAAGGGGAACTGATTGGTACTATTAGAGTGAGAGCATGCGAGTTTTAAGAATAGTAAGAGGAAAATGTATACTGGGAAGGATAATTCTTTGATAAATGTTTCTATGCAAGCATGAAGACCTGTTTTTTTTTTTTAAATTTAATTTATTAGTTTTCTTTTCAGTAAATACAGGCAGTTTGGTACCATTATTTAGGCTCATCTGTGATCTACCCCCTCCCATTAGACCCTCCTTGTTATTGAAAATGGGTCGTGCATTGTGGAGTTAGCCCCCAGTTATTAGTATGATAAATGTCTCTGAAAATCATGACCCAACATGTAACTCTGACATTCTTTCCGCCCCCTCTTCCGCAAGATTTCCCTGAGCCATGTTGGGTTCATTTTTGGTCTGCTTCAGTGCTGAGGTGTTGGGGGCCTCTGAGGCTCTGGCTCTCTGATTTGGTAGGAGTTGATTTTTCTCTGCATTGATCTCCTTCCCCTTTGTGCTGGTATCCAGTTCACAGGAAAACATCACCCTTGCTTATTTCGCCAGTTGTCCTTAGTTTCAGTTGGGCCCCTTCTGAGGTATGTTGGAGCAGCTCTCTTCTTAGGATCTGCATCTATCTGGAAAAGAGAAGCAGATTCTCCAACGGAGAGTAAGTTAGCACCCAGAAAATTGAGATAACACTTACTTTTTTGATAGACAGTTTGATAGGTGTAGGCCCTCTTATACCCCGTGATTGATGGTAGCTTGATATTCTAGAGTGGGCTTGTGTTTGGGTATGGTTCTGACTTGTTTCCCAGCTCCAGCTAAGGGTCTAGTACCACTGAGTGGATCAGTTAGCCAAATCAAGAGCAATTGATTCCTCACCATGGCTGTGTACCACTATTGCACTTGTGTGGGTATCACATCCGGTTAATTGTTGCTACTTAGGTTAAACAATGTGTTGCTTGGACAGATCTTGGTCACTTCCCCCAGTCGCCTATGTAGCGCCTTCTGGCACTAGACACGCTGACTGTCTGGGGACTGACTCTCTCCTGGCTTCCAGCCATGTCATTCCATTTTACGTGTCAGCTGCGTATGGAGTCTTCAGCAATAGGGTCTTACCACTGGCCTTTGGTGGGTCATCAATTACTCTGACAGAAGTCTGTCATTGTTTTGGGAAACCTTGTAGGTTTCTCTGATCAAAAGCTCATTGTGGATTGTAGGCCCAAGCTGGAAGTGGGGGTTACAGGTCAGTGTCCACTAAGAAATTGAGGAAAAACATAACTAATATACAAGAGTTAGAGAGGAGAGAGATAGAGGGGAGAGGGGGAGAGGGAGGGAAGGAAGATGTAGGAGATTTAGATCAGTCTTGATCCTACCCTCTCCAGTGTCTTGTGGTTCAGGTGTTTCCTGTAAGGGACTAGTGAAGGTTCAAAGAAAATGTTCATCATCCCTAATCATCAGAGAAATGCAAATTAAAACAACTATGAGATTCCACCTTACCCCAATAAGGATAGCCAACATCAAAAGGTCAAATGAAAATAAATGCTGGCGAGGATGTGGAGAAGCAGGGACACTCATTCACTGTTGGTGGGAATGCAGGATGGTACAACCACTTTGGAAAGCAATATGGAGACTCCTGAAAAAGCTGACTATAGAAATACCAACAGACCCAGTTATACCATTACTGAGCATGTACCCTAAAACCTTCAAACCAAAAGCCAGAGAGATTTGCTCAACCATGTTTGTAGCAGGTCAATTCGTAATAGCTAAAAGCTGGAATCAACCCAGATGTCCATCATTAGAAGAATGGATAACAAAGATGTGGTATATCTACACAATGGAATTCTATACAGCAGTAAGAAAAAACGACATAAAGAAATTTGAGGAAAAATGGTTGAACCTGGAACAGATCATTCTCAGCGAACTTACCCAATCACAGAAAAAAAATCGACACATAGTCTCACTCATCTGCAACACCTAACCTGAATTTGCCCAAGATGCCTTACATACCCAGCAAGTACCTCATGGACTAGACAATAAGATGGATGGGAGGGCGGGGAGGGAATCAAAGGGTGGAAAACAGTAATCCGGACCCAAACGGCAATGGTACCATAAAATTCTACTTCCTAAAAGAAGACCTGTTTTTGATCCCCAGGTCCTTCATAAAAACCAGACCTGGTAGCAAGTGTGTGTAAGCCTAGTACTGAAGGAGAAAGAGTAGGATCTCTGGAGGTAGCAAGTCAGTCAAACCAAAACAGCAGTAGCTCTAGAGTCAGTGAGGGGCACTGTATTGAGGGAAAAGGCAAAAGAGTAATACAGGACATGTGGCACCCACTTCTGTCCCACATGCACACAGAGCACAAAAACAATCTACACAAATACATGTATATACCATATGCACACACACATACACACAGCAACAAAAAGAAATCTCAAAGAATGACTCATAGAATAACAGTTGTCTATCATTGGTCAAATAATAAGTCATGGTGATTTATACAGCTATCATATGCATAATAAAAGTTAGGTTGATATTATGTTAGGCAGGTTAAAATGATGGCTACCTCAATAATATGAAATTTTCAGCACATCTAATAACTAAGAAGATGCTAGACTAAATCGTAATAGTATAAAATGCTAATAAAAATTAATTATAACTAGCAACATATAATAAGGATTATACCAGATACGGTTTGATATTTGAGAATAAAGCAATGAGGGAAAAAACACTCAGAAAAAAAAATGACCCTTGATTCTTGCTCAAAAATTGAAAATAAATCTTCCTGTATTTAAAATTTTGGCAAGTTCTATAAGTCTTGTAAGGATGAAATGATATAATAATTCTTGAAACATTTAAAACAAGAAATGCTTAGCTTCAAGAAATATTGCCTAGTTTAATTCTTGTAGCAAAGAATCAACCATTTTATCCCAAAATGCAGTGGGAAAATTACAAATAAACAAAAACTGAAGCACGCATTTTAAATAAAATTTTAAAAGCTACAAAAAGATTTATGGAATAAAATGCCAACCACATAGCAGACTCTAGAATACTCAAGCCTATTTATAAATTTCCTTCTTTTCTTTTATATTTCTTTACTTGCCACACTCTTCTCATCACAGGCATGGCAGTTAGTTGAACTTCCTATCCATTTTTTTATGTTTTCCTTTCTAAGCTAATGCATTTTCTGAATCTCACTCTCATACAGAGTCTTTCTGGTAGTTCTCTAAAATCCAATTCTTCCTCCAGTGTTTATAACCAATAACTTTAATCTTCCTGGGTCTATACACCTCTTTTTTTTCCATGGATTTTTCTCAGTACCAATTTTTCTTGGCAGTCAATAAATTATATTGCCATCTAATCAAGTTCTAAAATAAATCACTTTTTTATAGCATTTTCCCTATCATATATGGATTCACTTGACAGAAATAACCTAGAAGAAGCTTAAGGTGAATTTTAATGGAAAATTTAAGGTGATTTTTTTTTCTTCTTCTCTCATATCAGTTATAAGCAGGAAATACAACAAAATGGCCCCAGACTCCATAACTCCTACAAATATAATATATTATATTTCTTATCTATAGCCCTCCATATTAATGAATAGTCATTCCATGGCAAGGGATAGATGCCCAACTCAAACTATTTGTTTAAACTATGTATATTATTACTTAGCTGAGACAAGGTGAAAATGACTTCAGGCAAGCTCAGAACTATATCTGCATGGACAGCTTGAGGGAATTGCCTTATTGTCTCTACTTTGTAGTCCCTATTCTCCCTCTAGATTGGAATTATTTTCTGTGACTATAGACAGATTTTTTTATGCAGCTAATATGGATAGTGATTAGCATCTCTTAATTTTTATTCCCCATTATGATGCATCAGTACAAGAAATGAAGTGTATCATACTTATCATTAGTCTGCTTAGGTTACTGCCCACATATGGACAGCCTGCTAGTGGCAAAGGCATATTATTATTGGTCAGTAAAGTTCAGTGTTGCAGTGCACAATAAATCATATGACAATCCCAGTATCATATTGGAAAGGAATTGACCATACTCTCCAGCTAAATAATATGAAAGACAGACAATGATCAATGCTTCCTTACAAAATTCCAGTAAAAGTTACAAGCACTAGGGATTCTGTGCACCAGTCTGTATGTGAGCTGGCATGGTGGTGTGGAATGAGTAGGACAGGACCTGTTACCTGGCTCCTCCCAGCTCCTGGTCTGGCTTCCCTGAGCAGAAGAGAATATATGAATAAATTGAAGGTAAGTCAAAAAATGAAACCTCACAATAGTAACCTTAAATATTAATGGCCTTAACTCACCCATTAAAAGATACAGCTTATCAGGATGAATCAAAAAACTGGACCCATCTATGTGCTATCTTCAAGAAACCCACCTCACCACTAAAGGTAGACACCTCTTGAAGGTGAAAGGTTGTAAAATGATACTCCAAGAAAATGGAAATAAAAAACAAGTGGGTATTGCTATATTAATATCTGATAACATAAATTTCAAACCAAAAGTAATCAAAACGGAAAAAGAAGGCCACTTCTGACTCATCAAGGGAATTATCTGACATGAGCACATCACAATCTTAAATACATATGTGTCAAACACAGGGGCACCACAGTTTAGAAAACAAAATCTACTCAATAACAAAACAGAAATAAACACCAATGCCATCATATTCGGAGACTTCAAGACTCCACTATCATGAATAGATAGATCTTCCAAGCAGAAAATTAACAGGGAAATAATAGAGCTGAACATCATAGATCAACTATACCTAACAGATATCTACAGATCATTCCACCCTAACCCTCCAGAAAAAAAAAAAATTCTTCTCAGCAGCCCATAGGGCCTTCTCCAAAATTAACCATATATTAAGCCATAATGTGTGCCTTCCTAAAGTCAGGAAAATTGAAGTCAGTTCCTGTATCATGTCAGATCACAATGCTTTAAAGCTAGAAATTAAAAACAAAAGACACATCAAGAACTCCACCAACTCCTGGAAACTAAACAACACCCTTTTAAACAATGAAAGGGTCATGGATAAAATCAAATCAAAAAAAGAAATCTGTAAAATTCCTGGAATTGAATGCTAATGAAAACACAACCTACCAAAACTTATGGGACACAATGAAGGCAGTCCTAAGGGGAATATTCATGACCCTAAATGCCTTCATTACAAAGACAGAGAGATCCCAAATTAATAACCTGACTGTCCACCTAAAGGCATTGGTAAAACAAGACGAATTCAACCCAAAGAGCTCCAGACACAAATAAATAATTAAAATTTGAGCAGAAATTAATGAATTGGAAACTGAGAAAACAATTTTAAGAGTCAATGAAACAAAGAGCTGGTTCTTTGAAAAAAATAAATAAGATTGACAAACCCTTGGCCAATTTGATCAACAAAAAAAGAGAAAGAGAGAGAGAACTCTCAAATTAACAAATCAGCAATGAAAAACAAGAGATGGGCTGGAGAAATGGCTTACTGGTTAAGCCCTTGCCTATGAAGCCTAAAGACCCCGGTTCAAGGCTTGATTCCCCAGGACCCACATTAGCCAGATGAACAAGGGGGTGCATGCTTCTGGAGTTCATCCGCAGTGGCTGGAAGCCCTGGTGTGCCCATTCTCTCTCTCTCTCTATCTGCCTCTTTCTCTCTCTGTCTGTCACTCTCAAATAAAAATTTTAAAAAAAAAGAAAGAAAAAGAAGAGATTACAACAGACATCAATGAAATTGGAGGAATCACCAGGGCATATTTCTATATGCAAAGGACAAATGCACAGGGGAGAAATCAGAGAGCAATAAAAAGTAAATAAACACCTTGGAGTAACACTAAGGATGCACAAGACCTATATAATGAAACATAAAAAGAAAAGCTCAAGAAAGAAATGAAGAAGGACTTGAGAAAATGGAATGACCTCCCATGTTCCTGGATAGATAGAATTAATATTGTGAAAATGGCAATTCTACCAAATTCTACAGTAATGCAATACCAATAAAAATACCAGCATCATTCTTCACAAAGATTGAAAAATGATCTTAAAAAAAAAAAACTTCTGGTGGTATCATCATACCCAATCTAAAACTATATTACATGGCCATCAAGACAAAAACAGTATGGTACTGGAAGAAAAACAGAAAGACAGGCCAATGGAACAGAACTGAAGACCCAGACCTTTGATCAAGTAACTACAGCTGATTGATCTTTGACAAAGGTGCCAATAAAATACACTGAAAAAAAGACAGCATCTTCAACAAATAGTGTTAGACAAATTGGATGACCACATGTAGAAAAATGAAATTAGACCCACTCATTTTTCCATACACAAAAATAAAGTACAAATGGATTAAAGAGCTCAATATAAGACCTGAGACTCTTCAACTATAGGAACAAAAAAGTAGGAGGCACTCTCCATGATATAGAACTGATAAAAGACTTCCTGAACAAAACCCAAGCAGCCCAGGAAATTAAACAAGCACTAGACAAATGGGATCTCATGAAGCTAAAAAAGATTTTGCACAGACAAACATACCATAATCAGAGCTAATAGATTACCCACTGAATGGGAGAAAATATTTGCTAGCTATAACATTGACAGAAGCCTAGTATCTGCAATCTACAAAGAACTCCAAAAACTAAACAATTAAAAAATGAAGCATACCACACCAAAAGTGGTGCAGTGAACTGAACAGGGAGTTCCCAGAGAAAGATTGACAAATAGCTAATACACATTTAAGAAAAAGTTTAACATTCCTAACCATTAGGGAAATGCAAATTAAAATAACTATGAAATTCCACCTTACCCTAGTAAGGATAGCAAACATTAAAAAATCAAATGAAGGTTCTAGAATTTTATGGTACCATTGCCGTTTGGGTCCAGATTACTGTTTTCCACCCTTTGATGCCCTCCCCGCCCTCCCCATCCATCCTATTGTCTAGTCCATGAGGTGCTTGCTGGGTATGTAATGTATCTTGTGTAGATTCAGGTTAGGTGTTGTAGATGAGTGAGACTATGTGTCAATTTTTTCCTGTGATTGGGTAAGTTCACTGAGAATGATCTGTTCCAGGTTCAACCATTTTTCCTCAAATTTCTTTGTGTCGTTTTTTCTTACTGCTGTATAGAATTCCATTGTAGACCCTTGCAGGAAACACCTGAACCACAAGACACGAGAGAGGGTAGGATCAAGACTAACCTAAATCTTCTACATCTTCCTTCTCTCCCTCTCCCCTCTATCTCTCTCCTCTCTAACTCTTGTATATTAGTTATGTTTTTCCTCAATTACTTAGTGGGCACTGACCTGTAACCCCCACTTCCAGCTTGAGGCTACCATCCACAATGAGCTTTTGATCAGAGAAACCTACAAGGTTTCCCAAAACAATGACAGACTTCTGTCAGAGTACTTGGTGACCCACCAAAGGCCAGTGGTAAGACCCTATTGCTGAAGACTCCATATGCAGCAGACACGTAAAATGGAATGGCATGGCTGGAAGCCAGGAGAGAGTCAGTCCCCAGACAGTCAGCATGTCTAGTGCCAGAAGGTGCTACATGGGCGACTGGGGGAAATGACCAATATCTGTCCAAGCAACTCATTGTCTAACCTAATTAGCAACAAATAACCTGATGTGATGCCCACACAAGTGCAATAGTGGCACACAACCATGGTGGGGAAACAACTGCTCTTGATTTGGCTAACTGATCCCCTCAGTGGTAGGAGACCCATAGCTGGAGCTGGGAAACAAGTCAGAACCATACCCAAACACAAGCCCACTCTACAATATCAAGCTACCATCAATCATGGGGTATAAGAGGGCCTTCACCTATCAAACTCTCTGTCAAAAAAGTAAGTGTTATCTCAATTTTCCTGGTGCTACCTTACTCTCCATTGGAGAATCTGATTCTCTTTTTCAGATAGATGCAGATCCTAAGGAGAGAGCTGCCCCAACATAACTCAAAAGGGGCCCAACTGAAACTGAGGACAATTGGTGAAACAAGCAAGGGTGATGTTTTCCTGTGAACCGGATACCAGCACAAAGGGGAAGGAGACCAACGCAGAGAAAAATCAACTCCTACCAAATCAGAGAGCCAGAGCCTCAGAGGCACCCAACACCTCAGCACTGAAGCACACCGAAAATGAACCCAACATGTCTCAGGGAAATTTTGCAAAAGAGGGGGCAGAAAGAATGTCAGAGTCACATGTTGGGTCATGATATGCAGAGACATTTATCATACCAATAACTGTGGGCTAACTCCACAATGCATGACCCATTTAAATCCACAAGGAGAGTCCAATGGGAGGGGGTAGATCATAGATGAGCCTAAACAATAGTACCAAACTGCCTGTATTTGCTGGAAAGAAAACTAATAAATTAAATTAAAAAAAAAAGGAAAAAAAAATCAAATGAAAACAAATGTTGGCAAAGATGTGGAGAATCAGGAACACTCCTTCACTATTAGTGGGAATGTAAGCTGATACCACCACTATGGAGAATCGTCACATGGTCTCACTCATCTGCTCTTCTTAACCTGGACCAACCTGAGTCACTGACATACCTGAATGGCATCTGAAGGCTTGGAGAATAGGGAAGATAGGGCTAACATATCTGCTCAATGGAAAGGAAATCATATCTGTAACTGGGAAACAAGTCAGAATCATATCAGATACTGATTCTGCTTTCCATTGTCAAGCTCCAAATAATCTTGGGCTATAAGAGGATCTACACCCTTTAAATTCTCTCTAACTTAATAATGATTATCCCATTTAACCAGTGCTGACTCCATTCTCTGTTAGAGACTCTGCTTCCCTATTTAGAACAGAAGTTGGACCTGAGGAGATAAATGACCCAGAGCTCTTCACTCTAGCCCCAGCTGAAACCACAGAGGAACTGGGGAAATGAGCAAGAGTGCTACTTTCTTAGTGAATCTGATATCAGCACAAGAGTGAAGGGGACAGACACTGAGGACACTCAACACCCACCAAACCAGAGATCTAAAGGCTCCTAAGTGTCCATCACGGAAGTAGACTTAAAATGCACCCAACATGGCTCAGGGAATTTTGTGGAAGAGGGAGTGGAAAGATTGTTAGAGCCACAAGTTGGGGCATTTTGCAGTCATTGCCTCACCCTCATACCTTACTTCTGCCCCTATAATGCATGACCCACAATCCCATTGGGGATCACCTGCATCACCAACGAGGAAGGCCTCTACAAAAAAAAGGACAGGGAAGAGGGAAAGTATGGCCCCAGGATGTGTTGTTTACATACTAAATATGTCCATATCTAATACAAATATATGCAAAAGAAAGAAGAATACTAACAAAAGGAAATACAAAGGTTTTCCTGTGTACCAGCACTAACACCATCCATATCTGATTAAAATGTATTTTGACAATAGTCAACTTTTAAAAACAAACAAAAAAGTTACAAACATCAGTATGCATTTCATCTCACAAATATAGCATACTCTGTGTTTTAAATTATCACTTGCATGACAAAAATAAAATAGCAAGTAAAAGGTGATGCAATGGTTCAGATAAAAAACATCCTCAAAAAAGTTTCATGTATTAAAAGCTTAGTAACAAAAGCTAGCTGTGTTCAGAGGTGGAGTTTAGGGAAATGATTGATAATGAGGAATATGAAGTCATGAAAAGATTCATTAATTAATGGTTCTGAACTTTCCTCCTTTCAGTTGCTTTGCTCGTCCACAGAAATGGGAACAACTGAGTGACATAGATGACAGTGTTCACTCTCATCTAACAATGCATTCAATGGAAGCTCCAGCTCTGCTGAAAAGCCTGCTCTTTCCCTTCCAGAACTGAGAATGAGTGGATATGTAGACTTAGGAATCAGATTGATGAACGTCAACAATAAGCATCACTGTGAATTGAAAAATCATCAGCAGATGTGTTTTGCTCTCAATCCAAAAGCCCAGCTTTTACTTCTCCCCTGAAGGAAGAAGGAACACCCACAGCAGACAGAGGCATGCAACCAGAACCCTTTCCTGAAAAGTGTGTGTGTGGCCAGTATTTCTCAGAATTACATTACGTGTTAAATTTTTGCTGCCTCCTATTCTCCCAATTTAGGATTTCTCCATATTATAATTCTCTAAGCATTTGTAGACCATCATTCTACTTAATTTTCTCAAAATGACAGTTGCTCAAAGCTAAAGCCATACATCCTACAGGATGTCAACTTCAGCAAAAAGCCACCAGTATCTTCCCATAATTCAAGGCTTTAGGCTATTTATCTCTGGACCTCTCAAGCTCCTACATTGAGGCATACCCCTTCTGCTCCTTTGTTCCAGAATTCCACCTAGTGGATGGGCTTTTCCATGAGAGGGATTCAAGCATCTTCACAAAAGGAGGCTCCAGAGGAAGCTACATAGAAGATTCTTCCATTTCTTTGGTACTATGCAGATCCTGGTCACACCAGTCTCAAAATCAAAGAGGAAACTTGAATTTGCAAATGTTTCTAGGTTTTTGGTCACCTAACCTTCAGTGGTCAGAGAACACTGGCTCCAGGAAGAAAAAATGTTGTAGTGTTAAATTTTTCTTCATTCTTTCCAAACGGTTCAATTCTACAAAACCTTTAAGAATTTTCCAATTGGGGGGAGTAGGCTGGAGAGAAGGCTTAGCAATTAAGGCATTTACATCCAAAGCCAAAGGACCTTGGTTTGACTCCCAGGACCCACATAAGCCAGATGCATAAGGTGGTGCATGTGTCTGGAGTTCATTTGCAGTGGCCCCGGAACACCCATTCTCTCTCTCTCTCCCTCTCTCTCTCCCTTCTCTCTCTCTCTCTCTCTCCATATATATATATATATATCTGTCTGCCTCCTTATCTCTCTCTCACTCTCTCAAATAAATAAATAAATAAAGATTTTAAAAAATAGGGCTGGAGAGATGGCTTAGCGGTTAAGCGCTTGCCTGTGAAGCCTAAGGACCCCGGTTCAAGGCTCGGTTCCCCAGATCCCACGTTAGCCAGATGCACAAGGGGGCGCACGCGTCTGGAGTTCGTTTGCAGAGGCTGGAAGCCCTGGCGCGCCCATTCTCTCTCTCTCCCTCTATCTGTCTTTCTCTCTGTGTCTGTCACTCTCAAATAAATAAATAAATAAATAAATAATAATAATAATAATAATTTTCCATTGTATATTCACATCTTAAGGTTTCTATGACTCATATTTCAGAATTCTTTTCTTTGTAAGTCAAATTTCTAAAGTGTGAGAGACACCTGTTTCATAATAGCTATATTTTAAGCTACTACTTATTTTGTCAGTGCAAAAGAGGAAAAGATGCTTCCTATCCAGTGATAAAAGAATCCCCACTTCCCATATTTCAGTCCACTTCAGTCAGTTTTGTGTTTCAATCAGGTATTTGCAGTCCTTCTACCTGTCTACAATTTATTCATAAGGGATTAGAGGACTGGGGAGATGGCTCAGCAGATAAAAGGGCTATGGCATAATCAAGAAGACGTGAGTTCAATCCCCAGCTTACATATAAATAAGCTGAAAATACTTTCATATGCCTGTAACTGCAGTGCCAAGAATGGCAATGACAAGAATATTATTATAACTTCCTGGTCAGCTAGTCTAACCTCTCCCCTAGACTGAGGAGATTCTGGTTCTGTGAGAAATTCTGTTTCAGAGGAAAGAAACAAGAAATGAAGAGTGTCAGAAAATATCTGACACAAACACACGCACATACACCATATACTATGCTCATGCCAAAGAAGTAAATATACAAGTCCAATGTTTTGAATAATATAGAGGTGCTTATTTGACTGCACTTAAAATTCAAATATATCTAATTAGTCATGGTCAAGATAAATCTAATTGCTTAAAATAATTGTCAATCATGTGTGTATGAGCATGAGTAGGCTTCCTGCTCAATAACTATTCTTGTCTTGCTTTCTTCTCTCTCTCTTTCCCCTTATCACCTGGCTAGATGTTGTTTCTTCTCTATGCAGAAGAGCTTCCTTAGTTACACTTGAGAAAAGAAGCACCAGTAGCTCCAGATTTTTTGTGTTCATCCTAAGCAACCTCATCATATTCAGAGAATGTACAGTATCTCTTAGGAATGATATTCACTAACTTACTGTGGCAGGCAGACTAGCTCTCCACACACACACACACACACACACACACACACACACACACACACACCACACACAAATGTCTGAGTCACCAGAATCTATGAATGTGAGATCTTACATGGAAAAAGCAGAGGTTGACAGATGTAGGGTTAAGGACTTTGTTGTCAGGAGAATATTTTGAATTGTCTGGGTATAATTATAAATTATATGAGCTCTTATAAGTGATCTGTATGTAGTTCTGTGATAGAGCAGTTGCCTACATTATATGTGAGGAACTAAGTTCAGCACAGAGAACTATAACAACAAAACAAACCTTTAAAAATATAAAAGAGAAAGAAGAATAAGTAGTTCAGAGAGCTATAAAAGTAAAGAAAACTCTTATCCCCTTTTGCTGAGATACAAAGGGCTATGTGCAAGTGGTGGGTAGAAGACATACATGAGATAGGAAGTATGAGATCAACCATGACAGCATGAGAATCAGTTCTAAGCAAAGGAAAACAGGTCATATTTTAGGGCCACCAATCAGGAGATGAAAAAAGCATGACACACAGAAGCCAGGATAGATAAAAGGATGGAATTCCAGGCCCTTTGGCATTCTCCTCAGACCATCCTCTGGTATCTAAGTGAGTATCAACTACCTTCAACTTGAAATTTACCTTCTTTATCTTTCTTTGCATATTGTTGAGTTAGTCTCTTCAAGGATGCTAGAACTGACAACTGGAACTAGGGAGATGTCTCAGTGGTTAGACAAACCTACTTGCAATGCCTGATCCTAGATTTGATTTCTCAGTACCCATATAAAGTCTGATATACAAAGTGGCACATGTCTGGAAATGGTTTGCAGTGGCAAAAGGTTCTAGTATGTTCCATTCTCGCTCTCTCTTTTCTCTCTCTCTCTCCCTCTCTCTCTGTCTCTTTCTCTGTCTTTTTATCTCTCCCCTCTATCAAAAAATAATTTTAAATCTTAAACCTACAATATAACAAAGACAAAAAGCTCTGTATAGCTGAGAACAGTTCTTAACATTAACAGCTAGCAAGAGAACAGAAGAGAGCCAAACCTACCACTCAGTGAAACAATTCTGCCAACATGTAAAGTCCAGACAAAACAAAGAAATGTCTCCATATTTTACTGCATTTGTATTGTTATTTATTCTATTACAATATTTTGCAATTACTTTCATAGCATTTTTCAACATGGTTTTCCCTTTCTAGTGATTATGACTGAACTGCTAATAAGGTTTAAAAATGAACAAAGAAGCAAGATCAAAAAACAAAACATCATTATACTTTGCCTAATTTTGGTCCCAGTTGAATAAACAAAATATTCATCACTTTTTAAATATCTAATTTCAGACATTATAGAGTTAATCGTCAAACTAAACCTTCAAAGTTAGAATAATCTTGCTTAAAGTCATAGACCTCCCAGGTTTATGAGTAAAACACAGATCATTTAATGCTAATATTCTTTCAGAAATTAGTTGTCTTGGTAATTAAGCAACATTCATCTCCTCATTCAGCAGGGTGCTCTAATCATTTACCAGGCTGTAATTTTCACAACAAGGCTTAACATGATACAAAGATGGCAGAGCTGGCAGATGCAAAACATACAAATAATGATGGTGATAATGATAAACACCAAGACAATCTTATCTGCCATATTGTTGGTTTTTTTTTTTTTGGTCCAGCTGCTCCTAAATTCTTATGTATTGCCTCACAGGAAATATATACAGCCATGAATTCCCAAGTGGAGAACTTCAAAAGAATTATCATTACTAGTGCAGAACTTTTTATGTTGTCATAAAGCTGAAAGAAATCAGTTAGGTCTAATACTTCATTAATGGTTTCCACAAATCACATTTATATCCAAACCCTTATCCAGTGTGATACTACAAAATGCCATTAAGAAAGACAAGTTTAGACACCCTTATATTATAGCATGGCAGAAACTACAGGCATAATTAATTTTTACTTACACACTTATAAATCCAAGCAAAACTCTCAAAGCCATTTGGCCAATTACTGATTCCTTAGGGCAATGGAGCCTTTGCAGAAAGCTTGAGTTTATATTACTGGTATGATCAATGCTCTAATGAAATTGCTGCATGGAAAAACTACTGGACTATTAAGAAAATGCTATGGGCTGGAGAGATGACTTAGAGGTTAAGCGCTTGCCTGTGAAGTCTAAGGACCCCAGTTCGAGGCTCAATTCCCCAGGACCCACATTAGCCAGATGCACAAGGGGGCACACGCGTCTGCAGTTCTTTTGCAGTGACTGGAAGCCCTGGTGTGCCCATTCTCTCTCTCTCTCTTTCTCTCTCTCTCTCTATCTGCCTCTTTCTCTCTCTGTCACGCTCAAGTAAATAAATAAAAATGAACAAAAAAAAATTTTTTTAAAAGAAAATGCTAAAGAAAGAAATGAGAGCCTATCTATGAATCTACAAAACAAATGGAAACTTCCTGGTGTTCTGTGATTGTCTATTAATTTCTCATAATGGAGCCTCATGTGGTACAGCTCTGACAAATTTCACTGAAACATGTGTTCTCATATACAAGTTAGGAAAGCAAAGTTCTGCATGTGATCTTCTTAATGGAACTTTTTATCCTACTGTTTATTATTATCTGAGGAAAGGTAGGTATTTTCTCATTCTCGAGAGAACTGGTAACATTAGTTGGTATTTTTTAATAGCCATCACACTAGACAATCCAATAGGTTTCAGGAAGAATTCACGCTGTGTTGCAGCTCCACAACTATTCCTTCAACACTAATACTTGTATTGTAATGTTGTAAAACTCAAACCCAGAATTAGTGAGAGATTTAAAGTTCTTTTCTTCCCAAGTAAACCATTTCCAACTTGGGTATCATATAAGTCTTTAACACAGATCTTTTTAATGGTTCATTGAGAGGTCTACTTCAACCACTTCCTATCTTATAATTGTCTGTGGAACCTAAATAAATTTGGCCTATATCAAGTCCTATAGTAGATGGATGAGTTTGACCCAAAAGAGCCACTGTCCATGATAATAATAAAAAAAAACCTTACTTTGATGTGCAAATAAATTAACTTGAAAGTATACCCAGGTAAGTAAGTAGCTAAGTCTCAATCAATCATAGCTCAGTGTTTTAGCCAATGACAGGCTACCAATCAGTGATATCATGTCCATATACAGCCAAGATTAATGCCCTTTTCCTGTTTCATTTTGTTTTTCAAGGTAGGGTCTTACTTTAGCCCAGGTTGATCTGGAATTAACAGTAA
Source organism: Jaculus jaculus (assembly GCF_020740685.1). Lineage (NCBI taxonomy): Eukaryota > Metazoa > Chordata > Mammalia > Rodentia > Dipodidae > Jaculus > Jaculus jaculus. Next base: position 119,910,927 of record NC_059104.1, read on the forward strand.
TCTCAGGATGGCCTTGAACTCCCAGAGATCCTCTTACCTCTGCCTCCTGAGTGCTGGGATTAAAGCTGTGCACCACCACCCTGGCTCAAGATTAATTCTATATGTCCCTTTCTTTTCTCTGTTGTATATATCATCAAGTAAAGTGTGTTAAACTGGTCAATTTTTCTTTTAAGCTTTTTTAAAAAGAAATATAGTGAATACTGATGAAGAATATTGCTCATGATAGAGAATATGAGCCAATTAATTTGAATTGGATCCTTTAGGCTATAGGTTCCCCTTTCTAGTTATTGTGAACAGGACAGCAATGAACAAGGGTGTGTGAGTATCTCTATTGTAGGATATACAGTCCTTTCAATGTATGCCCAAAGTGGTATCATATGTAATTTAATTATATGTTAAACGTGAGGATGTGAGACTGAGTATAGGCCATGATTCAAGATAGACCACAAAAGAGGATCAAGAGGTAATGAAAAGTGGAGACAAGATGAAAGTAATTATATAGCATGAATGCAGAAAGGAAACTAAGCTTGTAGGGGATGGTTCAAGGGGGAAGAGGAAGGGAAAAAAAGAGATAGAAACAAAAGAAAGTTTTAAAACAACAAAATGAAACTTCATTCATTGAATTCTAAAAGAAAACATAAATTTCCAAAAGTTTTATTTTTCATCTTTGCTATAATTTGAAAGTGAATCCATGGTTTTCTACTTCTCACTACTGCTTGATACAACCTTGGGGTGAGCCACCACCACCAGTGACAGACTATTTCAACAGCCTCCTAAGTGATCATGTGCTTTGGCCAACACTCCATTCTCAACAGAGAAAACAGAGTGATGGAATTAAAACTGAAAACATGCTTCTCCCTTGCCAGAACCATATGATGGCCAACCATTTCTCTGGGATAAATAGACAGCCTCCTCACAGTGATGCACCATCCTGTGTAAATCAGCCTCTGTGAACTCCTGATCGCTCCTTGTTGTTCTACTAGTTCACTCCAGCCAAACAGGCCGGTCTACTGTCATCTAAAGCAGTCATGCTCCTACCTCATAGCTCAGTATTTCCTTTGCCTGATATCCTGGAGTTGTGCATGCAAGTTATTCTCTAACACCCTCCAGGTTTTTGCCCAAATTTCATCTTCCCAACAATGAAATTCATTAAAAATATGAATTGCCTTCCTTTCATTTTTTTCCTCATTTCTTCCTTGCTTCCCTTCATCAGTTATTAACTTCCCAGAATACTATGTATTGTACTTATTTATGTTGTCTATTATGTCTTCCCATCACTGATCGACTAATATATAAGTTGCACAACTTATATAAAGGAGTTCTGCCTTGTCTTTTGAATATATTATTAATTTATGTGCAAACAGAAAAAAAGAAAGTGTATGAGTGGGTGCACGAGGGCCTCTTGCCACTGCAAATAACTCCAGTCTCATGTACCACTTTGTGCATCTGGCTTTACATTGGTCCTAGAAAATTTAACGCAGGCCATCAGGCTTTGCTAGCAAGCACCTTTAACTGCTGATCCATCTTTAAAGCCATCTGCCTTGTTTATTCTTATAACTGATGAATGAATGTGATTGTTTGGAAATCCTATAATTATAACTTCTTCCTGAACTTCTTCACTGTGGATTTGTCTGGATTCAAGATAAAAGCAATCCAAACATAACCTCAACACTCATCCTAAGTGTAGAGTAAAGGTAATTTACTATGATCTGGTAACTGCCTTCATGGAAACAAATGCAATGTATTCCAACTTTTGTAGGAAAGTATAAAATACAAATGCTGTCATTTATAAATATAGGCATAGGAACAAATATTTTACTTTCCTACAGCCTAATAAGTTCTGTTTTCTTCAGAGATTATTACTGAATTTTAGGTTTCATACCTAGAAACAGAATTGCCTGTCACCCTATTGTTGTATTCTAGAGTCTATCCCTGTATAGAAGGAAACTGATTCTAAGTGTTAAGAAGGAAACAAAGAATTAATGTTGAAATAATGAGGTTAGAAAGCTTGAAGATTTATTTAAATAGTAGAGGTTTATGCCTGAAATAGAACATTTCCCCAAAGAGATAGGAATACTTGGTAGAAAACATCATAGACACAAGAGCTCTGTTTTGTCCTAAGCTTGAATGTAAATCTAGAAAGTCTCACATTTTCAAACAGGTTATGAAAATATATTAAATTTCCAACAGAGATAATGAACTCCAAGAAAATGAAGGTGTTTTCTAGGAATAGAGAGACAATTCTACAAACACACATTGGGAAAAACAAAAGTAATTGAATCTCGGAAACAGCCCATTTCTCATGCAATAGAGCAGCAAATTTGATTCAATGCCAGGCAGCTAATACCATTAGAAAAATACCACACTAAGGGTCCAGTGTCTCAGACCAATACATATAGTACACAGCTGAATTTCCTGAGGACTTTGGCCATGTTGAAAACTAGAGTGATATTGATAAGTTTCTTGAATTCTAACTCAAATGGAAAGGAAACTGTATCTGAATTTAACTGAACTGCAAACTGATTCAGAAACTTCAGATCACAAAACTCAGAAGTGTTTTGCCAAAGAATGTAGGCATGTGTGCCTCTGAACCATGGGCCAGGTTCAACCAACTACTTCAGTGTGCAAGTAATGAAGGCAGTATAAAATCATGGCTACTTTGTATATCCTCCTGCAAGACAGTGGCACACTGAAGGAGCAGTGCAAATGTGGAACCCTACCAAGTCAACCTGTTCCTTCATTGCTGTCAATATTGTGCCAAAAGTCAAACACACACAGAGACACATGCATATAGACACACATACACACACACATGCACACACACACACACACACACACACACACACACACACACACCCCATTCAGGCTAGGGACAGGGTAGGAGGAGCAAGGGTGGAGCCAGCTGGCTTTGCCACCTGAGATGCTGTTTGAACTCTGTGCTTTGAAGGTATCAGATGGGATCTGATGGTCAGAGGAAAGCAGATAAAGCAAATGGTGATAACAGAAGTTGAAAATATCCAAATGTTTTTTATTTGCCTTATCTTATAAGTTATAACCCTTTTCTTGAGCATGTAAGCAAGTTCTATAGACAAAGTAATCAGATGGTAAAGACAAGATGCAGGCAGGGGAAAAGAAAAATAGTCCTCTTCCAACTGTTCTAAAGAAAAGGTTTTGGAGCCGGGTGTGGTAGGGCACACCTTTAATCCCAGCATTCAGGAGGCAGAGGTAGGAGGATCACTGTGAGTTCAATGCCACCCTGAGACTACATCGTGAATTCAAGGTCAGTCTGAGCTAGAGTGAGACCCAACCTCAAAAAACAAAACAAAACAAAAAAAAAAAAAAAAAAGGAAGAAAAGGCTGTCATGAATTCCCAAAATGCTTTGTCCACAACCAGGCCTCTGTGTCCCATACCCCAGCATACTCAACTAATACCTCTCAGGATCCTTTCTGTGCAGAGTGTTATATTCTTGCCAGATTTATATTGGTTGTGAATCCATCTTAGCACTTTGCATTAGCATTCACATGGCACAAACAATAATGGAACATTTAAAGTTACAGTTTCCATTCCCACCCAGTCCATACTCTCACTGTCTGTGATTTAATTTGATATTTCAGTCTTTCACTGCTAGTTGACCCCATCTGGAGTGAACTGGATGTGAGGAAAGCACTATCATAATCATTTGGACAAGTACTATTATATACAAGAGAGCTTTCTACAAGATGGCAACTGCAAGCCACATACCCAGAGGCTGCAATATACTCTTTCATTAAAAATTAAAAACAAAAGAATAAACATTCAAATTTTGAAAAAGGAATTAGCTGAAAGTGTTAAGGTATGCACTACTCAGTTATTTGGCCAACAGAAATAAAAGACACACATGCAACTAGCTTCTCTTTATAGAATTTTTCTGTTGGTTATAAAGTCAAAGAAGGTATGTCAGAAAAAACCTGTGAGACAGTACAGCTAAAGTACTTGTGTGGCTGGCTGATCACTAGTAAAGCTTGGCTCACTACAATCTTCAGTGAAGAAGGGAGCAGTACAGTCCCGGAGCTGGTGAGTTTTGTGTACCATATGTTTCCAGTTGGACTCCAGGCTATGCAACCTCTACCAAAGCAAAGGACTACTTGGAGATTAGTCCTGGTCAAACAGTGGCTGATTATCACTGCTTCCCATGCTTGTATAGCTCTGTTTAAGTCATACATCTGGCCAACTGAGTGAGCTGTGATGGCTATCTAGCTCAGGGCACCAAATTACTGGGGATCTTGACACATAACTACTTGTCATAATGCTAAAGCTAAATTGCATTAATTTAAACTAAAAGAACATACGAACCCTGAGATTACTTAGCAGTTGCTATATCTGTGACTTCTGTGGTGCCTCCGGTGGTTATGCAGTGGTAGGACAACGTAGAGTAAGGTACATAGCTTGCCACATTACAGTGTAAGGTCATTTGCATCTCAGTCACCTGTTTGCTGCTCTATTCATTTATAAACTACTGGGAAAAGGCTCCAACCTAAATAAATAAATACATGAACATTTTACTGAAATTCAAACTTTGAATCATATACTAGTTTTGGTTGATATTTCAATATAACATATAGTTAAATGTAATTCTAAATTTTAGCCTACTTCAGCTAATTTTGTCCAAAAATCAGGCTTTATATTTTCTATTAAATTTTATGTAAGTAGAATGCCACTTATTGAATGGGTAAAAACTTACTTAGTATTGTGAATACTGTTATATTGCTAAAACCACTTAAAATATAACAAAATGATGCGATTATTTTTAAAAGGCTGCATATTAGCTGAGGGAGGAAACTAGAACACAGGTTTATAGGTTTCTTTAACAAATTATTGACTCTATTTTTATGTAAAGGGGAAGGAAAAGTGTTAAAACAGTGTCTTCTAAAGCAAGTGTTTTATTTTGTTTGGGTTTTTTTTTGTTTGTTTGTTTTTCAAGGAAGGGTCTCACTCTGGTCCAGGCTAACCTGGAAATAACTATGTAGTCTCAGGGTGCCCTTGAACTCACGGCGATCCTCCTATCTCTGCCTCCTGAGTTCTGGGATTAAAGGCATGCACCACCACGCCCACCTATAAAGCAAGTTTTTAAATAGTGTTACAAAAAAAAAAACTCAGAAAAATTAATTAACAAGACTAGGCAAGGTGGTCATGGCTGATAATCTCAACAGTAAGAAGGCAGAGACTTGAGAATCATTGAAAGTTTGAGGCCACCCTGGACTACCTAATGGATTCCAGATTAGCTATGGATATAGTTTGAGACGCTGTACTAAAAATAAATTAATTAATAAATAAACAAGGATAGATGGCTTAGCAGTTAAGGCACATGTCTTGCAAAACCTAAGAACCCAGATTCAATTCTCCAGTATCCATGAAAGCCATATGCACAAGGTTGTGCAGATATCTGGTGTTTGTTTCCAGTGGCTGGCGGCCCTGGAGTGTCTATCTGGGCTAGAAAAATGGCTTAGTAAAGGTGCTTACCTGAGAAGACTAAGGACCCAGGTTTGATTCCCCAGTATCCACATAAGCCACACCCATTCCCTCTCTCTCTCTCTCTCTCTCTCTCTCTCTCTTTCTCTCTCAAATTAATGAATAAATTAAATATTTTTTAAAATAAAATGAAATTAATTCCATAGAATTTATTTGAAGCAAAGAAAAATTCATGAAAATGAGAGCGCTTAAAACCAAAAGGGACTCAGAGTTCCAGTTTGTGAGCAAGGAGGTTTTATAGTAAACGTATGAGATTCAAGCAAAGGAATCAGCTCACAGGTCACAGCTAGGCACCTGTCTGGATTGGCCATGGTGTCATAGACATTTGAGCTAGGTCTGATCAGCCGGCTGCCCAAATGGTTTGTGAGTCACCAAAACCTAGTTATTGGTTGTAGCAAATATACTCCTAAGCTATTGTTTATTTATGTACTAAATTAGGTGATTTGTTCAGCAAGAACTCAAGATATAGAGACAGTTTCAAGGTATGGCCTCATTACTGAACTTAACAATGATAATGACTGATGTGTTTAATACAGCTCATCAATATATTACTGAAAGAAAACTATATATATTAAATACACATACATACCTGCACACTTACATACACACAAACACACAGACACACACCACACATGCATACTGCAATTCAGAAGAGAACATAAAGTGCAGCAAAATGGAATACAGTTCAGGTACAAAGGCACATCATTTCAGACATGCTCATTACATATGAACAAAGCTGAAATAGCTCTTTGAGGATACACTCAGAGAACCTTGAATAAACACTGCAAAAGTAACTACACAGTTAGCAGATATTGATGAGCTGGGGAAGGATAAGGCCCAATCTTGACCTCCAATAAAGTGGAATTTTTTGGTACCAACTCCCTGGAAGTGTGATAAATGATGAGACTGTGACACAGGTCACAGGAAAGGAACCAGAAAAACCCATCCAGTTAAAAATATGCCACTGGGGATTGAAGCTGGTAATGGTAATTATCTTTATCTCTATCAGGTAAAGGATCAGAGCAAGACACTCCTATCAGATTGAGCAAAAACAAGAAGTGAGATTCTGAAATAAGCAGGGGTCAAACAATTAGAAAAAAAGTTAATGAAAATGATATGAAGGGCTCAAAATTGGAAATGCAATTTTAATTAATGTTCTTATCATTCCTAAATCCAAGATATATAGGATTCTATAGGAAATCTCTACAAAGACACTTAGTTTTCCTAACTTAAATCATGAAGGCAAAATCACACACTCATATTTTTCCTTTGGAAATATTCTTTTTTATTATTAGTTATGTACACAGTGTGTATACAGCCATGATGGCCTGTTGGTTCAATGACCCTCTGCCTCTGCCCTGTAACAGTGAGCCCTGTAAATTCGAAACAAGTTTCATACTTACAACACATAAAAGCACAGAATAGACATTTCTATTACAAAAAGGAATAAGAAGGAGAGACTTGACCAATACAAAATTAATATCCATCAGGTAAACATCAACATCTGTAGTTCAAGTCTCACATCGAGAACCAGTAATAAAAGTCTCTCAATTTCTATTTCCACCCTTCCTGCTGATCTGAGTAACCAGAAGAAAACTTTCATACCAAACCAACAACTCTCCATGGTAGCCATTGCATAGTCCTGGTACATTTAAAACATCTTCAGGTTTCCACTGCAAACCAAACTCCATTTTTATAATTCCATACATTTTTGGCCTACAATACAGGGATGTCATCCTGCTTCACATTGATATACCTCAGCAGCAACTTGTAATTCAACTTTAGACCATGACCTCACCAACCTCTACATAGGGACACTGCCCTGCTTCACATATAGCAATTCAACAGCACCTGCTAGAACTTTAAATGACCACGCATTTTTCATGATTCCAAAATTAATTGCACAGCCAATTTATTAATCCAAGAGGAAAATTAATTGTGAACTTGAATAGCATGTTACTTCCTTCAAGTCATGTCCTTTCAACAGAATTTGCATTCCTATTGAGGATTTCCTGGGCAGATTTCACCCTCAGACCACTGTGCATTGTTTCCATGTGTAAATATGTTGGCCCATCCTTAATGGTGGTACTCTGTTTAACAATAGGAACTTTAGTAACCTAAAACAAGTCTCTGTGCCAGTAAATTTAAACTTACTTTAATTTTTCCATCTTTAAATCATACATCTTTCATTTCTATTCCTTCTGCCAAGAACACCAGTGCATTACTTTTAAATTTAAACTTGACTAAAAACTCTTGGTGGGAGGCGGGAGGGGGGGGTTGGAAAGATGACTTACTGGTTGAGGCACTCACCTGCAAAGCCAGAGGACTCAGATTCAATTCCCCAGGACCCCATGTAAGCCAGATGCACAAGGAGGAACATGTACCTGAAGTTTGCTTACAGTGGCTGTAGGCCCTGGCATTCTCTCTCTCCCTTTCTCTCTCTCCCTTTCTCTCTCTCTCTCTCCTTCACTCTCTCTCTCTCTCTCTCTCTCTCTCTTTCTCCCTCTCTCATAAATAAATAAATAAACCTTTTAGAGGGGCTAGAGAGATGGCTTAGCAAGCAGTTAAGGCACTTGCCTCCAAAGCCTAAGGACCCATGTTCAAGTCTCCAGATCCCAAGTTACCCAGACACACAAAGGTGAAGCAAGCACAAGGTCACACATACCCAGGAGGTTGTGCAAGTGTCTGGAGTGTGAGTTCAGTGACTGAAGACAAGGAGTACCAATTCCCTCTCTTTGTCTCTCTAAAAATAAAAATAATAATAATAATAAAAACTTGGTCAGACATCGTGGCACACATCTTTAATCCCAGGAGGAAGAGGTAGGAAATTCCTTTGAGTTTGAGGTCACCCTCCAATTCCTGGTCAGCCTGGACTACCACAAGACCCTACCTTAAAAAAACAACAAAAAAATAAATAAATAAAAACCTCTTAGGGGTTGAGCAGAAAACATCCAGCCCTTATACCAGAAGCTCAGTCCCAACAACATTCTCTACTTCCCATTTGAAGTTTCCTACAGCACACAATTTAGAAAAGACCAAAATCCACATGGTTAGATTCATTGCTTCAAAACCCCACTTCTGGTACCAATTTAACTGTGGCAGCCAACATCCACCCAGACACTGCTTATGGTTTAGCATTTTAATTCATTTTTACAAGATCCTAACAAAATCCCACCAATGGTAGAAGAAGCTGGCTCCCTTTCACAGACTGAAGCAAAGAGAAACTACCAAATAGCCAGGAAATACCAAAAGCAGCAAGTACAAAGAACTTTCAGAGCTAAAACTGCTCTGATCACATCTGCAGCTCGTCTGGAGATCTTCCACATAACACACCTTAGGTCTGACACCAGGATCCATGCTCAGAGAAACACACCTCCTTGTAGCAGAGATCTGCCTGCTAGAGACTCAGGAAGTTTAATTATAGAAAGAAAAAAATGACTGAGTGGGGCTGGACAGATGGCTTGGTGGTTAAGTGCTTGTCTGTGAAACCTAAGGAACCTGATTAGAGGCTCAGTTACCCAGGACCCAGATTAGCCAGAAACACAAGGGGGTGCACACATCTGGAGTTCTTTTGCAGTGGCTAGAGGCCCTGGTAGCTGCCTATTTCTCTCTCTGTTTGCCACTCTCAAATAAATAAAAGTAACAAAAAAAAAAAAAAAAACCACGACTGAGTCTATGGGACCATAATTCAAACTATCACAGACCATGAGGAAAGAAATTTCAAGACTTCCAGAAGGCAATGACTGACCATGGCCTTTCCGAAGAGATGAGAGTTCAGGTGGAGTGTTCATTAGTACTTACCCAAAACAGCTGCGCTCAATGGCGAAGGCTCCCTTGAAGGAAAATTTTCAGTCCTCTCTGAGGGAAAGGAAAAGCAGGCTGAATTGTAGCAATCTGAAATTTAAATACTATCATAAGATGGTCATCAGGTCCTGTTGGTTACACTCTGTGAGACCACTGAAGGCTGAAAGAAAGACTCACTTCACTTTTCAGATCTCTCCTTATGCTAGAGCAGCCTGAGATGACTGGAGAGAGACTGAAAACATGGGGAGATGGAGTTTCTTACTATCTTGGAAAGTAGAGAATAAGAAACCAACTTTCCTTGATTCAGATTAGAGAATTAAATAGGGCATTTCAATAAGTTTTTAACAAATAAACTTCCCCCTTGACATTAATTAATACATGCCTTTTAAGTAATAGTCCAATTAATTAATTTATTTTAATTTTCTGCTCACAATTATACTCTAAGTGGAAGAGTCACCTTCATTGATCTTATGTACTTTTTTCAACAAATGATTTTTCAAACAAATGATAGTATTGCCTATATTCCAGATACTCACCACCAGGGATAAGAGTATAAAAAGACACACTTGCCACTTCCCCTCATAATATTTGTTATGCCAAGACCCCTGACCAGGAGCCAAGTCCCCCGGTGACCCACGAGTCACCCAGAGAACCACCACAGAAGCCAAGATCCTCGAATGAAAAAAAACAGGTTTTTTTATTGCAAGCCTAGGCCTGGGCTATGTCCACACAGTCCTGTACAGCGGTAGTGGGGGAGAGAGCCCAGACCCTCAGAGGAAAGGGGTTTATAAAGGAAAGGTTGCATCATATTGCGACCTTTAAAATGATTGGTTCTATGAGGGCATGTGTGGGAATTTGAGAGAGGGTACGCGCAGGAACTCCAGCCTACTTATCTTAGGAAGTAACTTGTTTGCAGACCTATTGCAAGAGCTGTTTGAAGAACTTATCTTTTATTTTTTTTTTAATTTTTATTAACATTTTCCAGGATTACAAAATATATCCCATGGTAATTCCCTCCCTCCCCAGCCCCACACTTTCCCATTTGAAATTCCATTCTCCATCATATTACCTCCCCATTACAATCATTGGAATTACATATATATAATATCAACCTATTAAGTATCCTCCTCCCTTCCTTTCTCTTCCCTTTATGTCTCCTTTTCAATTTATGGGCCTCTGCTACTAAGTATTTTCACTCTCACACAGAAGCCCAATCATTTGTAGCTAGGATCCACATATGAGGGAGAACATGTGGCACTTGGCTTTCTGGGCCTGGGTTACCTCACTTAGTATAATCCTTTCCAGGTCCAGCCATTTTTCTGCAAATTTCATAACTTCATTTTTCTTTACCGCTGAGTAGAACTCCATTGTATAAATGTGCCACATCTTCATTATCCACTCATCAGTTGAGGGACATCTAGGCTGGTTCCATTTCCCGGCTATTATAAATTGAGCAGCAATAAGCATGGTTGAGCACGTACTTCTAAGGAAATGAGATGAGTCCTTAGGATATATGCCTAGGAGTGCTATACCTGGGTCATATGGTAAATCAATCTTTAGCTGTTATAGGAACCTCCACACTGATTTCCACAATGGCTGGACCAGATCGCATTCCCACCAGCAGTGTAGAAGGGTTCCTCTTTTTCCACATCCCCGCCAACATTTATGACCATTTGTTTTCATGATGGTGGCCATTCTGACAGGAGTGAGATGGAATCTCAATGTAGTTTTAATCTGCATTTCCCTGATGACTAGTGATGTAGAACATATTTTTAGGTGCTTATATGCCATTCGTATTTCTTCCTTTGAGAATGCTCTATTTAGCTCCATAGCCCATTTTTTGATTGGCTTGTTTGATTCCTTATTATTTAACTTTTTGAGTTCTTTGTATATCCTAGATATTAATCCTCTATCAGATATATAGCTGGTGAAGATTTTTTCCCATTCTGTAGGTTGCCTCTTTGCATTTTTCACTGTGTCCTTTGCAGTACAAAATCTTTGTAATTTCATGAGGTCCCAGTGATTAATCTGTGGTTTTATTGCCTGAGCAATTGGGGTTGTATTCAGAAAGTCTTTGCCAAGACCAATATGTTGAAGGGTTTCCCCTACTTTTTCCTCTAGCAGTTTCAGAGTTTCAGGTCTGATGTTAAGGTCTTTAATCCATTTGCACTTAATTCATGGCGAGAGAGAAGAATCTATTTTCATCCTTCTGCAGATATATATCCAGTTTTTCCAACACCATTTGCTGAAGAGGCTGTCTCTTCTCCAATGAGAGTTTTTGGCATTTTTATCGAATATCAGGTGGCTATAGATACTTGGGCTTACATCTGGGTCCTCTATTCTGTTTCACTGATCTACATGTCTGTTTTTGTGCCAGTACCATGCTGTTTTTGTTACTATGGCTCTGTAGTATAGGTTAAAATCAGGTATGGTGATACCACCAGCCTCTTTTTTGTTGCTCAGTATTATTTTGGATATTTGAGGTTTCTATGATTCCAAATGAATTTTTGGATTGTTTTTTCTATTTCCATGAAGAAAGCCTTTGGAATTTTGATAGGGATTGCATTAAATGTGTAGAGTGCATTAGGTAAGATTGCCATTTTCACAATACTGATTCTTCCAATCCAGGAACAAGGGATGTTTCTCCACTTTCTAGTGTCTTCTGCAATTTCTTCCATGAGTGTTTTAAAGTTCTCATTGTAGAGATTCTTTACTTCCTTGGTTAGGTTTATTCCAAGGTACTTTATTTATTTATTTATTTATTTTTTGATGCAACTGTGAATGGTAGTGATTCTCTGATTTCATGATCATTGTGTTTGTTGTTAGCATATATGAAGGCTACTGATTTCTGTGTATATATTTGGTATCCTGTTACATTGCTGTAGGTTTTAATTAGCTCTAACTGTTTGCTAGTAGAGTCTTTAGGGTCCTTTATGTATAGAATCATGTCATCTGCAAATAATGATAACTTGATCTCTTCCTTCCCAATTTGTATCCCTTGTATGTGTGTCTCTTGCCTTATTGCTATGGCTAAGACTTCCAAAATCATATTAAATAAAAGTGAGGACTAAAGTCTACCTTGTCTGAAGTTAGGATAGCAACCCCTGCTTGTTTTCTAGGCCCATTTGCTTGAAACATTCATCTTCCAACCTTCCACCCTAAGATAATGTCTATCCTTTGTAGAAAGGTAAGTTTCTTGGAGACAACAAATCGTAGGATCCTGCTTTTGAACCTAGTCTGCAAACCTATATCTTTTCGTTGGGGCATTGAGGCCGTTGGTATTAAGAGATATTATTGAAAGGTGTGTATTTATGTTTGCCATCTTTTTTTGTGTGGTTCTGGTTCTACCTGTGCTCTCTTCAGTTAACTAGTATTTGAGTATTGCTTGTTTTTTCTAGGTTCCTTATATGTGTGCTTTTCCTTTTCTTCAGCATGGAGGATTCTACCACGTATTTTCTGTAGAGCTGGTTTTGTCTTCAAATACTCCTTTAACCTGCTTTTGTCATGGAATGTCTTTATTTCTCCATCTATTTGAATGGATAATGTTGCAGGATAAAGTAACCTTGGTTGACAGTTGTTATCTTTCAGAACTTGGAATATATCACTCCAAGCCCTTCTGGCTTTAAAAGTTTGTGTTGAATAATCTGCTGTAATCCTGATGGGCTTGCTTTTGTAGGTAACTTGATTTTTCTCTCTAACTGTTTTCACTATTTTTTCTTTGGTGTGTGTGTTTGGAAGTTTGATTATAACATGGCGAGGAGAGATTTTTTCTGGGTTGTGTCTTGCTGGGGTTCTAAAGGCTTCTTATATCTGCATTGGCACCTCTTTCCCAATTTGGGGGAAATTTTCTTCTATGATTTTGTTGAAGACACCTACTATGCCTTTGGAGTGGATTTCTTGTCCTTCTACTATGCCCTGAATTCTTATATTGGATCTTTTCATAGTGTCCCAAATATCTTGAAATTCCCACTCATACTTTTCTATAAGTTTGTCTTTCTCTGTGTTGGACTGTATTAGATCTGCCCCCTGGTCTTCTAGCTTAGATATTCTGTCCTCTCCCTCATCCATCCTACTGGTGAGATTTTCTACAGAGTTTTTTATTTTGTTAACTGTGTTCTTCATTGCTAGTAATTCTGACTGGTTTTTCTTTATTATTTCTATTTCCTTATTTATGTCCTGTATTGCCTTCTTTATTTCATTAAATTGGTGTCCTGCATCTTCTTTGATTCCTTTTATTTCCTCTTTGATTTCTTCTTTGATTTCTTCTTTGTTTCTTTTGATTTGTTCTTTGACCTCTTTGAACGTATTTATAATCACTCTTTTGAACTCTTTCTCAGGCATTTCCTCTAACTCGTTCTCACTGGAGGATATTTCTGCTGCATTAATACTTTAGGTGGATTTATATCGTCTTGCTTTTTAGTGTTTCTTGTGTTATAATGTATATATTTTTGCATCTTGGATTAAGTTAATGCTTGGATTTTCTATCTAGCTGGGTATTCTTAGCTGTATCAATTGATTTGATGTAATATATTTTCAGGGTAGGAGCTTAAGGTGTTAGGTTGGCTCTTAAGACTCTCAGAGTATCTACAAAGATGGTATTAGGGGTTGAGTTTCCCTGCTATAGGAGTATTCAAGCAGGCTGAGTGGAATAAAATACAGGTAGATTCTAAAGTTTAACTAAACACTGTACACATTCAATCAAAAACAGCCCCGAGTATGTATGCAACAGTAGTTATTATAACAACCAGATCCTCTATCAACAAAAAGGTTAAGATTTTTGGTCTGTTGAGGGATCCAAGTCAGCTTGCGACCAAGTGAGACCCTTCCCTGGTGCAATCCCAGTTACCTTGGATGATTTTGGTTTCAGTCAAGTTGCTGCCTGGGTTGTTCGTTGGGCTGCTGTTCTGATTTCTGGAGCTGGGCACTGGCTTTTCCTGCGGGGCAAACTGAGCCTGGCAAGTGTGGCCCTGCAGATCAGCACCCCTGCTGCTGGAACTGCTGCTCAAGCTACCACTGCTGGTTCTGTAGCTGCTGCTGCTGAAGCTGCTGCTGCTGGACCTACCACTGCTCTGCCTCTGCTGCTGCTGTGGCTCCCACTGCTGGAGCCACCACTGCTGCTGAAGCTGCTGCTGCTGTGTCCACTGCCGCTGTTCCCACAGAAGCTGCTGCTGCTGGGTCTGCTGCTGCTGGGTCTGCCGCTGCTGCCGCGACTGGAGCTGCTGCTGCTGGGTCTGCCGCTGCTGCTGCGACTGGAACTGCTACTGCAAGGGCCGCTGTTACCGTTGCTGGAGCCACTGATGTTGCTGCCGAACTCTGCTCCTGCTTGGGTCCCACTGTCAGCTCAAGTTGGCATGGCCGGGTCCCAGGACTGCTGCTCTGTTCACCAGAGCTGGGCTCAGGCAGTGGGGGAGGGGAGGGAGTCGCAGCTGCTCTGGTTCTCTCGCTGCTCCACCTGTTCTTCTACCTCGCGGTCTGCTCCTCTGTTGCTCACTGCTGCTCTCCCTTCATGTTTCCTGAGTTGCGGAGAGCGCTGGTGTGAGTGGAAGCTCCCGCACCTGGCTTTTCCTGCGGCTGAAGCTGAGCCTGGCGGCTTTCTGGTGCACCACCGCTGCCGCAGTTGGCCGAGCTGACAGAGCCGCTTTTGCCAGCCTGTGTGGGCTCTGGATGCTCTGGATCTCTTCTACTTCTCCACTGCCGCTTCAATTTCCTATACACCTCACTTTTAGTAAAAGTGTATATTTTGCTGAGTTTTTTTGGTCTTTTTTCCCCCCTAGGCTGCTTTGGCATGGTACTTACACCACCATCATAACTAGAAGTCACCCACATCTCCAGAACTTATCTTTGGCAAGAGGCTGGAGCCTCTTTGGCTAGGTATCTCTGGAATGTCATTGAAGTGGAGGCTTCCCAGGACTCAAGGGGTGGGGGCTATAGCTAAGCAAGCATGGATACAGTAGCAAAAATAGCACATTAGTCAGCTAGTTCCTCATCTGAGTCAAAATGGCTGTCTGATTTTAAAAAGCAGCACCACTGTCCAGCCACTAAATGAGGTCAAAGAAGCCAGATGCAGCATGTTACTTCTCCTTGGTCTCTCAATATTGTTTTTCTTAAGGATTGCATATCAGGTGTCAACTTCATGGTTCAGCTTACTCAGACGTTTTATGTGTCAATTCTATAGTGTTCAGGTTGAATGTTTCCTAAAGCCCATTTCGATCCTCAGACTCTAATAATACTTTTTTTTTTTTTTTTAAGTAGGAGATGTTTCTCCAAACCTTAGATATTCAGAAAAGATTTTCAGAGCCAATTTTGTGACAATGTTGAAAGATAGGAGATAGACAATGAGTAATGCAACATTTTTTAATGTGCTTTACATTATAGTGGAATAGTATACATAACTTTAAAAATCATTAAAAGAATATTAGATGATGGTAAGTACCAGGAAGAACAAAGCCAGGTACTGACATCTTTATTTTTTTATTTTTTTTTATTTGAGAGTGACAGACACAGAGAGAAAGACAGATAGAGGGAGTGAGAGAGAATGGGCACGCCAGGGCTTCCAGCCTCTGCAAACGAACTCCAGACGTATGCGCCCCCTTGTGCATCTGGCTAATGTGGGACCTGGGGAACCGAGCCTCAAACTGGGGTCCTTAGGCTTCACAGGCAAGCGCTTAACCACTAAGCCATCTCTCCAGCCCAGTACTGACATCTTAATGAGGGAAGATGTTAAGGAAATTCCTCTTTGCAGGTACATTTGAGGAATTATCTAAAAATTTGAGACACATTATGTACTGAAACTGTGCCATTTATACTTTGTGTGATAAGCCTACCTGATATCATTGTTTTCTTGGCACTTTACCAACCAAAAACATCCTTTTGTTATTTTTTGAAATTATTATGATCATAATATATAATCCATGCTGTTATAGGTTCAAGGCTATATCATTTCATGAAACTGGCAAACATTAATATCTTGTTCAAAATTGTTCAATGAATAACAGAATCAGATACAAATTCAGAATTTGTCATCCTGTATTATGCCTATCTATCTATCTATCTATCTATCTATCTATCTATCTATCTATCCCTATTCTAGATCAAATGGAGAATAACTATGAAACTTTAATATATGAAAAATCCTTATAGGCATCATTAAATATTTCTTTTTTCCAAAAATTTACTATGTTACATGAGTAATTAAATGCCAGGTAAGTGGCATATCAAAATTGATGTTATAAAAAGAGAGAGAGAGAGAGTCATGAACAGTGATGACATGGTTAGGTATATTTGAGGCAAAGTGGCATTTGACTGTTTTCCTCTACTCTGTAAGTCACTAGTTGGAAAAGAGCATGGAGGAATGTTTTGTGATCCATAAAGAATGGTGTGCTATAAAAGAATCTTGCTTCCTCCCATTTACATCAGGTACTAAATACTTTATTCTTATTCCTTTACCACAGGTACTAACATTTAAATATTGCCAGTACTAAGGTGTCCGGAAGCCTATGCTTCTTTCTTTCTTTGCATTTCAGGGTCTCCTTTGAATCCAGTTACATATTTCTGTGCTCTGGACCTTGGTAGGGGATCAAAAATTTGATATGGGCTCTGTTTGGGCACTCTTTAGACTTTTCTTTTTTTAACCTTGGTACTATAGGACTTGCAATCCATTTCTAATCCTTCTACAAAACCTATCCATTATAAGTTCTACACGTAGTAATAATTTAGTTTATTGCTTCAAATATAAGTGAATTTGGACTAGAGAGATAGTTCAATAGTTAAAATGCATGCTTGCAGAGCCTAATGACCTGGGTTCAGATCCCTAATACCTACATAAAGTCAGATGCACAAAGCGGCACATACATTTGGAATTTGTTTACAGTGACTAGAGGCCCTAGTGTGCCCATATTCTCTCTTTCTCTCTCTATGTGTGTATGTGTGTGTGTGTGTATGTGTGTGTGTGTGTGTGTGTCTGTCTGTCTGTCTGTCTGTCTGTATCTCTCTGTTTGCGAATAAATAAGTAAAATATTTTTAAAAACTGAATGTGGCTGTCTTTTGACTATTCATGTTTACTGGACCTCCAGGTCCCTGCTCTGGTAAGCCTCAGCTGTGATGAGAAGGCAGGGACCATGGAGTACTCCCACATGGGATGTCTATCTCCTCCTGCCTTCCACATGGCAGAAGCTCTCTGTACCTTCTTTTCTCTTTCCTTCTCATAATTTGATAAAGTCTCTTTACATCTTACAAAAATCTGAATTTGAATGAGAAAAACCTAGAACTCATATAGCCTCTTTGTGCTACCTGTAATCTGCCAAAATTTATCTACCTGTGACTCTATGACACCTTCTAAATAAGCATGACAAAGAAATATTTGTTCATCCATGTTTATTCATGTAGTAATACCAAGACTCATAATATGAAACAAGACTCAATAACTATCAATGGATAATAAATAAATGAAAGTAATACATATGTAAAATGACATTTTATTTAGCTATAAGGAACAATGAAATTATGCTTTCTACAGGAAAATAGATGGAATCATACATCATCATATTAAGCCTGACTTATAAAGACAAATATGACCTATTTTCTCTCATAGAATCTAGACTTAAGTTGATAAATACATATAAGGTGTAGAACATGAAAGTATGAAAAGGGAATATGGGAGAATAGGTCCATCACAGTGGGAAGGGGAGAAAAGAAACAGTAATGAAATACACATGACACAAAAGCAGCAGGAACCATTTGGGGAGAGGACGATGTACATAAGGAAGGGGAGAAAAAGGTCAGAGGGACAAATAAAATTGTTAATGGCATACATAAATGAAAATGTCACAACGAAATTAAAGTTATTATGTATGCAAAATTGACTCCTTATCAAATGTCATTGTTTTATTTTTAATAGTAACAGGATGGGCTGGAGCGATGGCTTAGCTGTTAAGGTACTTCGCTGAGAAGACTAAGGAATCAGGTTCAATTCTCCAGAACCCACATGCATCTGGAGTTCGTCTGCAGTGCTAGAGGCCTTGATCAACCAATTCTCTCTCTCTCTCTCTCTCTCTCTCTCTCTCTCTCTCTCTTTAACAAATAAGTTAATTTTTTTAAGTTGAAAAAACTAGTACCAGGAAACTAAGAAAAAGAGGTGGTGTTGGGCCTTGAAAGGCCCAGACATGAGGCCTAGTGGAACTTCCTGAGCCTAGATAAAGTTTGGTGATTTCCCTATGGACAGCTATGACTCAGCAAGATGCCTAATGGCCTCTGGGCTGTTACTTCCTCATAGGAATTGGAATTCCCATGTGTGCATGCTTAGAACCAATCATTTCAAAAGTCACGGTATACTATTGTCCTTACTTCTCCCCCCATCCTAGAATCCCCACCCTCATTCTCAACACTATATAGGCAACAGCCTGTAACAATAAAGTGAGTTCCTGCTTCCACAAGACTCCTGGCTTAGTGGTGTGTTGCTGGCTGTCGACACTCATCCTCCTCCTCAACCCCGTGGGAGGAACCAACGGGCCTGGTCCTTCCTCAGCACTACCTGCCGGGGGAGCCTGGCAAGGGGGAAAAGTGCCTCTACAATATCTCAACCTGTAATCTCCATCCCTCATTTCTTCCTTCACTTCTAGCCTTTTCCTTAACAGGACCCTCCATTTATAGCACCCTAGGCTTTTCCCTTTACTCATCCCTGTGCTGTGATTTTTTTTCTTATTCAAAACTCTTAAAATCCTATTAAACTTTTAAGTATAAACTGTATTGAGATACTGTATTCCATTTGGACTACCATCACTAATATGACTTCTAGACAGTATAGTATTGTTCACATCATAGTCATCAATTTCTGTTCTGCCTTTTTCCTTCAGTCTACTTGTTCATCTCAGTGCACCATGTCCTTTTCATTTCATATGAACATCAATATCAGGCTATGTTTCAAGGGCTTACTAAAGCACCAGTTTATTTCTCTTAAACCTTACAGGTGACCTACGATATTTACTAGTATCAAGAAATTCTTGTTCAATGTCTGGGTGACTTTATTCTCTGCTTACTTGGTTTTGGTAGCTTTCCTGTGTATATCAAATATTTACTACCAGATATTGCCCATGGGGGAACATAAATTTTCTAAGGACAAATGTAATTATCACCCCCCAAGTTCATTACCTAGGGTTCTGTGAAGAAAATAATCTATTCACAAAATAAATCACCAGCATCATAAATTTCCTTGTCCCAAACACCAAAGCCCCACTGTTTATAGGAATTTTGCTGGTGTTTTTCCTGGATTCCTAATTTTCCATTATTGCTTGCCTTTCTATGACATGGCCAGAGACTTTGTTTTCAAACCCTTATTTGAGATTTTCATTCCCTGTCCATATTCTAAAACCATACATGCTCTGTATCATCTTCATATATTTTTGGACTTTTATCACTCAGTGTCTTTCTCCATACTATATGCACAGGGAGGAGTATGTGGTTAAAGTCTCCTCACTCAAAAACACAACTGAGTCCAAAGTCCTATTAGATATTTAAACTTCCTGTCCTGCCTGTACACTTCTCCTCTGTGCTAGGTGCTACTTATTGTCATAGTGTGGATGATTTCTGAGGTATATGTTCACCAGGGTACTTCAAATTCTACTATGTACTAAGAGCATCCAAAACTTCTCTATTTTCATCTTCATGTCCTCTGAAAGCCAACTGCCTTCTCCCTAATAGTATTATTTATTTCTAACTAAATTTCAATCATCTATACTTTTTCATCTTCTATCTGCAAGATGTCACTATCACACAATTTAATATTTCTCCTCAGACTTCTCCCAAATGCCCATAAGTCACCTTTTTCATACACAGTTCTTCCTTTGAGGATAAAATAGTAAAATTCAAGCAAGACAGAGTATCAAATATTTTCCTACTAGCCATTGAGCTCCAACTCCTGGCTGTAGTTGAATCAGTGAAGCAGCTAAACCCATACCTTGCCAAAATTGTATTCTAGTGCAAGGTAAGATGTTTAGTCTTCATAGGTTTCAGGTATGCTTTTGGAGTAGCACATGTTTTGGGAAATATTAACGAAACATTCTGGTCACTCACTACATTCCATTTAATAAGCTACAAGGTCACTTATAAAATGGAACTCAAGTAGCTAACTTAATATAAGTCTTACTATTTTAAAAGGAATTAGCTGCCCACAAAACTGAAGCTTACACTAGTAACCAGGCCCCTCTTGACATATAAAGTTGCTAAGCTACTCTACAACAGAATGTTTCCTTAATTGCATAAATCCACTTTTTCACCCTCCTTTAAAGATTGGAATTCTACTTAAAGAATGTATGGGAGAGCAAATGTTTGGCTGAAAATCCGATTGAAATCAAACTACATGAGATTTTATATGTATATGTGTGTGTGTGTGTGTGTGTGTGTGTGTGTGTGCGTGTTTATATATGTATATATATTCAGACATACATATATACATGCATACACACATACTCATATGGACTTTGAAGACATTCATATGGCCATTTTTCTCCTTGGATTCTTGCTTGAAACAACTCACAATCTTAGCAAAGAGACTGTTCTCCTCCACAAAAGTCAGGAGGGATACCTTAAGTCTCATTGGACAGAGAACCTCACCTTACTCCAATTGCTACAAAAATGAACTTACCAAATTACAGGAAAAAAAAAAATGACACAAAGGCTCACTCATCTACAACACCTAACCTGAATCTACCCAAGATACCTTACATACCCAGCACGCATCTCATGGACTAGACACTAGGATGGATGGGGAGGGAGGGGAGGGCATCAAAGGGGTGGGAAACACTAATCTGGACCTAAATGGCAATGGTACCATAATATTCTACTTCCTAAAAGGCAGACCAAATGGCTGAACTTTCACTAGACCCTTACAGGAAACACCTGAACCACAACACACTGGAGAGGGTAGGATCAAGACTAACCTAAATCCTCTATAGCTTCCCTCCCTCCCTCTCCCCCTCCCCCCCTCCTCTCTAACTCTTGTATATTAGTTATTTTTCCCTCATTTTCTTAGTGGGCACTGACCTGTAACCCCCACTACCAGCATGGGGCTATCATCCATAATGAGCTTTTGATCAGAGAAACCTACAAGGTTTCCCAAAACAATGACAGACTTCTGTCAGAGTACTTGATGACCCACCAAAGTCAGTGGTAAGACCTTATTGCTGAAGACTCCATACGCAACTGACATGTAAAATGGAAGGCATAACTAGAAGCCAGGAGAGAGTCAGTCCCCAGACAGTCAGCGTGTCTAGTGCCAGAAGGTGCTACTTGGGCGACTGGGGGAAATGACCAATATCTGTCCAAGCAACTCATGGTCTAACCTACTTAGCAACAAATAACCTGGTGTGTTGCCCACACAAGTGTAATAGTGGCACACAGCCATGATGGGGAACCAACTGCTCTTGATTTGGCTAACTGATCCCCTCAGTGGTACGAGACCCATAGCTGGAGCTGGGAAACAAGTCAGAACCATATCCAAACATAAGCCCACTCTCCAATATCAAGCTACCATCAATCATGGGGTACAAGAGGGCCTACATCTATTAAACTCTTTATTAAAAAGTAAGTGCTATCTCAATTTTCTGGGTGCTAACTTACTCTCCATTGGAGAATCTGCTTCTCTTTTTCAGATAAATGCAGATTCTAAGGAGAGAGCTGCCCCATCATACCTCAAAAGGGGCCCGACTGAAACTAAGGAAAATTGGAGAAACAAACAAGGGTGCTGTTTTCCTGATGAACTGGATACCAGCACAAAGGGGAAGAAGACCAACACAGAGAAAAATCAACTCCTACCAAACCAGAAAGCCAGAGCCTCAGAGGACCCCAACACCTCAGCACTGAAGCAGACCAAAAATGAACCCAACATGGCTCGGGGAAATTTTGCAGAAGGTGGGGGCGGAAAGAATGCCAGAGTCACATGTTGGGTCATGATATGCAGAGACATTTATCATACCAATAACTGTGGGCTAACTCCACAATGCACGCCCCATTTACATCAACAAGGAGGGGCCATTGGGAGGGGGTAGGTCATGGATGAGCCCAAACAATGGTACCAAACTGCCTGTATTTGCTGAAAAGAATACTAATAAATTAAAAAAAAATAATTGTGGTAAAAGTTTAAGCAAAGGGACTAGGGATATGGCTTATCTGGTATTCCCCTAGCATGCGCAAAGCCCTGTGATTTATCTATAACACAGCATATATTAGGTGTATGCTTGCAGTCCTACTATTCAGGAGATGGGGATGGAGGACCAGAAGTTCCAGTTATTCCATGGCTGTCTACATTGAGTTTAGGCCAATGTGGGCTACAGGAGTAATGGTAAGGTAAGGATCAGAGCTAATGCTCTCTATTTTTTTGTTTGTTTGTTTGTTTGTTTGTTTGTCTGCAAATAAATTTTGTATGACCTGTCTCATGAGAACAAATATGATCTACTGCGGTCTGCATATTTTCAGGCTGGCTCAAAGACATTTTTGCTAACAGCTAAGTTGTTACTAGAAAGAATTTCTCGTGGTTTGAAATTTTTTTGTTCTTCTCTATAATAAAGGAAGTCTATTTCAAGGAACATTTTTCCCTGAGGCTACACTAACACAGGTCTTAAACCACATACAGGACACACACACACACACACACACACACACACACACAGGACATGCACACACACACACACACACCAAAGTACAATTTCACCAAAACTAGTCTTGGTGAACCAATAACCTTATTGGGGTTGTTGACAGAGCAGGTTGAGGAGTTGCTTATAGGAATAATGTATGATTTAAAGGAAGCTATATCATCTACCTCCCACCCTAGCACAGGAGATGACTCTCAGAAGCTAAGTCTGTAGCATAGCTGGTCAGGGAGTCTCTAGCACACTACATCACTGGCAGGCATCTCAATCAGGGAGTCTCACTCCAAGCATTTTATTTCCCTTTATATATCCTTAAGACAGGGTCTTTCGATATTTTCTAAAACTTCTTGATTTCTTGAGTCTCTTGAGCTCTTCCCTACCCCCAGGAGGAAACCTTTCAATTTCTAACTAGCATTGACCAAAGTAACAATAATCTAACCTCACATAATTATTCCTTTAAATCTGGGGAGTGATTGTATGATCTTTGACATTTCAGGTCTCTAAGACTTGACTTCTGAGAGCCTTCGTTGTCTGGTCAGGAGAGAATATTTCAGTTTGGAGAATCTTCTACATAACAGTCCTTTCACTGAAAGGATCACTCAGGATATTCAAGGGACACTTTGACTGTGTGAGTCTTACTACCCCAAACTTCGAGATGTAAATTTTCATTCTTCCACATTCCTTTCAATGTTTATTTTCCATCTTTTTAAATTATGGCTATCCTAGTAGGAGTGAAATGGAATCTTATTAAGTATTTGATTTCTATTTCCTTAATGAACTATAATGATATGTGTTTCTTTTCCTTACTTGTTAGTATTTGTATGTATTTTAGGGACAGATATCTTTTAATTATTTTTACTTTGATTTTATCTGTATTTTATTTTTAGCACTTTTGCATATGTATATAATGTATTTTGGTCAGATTCATCTTCCATTACCCTTTCTTATCTTCCTCCCACTCAACCCCTTCTTCTTACAAACTAATATCTTCCCAATTTCACGTCTTTTTCTGTGACATGCTGATTTAATTAGAGTTGCTTTTTATGAGCATGAATGAAGGGTATTTATTGGAATATGGTCAGTTTACCAGGGTTTACAACACTGATAAACATGACTCTCCCCTTTCCTAACAGCTAGTAACTGCCAATAGCTCCTCTGGTATGAGTAGAATTTCATAATTGCCCCCAACCATCCATGATAGAATGTTGAAAATCATGTGTAGGAAACCACATCTGCTGTGAATTCATGAGTGTAATAGCCACATCATGTCCAGAGGCAGCATTCCACATCATTCCTTCCTACCCTCCAACTTTTATATCATCTTCTGTGATGTTCCCTGGTCCTTGGAGGGGTGATACACATATACCTTTGGGGATTTTGATTTTTTTCTATTGTCCATTTGTTTCAGAACTTCCTTGAAGCCACTGGTTCCTGCCACCTAAACTGTAAACAGTAGCCTTCTTTGTTTCTATATGGGTATAAAGACATTGATAAAAGGACATTGAGGACCTAAGAGGATTGCTATACCCAATCATGTGTCGACCTCGAGTGTCATAAGCAACTGAAGTAGTGTAATATGAACAATTCACCAAGTGAGACTCTTGTATCCCCCCCCCCGCCATATCATTGGTAGAATTATCAGCACTGACAACAATGGAGTGAAGAACTTTGGCTTCCTAACCCCAGAACTTCAAGAGCTGTATTTTAAACTAGTACTTCAAATGGTCTGAACATCCATAGGGAAGGCTTGTCCTGAGGTCAATAGTCATAGCTACATGTTTGCTCCTCAGAACTTCTCTGACCTCTGCAACATGCATAATACTAACTCTAA
Organism: Jaculus jaculus; assembly: GCF_020740685.1. Lineage (NCBI taxonomy): Eukaryota > Metazoa > Chordata > Mammalia > Rodentia > Dipodidae > Jaculus > Jaculus jaculus. Next base: position 119,935,711 of record NC_059104.1, read on the forward strand.
AATGTTGGTACATCTAAACATAATCCTGATCCCATTATTAAAAAAAAAACACTCTTGGGCTAGAGAGATGGCTTAGTGGTTAAGCACTTGCCTGTGAAGCCTAAGGACCCTGGTTCGAAGCTCGGTTCCCCACGTCCCATGTTAGCCAGATGCACAAGGAGGTGCACGCGTCTGGAGTTCGTTTGCAGTGGCCGGAAGCCCTGGCCCTCCCATTCTCTCTTTCTCTCCCTCTATCTGTCTTTCTCTCTCTGTCTGTCGCTCTCAAATAAATAAATAATTAAAAAAAATAAAAATAAACACTCTTGCTGAAATCCCTAAAATTCATTGACTGATTGATGACTGTCTGGGAACTTGGGATGTTTCCTTATTACAGGCTCTCAACAACATGGTTCTGCTTATTCTGATGGGCATCCCCCAATAAAATACTTTGCCTCAAGAATGCCTTCTGAGTTTCAGATATTCTTTAAATCAGAACAGGTGGTTAAGTTCATTCTCCTTGAAGAAAAGAATAAGAAACTGCTAACATCTTGAACCAGAACACTAAACCTTGACTCAACATCCACTAAAATTAATCAATGTTTAAGATTTCTCTGAAGTAACCAATGATTCTCCATAGTAAGAAAAGGAAGAAAGAGAAGCACCAAAACAGTCCTTTCTTCTTTTGTTGATGAGGCCTTATATAGAACTTCCAGTTTCCAATACTTGCTTTCAAGTAGTTAAGTATAGAAATGTTTCTCAAAGTTCAGACATATTTGTCCCTTGTTAGGAGATAAGCACAGAGAAGAATAAACCCTATTCACATAAATTACTGACACTTTCTCTCTTCCCCAAAACAACTCCAAGCATAACCATCCTCTCTGTATCTTTCTTATTCCTCTTTCTGAAAATCTAAGGCACAACTAACTACCTTGCTGAGATCTTTAGGTCTAGTATGTTCACAGCATCTCAACATCCTGAACAAAATCAATCACAATACTTGAATTATTTTAATTCTGATAGCTAGACTTTAGAAGATTTTACCAGTATAACCATCTCATGTTAGTGATAATACCTATCAATGACTGTTTTCATTTTTATTATTTTTTGTGTGTACATGATGTGTGTGTGTTTGTGTACATGTGTGTGTGTGTGTTTGTGTCCATGTGTGTGTGATTTGGGGCACACATGTCCCACAGAGCACATGTAGAAGACAACAACTTCAGGTTTCAGTCCTCACCTTCCCACTTATTTGAGGTGGAGTGAATAGCCACTCACAACTGCACATACCAGGGTAGCTGGCCTTACACATTAAAGATGCTCATTCCTGTGTCTGACCATATGTGGGTTCTGGGGATCTGAATTCAGGTTATAACACTTGCGCAGTAAGTCCTTTTACTCACTGAGCCATTTCCTTAGCCCCCTAACTGCTTTCTTACTTCAATCCAGTTGCTGGCACCTAAACAAATTCATTACAGTGGAAACTAGTAACATATGCTACTAACAGGTTATAAATCAGAGTCTTGAGTATTCTGTAACTCTGCTCTAACTATACCATCTGTCTACATACTCTGCAATAAAGACAAAATCATATCATAAGACAGAAAAGGACATTTTATCAGAGGAATATTTAATTATAACTCTCTTTTTTAAATTCCAATGCTATTGGCTAACTGTATAGAATGTTCCTTTCCCTGAGGTTCAGTAATATCAAACCAAAGTAAGTCCTAAAACCTTTGTGTTTTGTCTTGCCAAGCCTAACCCCTATTCTCTGACATTGACATTAGTGAAATACCTAAGCATGAGGCAACAGAAGACAGAGAATGCTTATCTCATAAAAGCTATATACAACTCCAATCCTAAAACAATTTAGAAAAGTTTGGCATAACAAGTAACTTGTAATCAGCTAACTTCACATCAATTCCTTCTCTAACGACAAAAATCAAAGAGGAAGTAGTCATATAAAATAATTACTTTCCTAATACCAAAATCAGTAGTTGGCCCAATAATTTGTAAGGATAGAATAGAAATGACTTCTAAGGCAGAGGTGATGTGATAGAGAGTAGAGTTGCAAAGGGGAAAGTGAGGAGGGGAAGAGAATTATCATGGTTTATTGTCTATAACTTTTGAAGTTGTCAACAAAACATAAATTTAAAAATGAGAGAATTAAAATACGCAATTATACAACTTTAAGAGGAAAGAAATTACTTCTAATATTTAACTGTCATTGCATTTATCTGTTAATTTAGTAAGGTTTTACAGGACACACTGACCTGAGAAATTAAGGATTCTTATGAAACAGTAGAGGACTGTCAAGCCTACTATCTAAGACATTTTCCCCATAGTAATCTATTAGATATATGGACAATTGCAATAGTATTCAATTTCATGAAACTCTCATCTCATTGCTTGCATATATGCATATACATATGAGAAAAGGACATTGTTATTATGTTTACTCTTTCATCTGAGAAAGCACTAAAACCAGACATAAATCTACTCAGTGGCTAAATACAAGACATAAAGTTTTAGTATTTTTTAAGTAAAAAGGGATGAGTCATAATTTATATTCTATACTTGATTTGATTCAATGTACTTTTGTTTATAATTCTTACTCATCATTCACATAAAAATGTATTTATATTTTTGCAGGCTTATAAAAGTTATATTTTAGTAATGAAAATTTACAGAATGGAATGTTAATTTTCTTTCAATCTTTGAGTGGGACTTGAAGAAGCAAAAGGAGGTTGATCTATCTTTTCCTTTGCCTGGGGAGCCACGTGGAAAGTCTCAGCTCCTGGAACAGTTTGCAGCAGGAGGCTGTTCAGGCTAGTTCTAATCCAAACAGCCATGAAAGAAGCTTGAAGTCCTATGCAGAACTTTACGTGTGAAGTGATGATAGAGGATAAAAATGGATTTAAGTAGAAGGGAAAAATCAGCTAAGCTCCTAAGGCGTAAGAAATATTTCTTTGCAGATGAAAAAGGATGCCTTAGAAATAAATCTATCACTTCTCAAGGGTTAGTCATAAAGCAAAGCAAAAACACCCCAAAGGAAAAAATAGAAAAATGACCCCTGTGCAGATGGAAAGATCTTTTTTACAAAAGTATTTCATCCCATTCAGAACAAGGTGAAGAAACAGTATTCCAGAGCCATGTAGAAAATGGAAGGTCACACCTTCATCCCAATGATTCAACATTCAAAGAAAACAGCCCAGTAATCCAAGGACTAAAGTTCCAGAAAAGAATGCTTTATCAGAGTATTTTAGGTGTTATCATTTTACTATAGTGTCTTTAGACTTCCTGTGTAGCTCTGATTTTATGCACACCTTCAACTTACTTCCAGGATAAAGTAAGGTGTCATCTATGCAGGCAAGATTCCACCAGCCTCTGTATCTTTCCAGAAACATTTTACACTAACCCTTTTCCAGCTGGTTCCCAAAGCATATAGTCATATCTTTGTCTCTTTTTTGACTATAATGAATATCTGGATCCCATGTTCTTACCAGAAAAATATGGCCTGAGTTGTCTAATATTTAACCCTGTCAAAAGCTAGTGTATACATAGCATATACACATGGTGGTCTAGAAGACAGAGAGTCTGCCTACCTGTTCATATATTCCAAATTAATATTGAACTTCATAATATTCAAGACCTAAAGCTGCACACTACATCCTTCTGGATTCTTAAAGAACTGCTATAAGCAAATTTGCTTTTAAAAATATTTTGAGTGCTGGAGAAATGGATTGGCAGTTTGCAAAGCCAAAGGACCCAGGTTCCATTCCCCAGGACCCATGTAAGTCAGATACAAAGGATGGTACATGTGTTAGGAGTTTATTTGCAGTGCCTGGATGCCCTGACATACCCATTATCTCTCTTACTCTCTCTTACTCTGTGCCTCTTTCTCTAACACACAAATAAATAAATATAAATAAAATAAACAAATATTTTAAAAAGACTTTGAACAATTTTCACTAAACTGCTCACTCAGGAAATATCCTACACCTACCAGGAAAAAAGAGATCATCATAGCCTAGATGTTTCCTCTAGGTTTCTCATCATCACCTCCATCATGAAGCATAGAAGTTATTATGGATGATAGACCTTATCCCTCAGACACTGCAAAGAAATAAATTCAACAACACAGCAGAGAACTAGGCCTGTGGCAACGGAGGTGTTAATATTTAAAAGGAAAGGAGGAATTCATCCTTGCATTTCTTTATGTCAGGATGAAGATCTATAAGGTTTCCTAAAAGAAAAACAGATTTCTGTCATAGTACTTGATGACACACCAAAGGTTAGTGGTAAGACCCTACTGCTGAAGACACCTTATGCGGTTGACACATAAAAGTGGAATGACATGGCTGAAGCTGAAAGAGTCCCCAGAAAGTTAGCACGTCTAGTGCCAGAGGTGCTACATGGGCAACTGGAGGAAAACGACCAATATCTGTCCCAGCAACTCATGGTCTAACCTGCTTAGCAGCAAATAACCTGTCGTCATGCTCGTACAAGTGCAATAGTGGTGCACAGCTATGGTGGGAAACAAACTGCTCTTGATTTGGCTAACTGATACACTCATAGGAACATGACCTATAGCTGGAGCTGGGAAACAAGTCAGAACCATATCTAAACATGAGCCCACTCTCCATTATGAAGCTACCGCCAATCATGGGCAACAAGAGGGTCTACACCTATTAAATTCTCTATAAAAAAAAAATAAGGGTTATCCCATTTTTCTGGTGCTAACTTTACTCTCCATTAGAGAATCTGCTTCTCTTTTTCAGATAGACACAGATCCTAAGGAGAGAACTACCCCATCATACCTCAATAGGGCCCCAGCTGAAACTAAGAATAATTGGTGAAACAAGCAAGGGTGTTGTTTTCTTGGTGAACCTGGTACCAGCACAGGGTGAAGGAGATTGACACAGAGAACAATCAACTCCTATCAAATCATATATCCAGAAACCCAGAGGCTCCCAACACCTCACCACTGAAGCAGACCAAAAATGAACCCAAAATTGCTCAGGGAAATTTTGCAGAAGAGGGGTTGGAAAGGACGTCAGAGCCACATATTGGGTCATAATATGCAGAGTCATTTCTCCTACACATAACTGTGGGCTAACTCCACAAGGCATGACCCATACACCTCAACAAGGAGGGGCCAGGGGAAGGGGGTGGGATGTGGACAAGCCTAACAATGGTACCTACTTGACTGTATTCACTGAGTACAAAACTGATTAATAAAAAAATTAATTAATTTAAAAAAATACCTAAGGAAAAAAAAAAGAAAAATATTCTGGGCTTAGATTCTGGCCAGTGTTATACAACTTCAGAAACATGATATAATATCTGTATCAACTATTTCAAAAGAGTAATATTTACAAGTATGTGAATTTAAAGTGGTACTTCTTTCAAATAAAAATAATGCTAATGAACTGTTAAAAAAAAGGGGGGGAACAGGGGGGGGGAACAGAGGATGTGTTCCAAACTCTCACCTGAGATAACAGACACCATTCCCTCCTGCCCCACCTGCATGTGGCCTTGGAAGTATTATAGTATGAAAGAGGTAAAAAAGTTTACTGCAGGTTGGGACTTTTTCCATGAGTCAATGGCCATGAGTTATTCATGCTGGGAATGGGACATTTCACTGATGGAGCTGCCCACAAGTCTCCCATCCTTCTCAAAGTAGCTCTAATATTCATAATAATACTCATTGATTCACTAAGCTGACTTGAATGGAATTCTTTTTTGTTGTTGTTGGCCTGTCTGTGTTATCTATATTAGCTGTAAATAGCTGTTTCATTATATTTTCCTAGGGAAAGTCACACTACAGTGATATTTCTTTAATAAATTGGCTACCTAGGAAGTACAACAAGCTCCTAATAGTAAAATTATTATTATAACCGGCATACTCTCAAATAAATGATGCTATGAATAGTAATTAAAGGTGTTTCCTAATATATAATTATGCTTATGGAAATATTCAGCAATTCAACTGATAAATAATCATCACATGTATTTCAATTTACTCTTTAATTAACAAGCTGATAACATTAGAATGTTTCAGTATCCTTATTTTTGTGTAATTCACATTTCAACACATTGAAAACAAAAGTTTCTTCATCAGCAGTATAAAAATACTCTTTTCTTGATGACATAACTAATGAGATGCCCAAACAGCATGTGTACAACCACAAAAGATATTAAATTACAACTGACAGCATCATATGATAAATTGCCACATTTTGACACCTAAAGGATTATTTTCACTTATTTTTCTTGGACAATTAAGCTTATTCAACTTCCATAATAGGCTATGTCAGTCATCATCAAATATAAAATATTTCAATGGTGTAAAGTAAGTAAGCTTTTCCCCTCATATAAATATCTAAGGACCTTAATTATACCTCATTAAACCTTGCCACCATAATTTGAAAGTCCCATTCATAATATTGAGCCAATAATTTTATGAAATAAATAGTCAATTATCTCCAAAGTACTCATGAACTTTTTATCCACAGAGCTTTTAAATTTGCATACACCTGGTAGGGTTTCAAACATCAGTCTAAGTTTATAAATTAAATGATGAAAATATTTTTACTACTGTAGAAAATGTATACTGGATTAACTTTTTATTTTATTGTTTTCAATTCAGGGTCTCACTCTAGCTCAGGCTGACCTAGAATTCACTATGTATTATCATGGTGGCCTCAAACTCATGGCAGTGATCTTCCTACCTCTGCCTCCTCAGTATTGGGATTAAAGGTATGCGCCACCATGCCTAGCCTGGATTAACTCTTAATATGTATTTTTGTAGACATTTATTCTAAAAGTAAATATAAAACTTGCATGTGTTATTATGTTTACAATTATTCATTAAAGTTATGTAACTCAGCCAATATTTTTCCTAATGCCAACAGGTAAACATGTATAACCTAAAATCTACACATAACTAATACCCTGGGAGGTCTCTGAAATTTTACTTTACTTTCCAAGTAGTAAGGTAACATGCAGCAAATTCTATCATGATAGCAACCTTCTCATTCACCCATACAAAAAAGACTTAGTCACTCACAGTATAAGCAGAAGGAGCCAAAGTACCACTATTTTCAAGTTTCCTGAACCTTCTTCTCCTAGGGTAACACGAAAACAAACCAATGTGCCTGATTATTCATCAACTTACATTATAAGAGAGGAAGCCAAATCTGTATGAAGAGTCATAAGCATGCTTGACCTTTGTCCTTGAGAAAACATGATTATCATATTCTGTAAATAAACCTATATCATGCTCCAATCAAAAATATCCTCAGGCTGGAGAGATGGCTAAGCAGTTAAGGCAAAAGCCAAAGGACCCAGGTTCAATTTCTCAGGACCCACATAAGACAGATGTGCAAGGTGGAGCATGCATCTGGAGTTTGTATACAGTGGCTGAAGGCTCTGACATGCCCATTCTTTTTCTATCTTTGTCTGTCTTTCTCTGCTTGCAAATAAAATAAATAAAATCTGGTTTTGTTTTTTTTTTAAATCCTCATACTGTATCCTTAAGAAGATAATTTTAGAGTTGCATTGCATTGCAATAGTGCATCTTAGTGTGTGTGTGTTATATGTCAAGTGATGTGGTGGTGTTTGTGGGTGTGGGTGTGTATGTGGGGTGTGGTATAAGCATGAATGCATGCTGATTCAGTAATTCATGCATGTGCCTGAATGGATGTCCCTCTCAACCATTCGTCTGCCTATTTTTCCTTAAGACAAAGTTACTTACTGATACTGTTTAAAGGTTAAGTTTGTTGTCAACTTGTTAGAAATGGAGAGAGAAGGCTTCTTGGGCAGGTGGATGAGGGTATTTCCAATTAACTGAGGGAGACGTCCTGCCTCAAGAATGGGCTACACTTCTTCTGGGTTTGTATATGAGGAAGCTCCAAAAGAGTGGCAGCACTTTTGCTCTTTTGTCCAGCTTCCTGTGCCACTTACTTGTGTGTGTTTTATGTCTGGTTCCCCTCGCTGCCTGATTGGGCATGCTTCTATTGTTCCTTTGACCTTGTGGAGTGAGCAGCTACCAGGTCTTAGGCCTCTTCAGTCGGCATACGGTCTCCTGGACTGAACATCTTCCTGGTTCTTCAACTTCCCAGTTTTCATCCAGCTGCAGTACTGCCTGATTGTTTAGCTCTGCAGTTTATGGGCAGCTGTTATTTGACTGCCCACCCTGTATCTTATGAACTTATTTAATAAGTTCCCTTTTATACATATTCATTATACTGGTTCTGTTCCTCTAGAGAACTCTGGCTAATACATTCAGAAACAAACCATTTTTGGGGTACACCAAAAATTCTCAGGTAACTTCTCCCAGCAGGACTGGAGTTGCTAACATGTATGGCTACCCCCCAAATATTTCCTAAGGTCTCTCTGGGAACTGAACTTTAGCAGTAGATCCCCACAGGCCCTCATGTTGGCACAGGAAGCACTCTTAACTGCTGAGGCATCTCTGTAGCTCCAGTATAGTACTTTTATACTACTAGTTTAAGGCAAAGATGTGAGAGGCCAATAGTAAATTATTTCCCAATATACAGTAATCAAAAGTTTCAGTAGCCCACTGGTCTGTAGGTACCCCATAAATATATAGAACTAGAATCTGTGGTGGTATGAATGTAAAAATGTTTTCCATAGTTTCAATGTCTATGATTAATCTTCCTACTCAGCCCCCAGCTGGTGGAGCCTAGGTAGGTGAATGGAACCTTGCTGGATGCAGAACTTGAGGTTCAGCCCTACTGGGTGTTAAGAACTTGCTCACTTGGACTGCTTGCTTTATCTTCAGCTGATGCATGAATATATAAGCCTGTTGTTATACTTTTCCACAATGGTGACACTTCTAATAAAAACTGTAAGTCTGAAATAAATTATTCCCCCATAAGCTTCATCTGGTCAGGGGTATCATCCCAGAAAGGAAAAGATAATTGCTGTAGTATCAATTGCAAATAAAATGAAACTAACCATTTTTAAAGCTCTGGCAACTACACTTAAAAGATTATATCTACAAAAGAATTAGAAGAATTTTAACAGAATAGTTCATCATAATTTTTCTTCATTTCTCTGAAATATAGAAGAGAATGGTAAGAAAAGTGAGGGAGAAAAGGAAAGAGTAAAGGAAGGAGGGAGGGAAATGGGAGGGAAACCCCATTAGTTCTCATATCTACTCAAGAATACTTGGTTTTTCCATTGACCTCTTTTAGCTACTCTCAAAGTTGAATAGTTTCATATTCTAACTTAAATTGAATTTATGCTCAATAAGATGTTAAATAATGACAGAGTTTTTTAAAGATCTGATCCTTTATAATTCTTATGCAGCAGATCTGAAATGAGACATGGGAAACTGTGCTCTGAAATGGTTTCCAGAGTTGTAAGTACATGAAAAGGCATCCAATTTTATTCATTACCAATTATAACTAAGTGAACCCAAAATGAAAGCACTATTAGCCAATTAGATTGTCTCCCCATCCATCATAAAAAGAAATGCAGAAAAGAAAATAGAAACCATAGCTCACACACCATAGGGGTCACAACAGCAAATGAAAAGAAGCAGCTCAGAAAACTTACTGATAGGCTTGTGTGCTGGATACAGAAAGACAGTTCCTATGACATAGGCCTATTGATCCCAGAGTACAACCACAGAAATGGGAACCAGAGCCTTCTATGTAATGGTCAAGCACTAGAAAGAACTGAAATATATAACATCAACAGAATGAGAGGATAAATGCTAATGTAGTCATTTAGAGAAAATGTATATTGCCATGAAATGGATGGACTACAATTGAATATGAGAACATAAATTACTCTAACAAAAACATTGTGGGGCTGGAGAGATGGCTTAGCGGTTGAGCGCTTGCCTGTGAAGCCTAAGGACCCCGGTTCGAGGCTCGATTCTCCAGGTCCCACGTTAGCCAGATGCACAAGGGGGCGCATGCGTCTAGAGTTCGTTTGCAGTGGCTGGAGACCCTGGCGCGCCCATTCTGTCTCTCTCTCTCTCTCTCTATCTGCCTCTTTCTCTGTCTGTTGCTCTCAAATAAATAAATAAAAATAATAATAAATAAATAAATAAATTTAAAAAAAAACATTGTGAGTGGAATAAGTCATACATCTGAAGGCTACTCATCATTGTAAAATATATGCTACTGATAACAAACAAAGATTTCTTACTTTTTAGTAAGGTGCCACTTGAACACAGGGTACATTAATAATATATAACATGAAAGACATTCCACTACAATCAAATAAATGTAATTATCATATGAGGGAGATTACATGTATTACTTAGATATAAAAACATAAAATTACTTAGGACAAATAAGTGCTTTCCATATGTATCTATATATGAATGATAGGAGAATAGTTTGAAAATGTAATAATTCAAACACTGAATGACACATGGTAGAGGTTAATGAATTTCTGGTGAAGCAATGAACATTTCACAACAGATAAGACATGATAAACATACATTTAAACAAAAAAAATACATGTGCATGTATGTGTACAGTGTATGCATGTATGTATGCATGGTCACAATAAAAATATATTTGGCCAGTATTGAGGGACATATATTTCGTCCCAGCATTTGGGAGGCAAAGGTAAGAGGATTGCCATGAATTCTAAGCCACACTGAGACTACATAGCAAATTTCAGATCAGCCTGGGCTAGAGCAAAACCCTATCTCAAAAAAATTCAATAAAAACTATTATATGTGCATGTGTGTATACTGTTCCTGGGGGGGGCATACATATGTGAATATTAGCATGAAGAGGTATGCATGTGTGTGTAGAGGCTAGAAGTGGTTGCTAGGGTTCTTCCTTTGTCACTTTCTACCTGAGATAGATCTTTTTTTTTTTTTTTTTGAGATAGGATCTTTTGCTGAACCTAGAGCTCACCAATTTGGCTATTGGCTCATTCAAGTAACTAATGAGTCCCAAGAATCCCCTGTCTCTACTCCTCCAGCACTGCGATTACAGATATATACCACCAGGTTCAGATTTTATATGTTCTCTGGGGATCCAATCCCATGTCCTCAATTTACACAGCAAGCCCTTTATGTAACACATGTATATGTTATATGTAACATACTTTATATAAGATTGGGCATACTAGAAGCATATATATGGAAAGATGTGTCTAGAAAAATTAGTCACACAATCTTTAATAGTGTTTCTTGAGCCGTACAACGTAAGGACATGTTTACTTTCTTCTTACCTATTAAATGATTTGAACTATAGTATGATGTCAAGTGTAATTATAACATAATTTTTAAACTGCATTAAAATATATACTTGTAAATAGTTTCCAAAGAATTTCACAGAACTATTGAGTTTTAGCATTATGAAAGATTTATTGACTGTAGAAATTCTGGCAACCCACTGAAAACAATACTTAACATTAACATTCATCTATGTTATTGTTTAATTTGCCATCTGTTACATTTAAACATCTCTTTTCCAATTCAATATGTGATTATTAGAAATCCAAATATGTACCTACAGTATACCACACATAAACTATCCTTGTTAGCATTAGTTAAGTGACTAGGAATTTGCAGAGTAGGATAGCATTATGATTTCATAAGTTATCATATGTTTGCATACAGGATCTATGGAAAGCAAGTCTGAGAACCAACGTAGCTGCAGCACTTAGCTATTACAATAGGAATGATAGCTGCAGGAACAGTGAAGTTGTCTGGTTATATCTGACTACATTGGAGAGCTTATAGAAAAAAAAACATTAATTTAAAATCATAGACCATGTAAAAAGAAACAAATGATTTGTGTAAGTACCAAGCAAATATAGCTAAACATAAAGCCTCAAAATTAATGACATTGGTTACAAAATTATACTATTTATTTTTAGTGATTGATTTATAGCTGTTTGAGATAGGGTCTTACTCATTGCAACAGACAGGTCTGCAATATCTACACTGGCTCCAATCTCACAATGCTCCTTTCTAATCTTTTCCAGTGTTGAAATAACAGGAATATTCCACCATGCAAAGCTCAAATTATGAAATTTAAATTAATACTCTCACCAAATTTCATACTAAAATTTTGTTCCAGTTAGACTGGGATATAGGTACCTTTTTAGTCTTCTCTGTTGCTCCTCTTAGTGAAATCCCTTCAGAAAGAATTCTAGAAGGCAACTCAAAAACAAAGTGTAAATAACACTCCAAACTTGTCCACTATTGTTCATAGTTATGCTCCAAAAAACAAAAATATCTTTCATTGATTAATCAATAATGACCCTAATTGATTTGAGTTCATGAGTATTCAAAACATAAGAGATGCACACAAGCAAAGTTTAGAATTACTAAGGTCAGGAAATAAAAATTGCTTTCACACAAGTCTCACAATAAGTGTAGCAATTTTATAAAACTACTGTGCAGCATTTCTTCAGTTCCTGAATGTGTGACTTCAATGGACAGATTCAGCAACTGGCCAAATGGTGTGAAGTGTGAACCACCACTATATAAAAGTCTGAGTGAAGTGCTTTAGAACTTTCCCTTCTTCTAAAAGCTAACAACAATATGTCATCTCTGGAGAAATCACTACAATGAGTTTAGCCAGCAAAGTCTTAGAGCATGTAACAGGAATGATGCTTATTAACACCTATAATTTGGCTACTTGGCCTATCTGTTAAGTATGGTCATGAGTCCTTTCACAAGAGATTATTTTCTGAGAAATACAGCCATAGGTAACTTAACATTTGGGTAACCATCAAAGAGTATGCATATACAAATACACACAGTATATACTACTACATACTGCTCCATGTAGCATAGTTGCTATATAGTATAACCTTGTGCTCCTAGACTACAAATATATACACTATCTTATACCAAATACCTACAAAACACTATGAGTTTTCCTGTATCTAATCATATCTAAACATAGAAGGGTAAAGTAAAAATACAATGACTTTTCCTGAGGAGATAAGAATCAATATCTATTCACTCAAGATTGAATACTGTGAGCAAAGTAAAGAAATGGAATCTACCCAAGTCTGACATAGTAAACTAACAAGTTTGGGGATTATTTACAGGAGTATTAGTGACTCTGCAGCGGCATCACCAAAAAACCCACCCCAACAATTGCAAGCTGATAGTGTACCCTGATGGGGTAAATCATGCCAATCATTTATCATTTTCAGTACCCACCTTCTAAACTTGCCCTGTTTGCCTGAGACCACGAGTCCCAGAGTGCCTCATTACATCACTTCTCATCACCTTCTTCCAATGGAGATTCCAAAATGGTTTGAGAAGGAAGGAGGCAAGAAGAAATTAACTTTCACCTACTAATCTCTACCACACCATTTCATAACGAAAGCATCTACATCTTTCAGCACTCCCAGAATAGAATACAGAATTATCTCAGCCAACCCAAAGGCACCAACACATACCTCTGTATCTATCTCCTCCCTAGTCTAGCCTCTGAAGTTGTAATTGCTAATTCATTGTCCCAGATACTGGGGCAGGGGCAACTTTTAGGGATGGCAACCTCTCAGACAGTTGGAGCTCTTCATGGGACAGCCGGTGCTCCTCACTGGGTGCCATTTCTCTTATTTTCCTATATTGACATGTAATAACAAGATTGACACAGCTAGGAATCTCCTATTCATATTCATTTAAATTTTTAACTCTCAAACACTCACAAAGCTAGTTTCATGAGTTATATTAGCAGTTCTTGAAATTCTTTTTTTTTAATTTTTATTAACATTTTCCATGATTATAAAATATATCCCATGGTAATTCCCTCCCTCCCCAGCCCCACACTTTCCCATTTGAAATTCCATTCTCCATCATATTACCTCCCCATTACAATCATTGGAATTACATATATACAATATCAACCTATTAAGTGTCCTCCTCCCTTCCTTTCTCTACCCTTTATGTCTCCTTTTTAACTTACTAGCCTCTGCTACTGAGTATTTTCATTCTCACGCAGAAGCCCAATAATCTGTAGCTAGGATCCACATATGAGAGAGAACATGTGGCACTTGGCTGTCTGGGCCTGGGTTACCTCACTTAGTATAATCCATTCCAGGTCCATCCATTTTGGTGCAAATTTCATAACTTCATTTTTCTTTACTGCTGAGTAGAACTTCATTGTATAAATGTGCCACATCTTCATTATCCACTCATCAGTTGAGGGACATCTAGGCTGGTTCCATTTCCCAGCTATTATAAATTGAACAGCAATAAACATGGTTGAGCACATACTTCTAAGGAAATGAGATGAGTCCTTAGGATATATGCCTAGGAGTGCTATAGCTGGGTCATATGGTAAATCAATCTTTAGCTGTTTTAGGAACCTCCACACTGTTTTCCACAATAGCTGGACCAGATTACATTCCCACCAGCAGTGTAGAAGGGTTCCTTTTTTTCCACATCCCCTCCAACATTTATGATCATTTGTTTTCATGATGGTGGCCAATCTGACAGGAGTGAGATGGAATCTCAATGTAGTTTTAATCTGCATTTCCCTGATGACTAGTGACGTAGAACATTTTTTAGATGCTTATATGCCATTCGTATTTCTTCCTTTGAGAATGCTCTATTTAGCTCCATAGACCACATTTTGATTGGCTTGCTTGATTCCTTATTATTTAACTTTTTGAGTTCTTTGTATATCCTCGATATTAATCCTCTATCAGATATATAGCTGGTAAGATTTTTTCCCATTCCATAGGTTGTCTCTTTGCTTTTCTCACTGTGTCCTTAGCAGTGCAAAATCTTTGTAATTTCATGAGGCCCCAGGGATTAATCTGTGGTTTTATTGCCTGAGCAATTGGGGTTGTATTCAGAAAGTCTTTGCCAAGACCAATATGTTGAAGGGTTTCCCCTACTTTTTCCTCTAGCAGTTTCAGAGTTTCAGGTCTGATGTTAAGGTCTTTAATCCATTTGCACTTAATTCTTGTGCATGGCAAGAGAGAAGAATCTATTTTCATCCTTCTGCAGATATATATCCAGTTTTTCCAACACCATTTGCTGAAGAGGCTGTCTCTTCTCCAATGAGTACTTTTGGCATTTTAATCGAATATCAGGTGGCTATAGCTACTTGGGCTTACATCTGGGTCCTCTATTCTGTTCCACTGATCTACATGTCTGTTTTTGTGCCAGTACCATGCTGTTTTTGTTACTATGGCTCTGTAGTATAGGTTAAAATCAGGTATGGTGATACCACCAGCCTCTTTTTTGTTGCTCAGTATTATTTTAGATATTCGAGGTTTTTTGTGATTCCAAATGAATTTTTGAATTGTTTTTTCTATTTCCATGAAGAAAGCCTTTGGAATTTTGATAGGGATTGCATTAAATGTGTAGGTTGCTTTAGGTAAGATTGCCATTTTCACAATATTGATTTTCCAATCCAGGAACAAGGGATGTTTCTCCACTTTCTAGTGTCTTCTGCAATTTCTCGCTTGAGTGTTTTATAGTTCTCATTGTAGAGATTCTTTACTTCCTTGGTTAGATTTATTCCAAGGTACTTTATTTTATTTGATGCAACTGTGAATGGGAGTGATTCTCTGATTTCATCCTCTGTGTGTTTGTTTTTAGCATATATGAAGGCTACTGATTTCTGTGTATTTATTTTGTATCCTGATACATTGCTGTAGGTTTTCATCAACTCTAACAGTTTGCTAGTTGAGTCTTTAGGGTCCTTTATGTATAGAATCATGTCATCTGCAAATAATGATAACTTGATCTCTTCTCTTCCAATTTGTATCCCTTTTATGTGTGTCTCTTGCCTTATTGCTATGGCTAAGACTTCCAAAACTATATTAAATAAAAGTGGGGACAGTGGACTCCCTTGTCTTGTTCCTGATTTTAGTGGCAAAGCTTCCAGTTTTTCCCCATTTAGTAATATGTTGGCTGTAGGCTTGTCATAAATAGCCTTTATTATATTGAGATATGTTCCTTCTATTCCCAGTCTCTGTAGGACTTTTATCATGAAGGGATATTGGATTTTGTCAAATGCTTTCTCTGTGTCTAATGAGATGATCATGTGATTTTTGTCCTTCAACCCGTTTATTTAATGTATTACATTTATAGATTTGAGTATGTTGAGCCATCCCTGCATCTGTGGGATAAAGCCTATTTGGTCAGGGTGAATGATCTCTTTGATATATTCTTGTATTCTGTTTGCCAATATTTTGTTGAGAATTTTTGCATCTATGTTCATGAGAGGGCGATTGGTCTGTAATTTTCTTTGTTTGTTCTATCTTTGCCTGGTTTTGGTATCAGGGTGATGCTGGCCTCATTAAAGGAGTTTGATAGAATTCCTTCTTTTTCTATTTCCTGGAAAACCTTAAGAAGCAATGGTGTTAGCTCTTCCTTAAAGTTCTGGTAAAATTCAGCAGTGAATCTATCCGGGCCTGGGCTTTTTTTAAATGGGAGATAATTGATCACTGTTTGGATCTCCATGTTTTCTTACTTTGTGGACTATATGCTTTTATAGTATGTCCCTATGATTTTTTGAGTTCCTCTGGAATCTGTTGTGATGTTACCTTGTTCATCTCTGATCTTATTAATTTTTGTCTCCTCTCTCTTTCTTTTGGTCAGATTTGCTAAGGGTTTATCAATCTTGTTTATCCTTTCAAAGAACCAACTCTTTGTTTCATTAATTCTTTGGATTGTTCTTTTTGTTTCTATTTCATTAATTTCTGCCATAATCTTTATTATTTCTTCCCATCTACTGATTTTTGGTTTGCCTTGTTCTTCTTTTTCCAAGGCTTTGAGGTGAAGCATTAGGTCATTTACTTGCGACCTTTCTAATTTCTTAATATAGGCACTTAAGGCTATAAATTTACCTCTTAGAACTGCCTTCATTGTGTCCCAGAGATTTTGGTATGTTGTGTTCTCATTACCATTTGACTCTATAAATTTTTTGATTTCCTTCTTGATTTCTTCATTGACCCATTCATCATTTAGTAGTGAATTGCATAGTTTCCATGAATTTGTGTATGCTCTATAGCCTTTCCTGCTACTGATTTGTAGTTTAATTCCATTGTGGACAGATAGAATGCAAGGAATTATTTCAATTTTCCTGAATTTGCTGAGATTTGCTTTGTGTCCTAAAATATGGTCTATTTTAGAGAAGGTTCCATGTGCTGCTGAAAAGAATGTATATTCTGCAGCCTTTGGATGAAATGTCCTGTATATATCTGTTAAGTCCATTCCTTCAATACCTCATTTAGTCCAGTTGCCTCTCTGTTTATTTTTTCCCGGGATGACCTGTCAATTGATGAGAGTGGGGTGTTAAAGTCACCTACCACCACTGTGTTTGGTGTTATCTGTGACCTTAGTTCTAATAGTGTTTGTTTGACGAATTTGGGAGCCCCCATGTTAGGTGCATATATGTTTAGGATTGTAGTGTCCTCCTGATGGACTGTGCCCTTAATCAATATAAAGTGTCCTTCCTTATCTTTCTTGACTAACGTTGGACTAAAGTCTTCCTTGACTGATATTAGGATAGCAACCCCTGCTTGTTTTCTAGGCCCATTTGCTTGAAACACCGTCTTCCAACCTTTCACCCTAAGCTAATATCTATCCTTTGTAGAAAGGTGAGTTTCTTGGAGACAACAAATTGTAGGGTCCTGCTTTGTAACCTAGTCTGCAACCCTATGTCTTTTCGTTGGGGCATTGAGGCTGTTGATATTGAGAGAAATTATTGAAAGGTGTGTATTTATGTTTGCCTTTTTTTTTTTTTTATTTTTGTAGTTCTGGTTCTACCTGTGCTCTCTTGTGTTCATTAGTATTTGAGTATTGCTTGTTTTTTCTAGGTTCCTTATATGTGTGCTTTTCCTTTTCTTCAGCATGGAGGATTCTACCAAGTATTTTCTGTAGAGCTGGTTTTGTCTTCAAATACTCCTTTAACCTGATTTTGTCATGCAATGTCCTCATTTCTCCATCTATTTGAATGGATAACGTTGCAGGATAAAGTAACCTTGGTTGACAGTTGTTATCTTTCAGAACTTGGAATATATCACTCCAAGCCCTTCTGGCTTTAAAAGTTTGTGTTGAATAATCTGCTGTAATCCTGATGGGCTTGCTTTTGTAGGTAACTTGATTTTTCTCTCTAACTGCTTTCACTATTTTTTCTTTGGTGTGTGTGTTTGGAAGTTTGATTATAACATGGCAAGGAGAGGTTCTTTCCAGGTTGTGTCTGTCTGGGGTTCTAAAGGCTTCCTGTATCTGCATTGGCACCTCTTTCCCAATTTGGGGGAAATTTTCTTCTATGATTTTGTTGAAGACGCCTACTATGCCTCTGGAGTGGAGTTCTTCTCCTTCTACTATGCCCTGAATTCTTATATTGGATCTTTTCATAGTGTCCCAAATATCTTGAAATTCCCACTCATACTTTTCTATAAGTTTGTCTTTCTCTGTGTTGGACTGTATTAGATCTGCCCCCTGGTCTTCTAGCTTAGATATTCTGTCCTCTCCCTCATCCATCCTACTGGTGAGATTTTCTACAGAGTTTTTTATTTCATTAACTGTGTTCTTCATTGCTAGTAATTCTGACTGATTTTTCCTTATTATTTCTATTTCCTTATTTATGTCTTGTATTGCCTTCTTTATTTCATTAAATTGGTGTCCTGCGTCTTCTTTGATTCCTTTGATTTCCTCTTTGATTTCCTCTTTGATTCTTTTGATTTGTTCTTTGACCTCTTTGAACATATTTATAATCATTCTTTTGAACTCTTTCTCAGTCATTTCCTCTAACTCGTTCTCACTGAAGGACATTTCTGATGCATTAATGCTTTTAGGTGGATTTATATTGTCTTGCTTTTTAGTGTTTCTTGTGTTATAATGTATATGTTTTTGCATCTTGGATTAAGTTAATGCTTGGATTTTCTATCTAGCTGGGTATTCTTAGCTGTATCAATTGATTTGATGTAATATATTTTCAGGGTAGGAGCTTAAGGTGTTAGGTTGGCTCTTAAGACTCTCAGAGTATCTACAAAGATGTTCTTTGGGGTTGAGTTTCCCTGCTATAGGAGTATTCAAGCAGGCTGAGTGGAATAAAATACAGGTAGATTCTAAAATTTAACTAATCTCTGTACACATTCAATCAAAAACAGCCCCGAGTATGTATGCAAGAGTTGTTATTATAACCACCAGATACTCTATCAACAAAGAGGTTAAGATTTCTGGTCTGTTGAGGGATCCAAGTCAGCTTGCAACCAAGTGAGACCCTTCCCTGGTACAATCCCAGTTACCTTGGATGATTTTGGTCTCAGACAAATTGCTGCCTGGGTCGTCGGGCTGCTGTTCTGATTTCTGGAGCTGGGCACTGGCTTTTCCTGAGGGGCAAACAGAGCCTGGCAAGTGTGGCACTGCAGATCAGCACCCCTGTTGCTGGAACTGCTTTGAAATTCTTCATACAGTATCTTTAGCCTGAGTCAAATTGACTAAAACAGTAGTCAAAATTACTGGGTAACTGTGGATGAAAGTGATGATGCATGCATTGATTAGTTTATAAATTTAACTCTGTGGCTCATGCTTCCAGGAGCCTATCTGAGTAGAGAATAGCATTGTTACAACATTATTAACATGTATTTCACTTAAAAGTATAGCTTCAAGGTAATGACAGCCATTACTTCTCTGCATTGGGCAAAGTGACGAAAAGTAGATGATGAGGTTTTCTTGAAGAGACGAAAGCCTAAGAATGATCATTGCCAGCAAAAATAAAACATAATTAGAAACAGAAGGGTGAGAGGCAAAATTAAAGAGGCTTAAGCATGTCTCATTAGAATTATGAGTACATGCGACATTAATTCTATTACGTAGTAGCAGTTCAAAGTCAATGTGTTCAGGATAGTATCACCATCCCTGTTTTATCTAGGATTATGCATTTCATTTGTGTTCTTTGTGCCTAATATTTGGGTAGACTTAATTAAAGTTAAGATTCTTGAGTTCATTATCTCGGAACTTACTGGATAACATAAGAATTCACATAAAGATACCTCTGATTGGTCTCTGCATGGCTTGCACACATCTGAAAAATTAAATAAGTATTATTCAGCTCTTTTGAGCAACTGATGAAGACAGGGACTTCTAATTATTCATATAGGAGACAAATGGAGTAACTACTAATATTTCACTATAGAATTTCAAAATTTGATAATTTCAAATTAAAGTATATGTGTAGTAAAATTTATTAATGACTTCACATTATTTTCTAAATAGTTCACTGATTTTCTTCTAGAATTCTTCTAGAATTCCAACAGAGATAATTGGAAAAGCTTTGGATTTGGGGAAATGCTACACTATTAGTGTTTTGCTACTAGTGCACTCTGTGGCTTCCTATAACATATACCATGCTACATTTTGCTCTTAATTTTGCTGTTATTATGTGTCAAAGAGAAAAAGCAGGCCATAGATCTGATAAGATAGCAAAAATCTACCAAAGATAACTATGCTACCCATACATGGATGATTCTGTACAATTTTATATAGACTATAAGATGTAGGAATTGAATGAAATGACAAAAAGGAACAGAGCAGCTGAGGGTTCCATTTAAATATAGTTAGTCACCTGTTTCACTGTTAGCCAGTCTATGTCTATGTCAATGTCATTATTTGAAAGAGGTGACTTCATAGATGAGAAATAATGAGACATTAATTCGTTTTTTTTGTATATTTCACTCTGGTGGATACCTTCGGAGGTCGAGGTTTCATTTTATGATTATTTGAGTCTTTGTTTCTTTTCACACCTGAACTAATATATCTTTATATCAAGAAAAGTTTAAAAAGATATATAACATAAAACTATTTAGAGTAATATATAGTGTAACAGTGTTAAATTTGTGATTTAATTAAAATGCTCAATTTAAATAGATTTACACATTTATATGTATATATAACTTTCTTCCTGAAAAGTAGGTTACTCATTCAACAAGCAGTTGTTGAGAAAGACCACTGAATTCTGAAGTGGGTTTCAGTTTTCTACACATAGGGTATTAAGTGGTAGAAAACCAATCCCTAAGCCAGAAGCCACTGGCTAGACTACTTTGTCTCCTATACCACAGGATAACATCACAGAAAGGTAGACTAAACTAGCAAAAAGCATATTCAATCATTTTAGAAACATCAAATTCCTGAATCATAGTAACTATTAATATCAAGATGGTAGAGGGAGGGTACAGACTCCAGCTAAAATGCTTCTGTGCAGAATTCACACATCCATCCTGCATCCTGATACAAGACTCCCAGTTGCCTGGCCCTGCACACCATTCAGCCCTGAGTCTTCTCTCCTCCTAAGCAGATGCTATTGCTGAACAAAGGGGGAAATTCCCTGTTAGTAAAGCTAGCCTCTCCTGACTACTCAGCATCCCCAGGGGAGCAAAATCACAGAACAGAAGCTAAGGCTTGGAAAGTCAACTTGGGCTTCTAGAGTCTTCAAACAGGAAGAGTTTCTGATATGGGTGAGGGCAAAGGCTTTACAAAATGAATTCAATGCATATTCCTTGCCTAGTATATGGGAAAAGGTTACATGGCCCTTGAATTACAAAGGAGAGATTTCTGCAAAGAGCTGGAAATTTAGTCCTGCACTCAGCTGATTAGTTTAATTATAGGAAATTTAAGTGTCCCATTATTTCAGGCACTACTGTATTATTAAAGGACAGGTGCTGGGTAGAAATGGCTCTGAAATATGAGAAAGCTACCTTGATGCTGTGGGAGAACTTATCTCCCAGTTGTCATCTTCCCTGCTCAGCTCTAACGTCTGGAATAATGTCACCCCAGACACAACAGTTATTTAATCTCATTCCATTTCTCAGTGTTAGGGTGCATTAATATTTTATATGTAGAAACAAAGTCCATTACCAAATTTTTCACATTAATAAATGTGAAGATGTATTTAAAATTGCATAATTCCTTTTATAGCTACAACTTTATGCTCTTTCAGGATCTTAGAAGAAATATAAGGTTCTTCTACCCCTTCCTTCTGATCGTTGTCCAGTAACACTAACATATGGGGAACCAACTGTCCTCACAATTCAGTAGATAGAAGAAAATGCCACATGAAGTGTTGAGAGATACTTAACTAAAATTAAACAAAGAAAATGAATTCACTTCATAGTGAATGCAAATTGTCAAAATGTATTTTCAATTTAATTAAAATGCTCTTATTTAAATGGATTTTTAGTGTCAAAAATTAAAAATTTTTAAAGGAACCATCAAATAGTAACTGAAAATCTTTTGTTTCACATAGCCTCGTTCTTTGTTTCATTACATATAGCAGACAACTGTGAGTATTTCAATAAAAATCAATTTCTCACAAGGACAACCACAACACTCTTACTTCTAGGCCCAGTATCTCAACAGGCAGAGCCAGTTTAAATGAGTAACATACCACCCAGACTAGACAGTATGTTCCATTTCTCTGGAGTCTCAAAAGTCAGAAGGGTTTTTCCTACTTGCCCTGTGGTTCTTCTTTTTTAACAATTAGTCCTTTTCAGTATTGAATCCTTCCTAAACATACCCCACAAACAATGTAGCACATGCATTTGTGGAATTAAAATTAGAAAATAAAGTTTAAAACATTTATGCCCATTAAAAAGTAAGTGATGAGGGCTGGAGAGATGGCTTAGTGGTTAAGCGCTTGCCTGTGAAGCCTAAGGACCCCGGTTCAAGGCTTGATCCCCCAGGACCCACGTTAGCCAGATGCACAAGGGGGCACACATATCTGGAGTTCATTTGCAGTGGCTGGAGGCCCTGGGGTGCCCATTCTCCATTACTCCAACTCTTTCTCTATCACTCTCAACTAAATAAATAAAAATTAACAACATTTAAAAAGTAAATGATAAAAAAATCATACACTATAAAAACATTATGAGCACTACTTCCTACAAACACAACAGATCTAAGTACTGTTTTTTTTTTAATCTGTATTTTTGTTTGGGGTGTGTGTGTGTGTGTGTATGCAAGCTCTCAAGTGTGTGGACATATATGTGTGTGGGTGTCATGCACCTGAGTGTATATGTTTGAGAACTCCTGAGGTAGATTTCAGGTGTCCTCCATGTTGCTGTCCACCATATTCGTGGGAACAGGATCTCACACTGAAGTTACAACTCACTGATTCAGCTACATCAATAGGCCAGTAAGCCCCAAGGATCTTTCTGACTCTTTTCTCTAGTACTGTTATTAGAGTTATTGCCTTCCTACCTGGCTTTTTACATATATGCTGGGGATCTGAACTCAGGTCCTTATGCTTGCTTAGCAAGCCCTTTACCCACTAAGCCATCTCTCCAGCCCACCAAAGAACTTTTATATGTATATATTCATTTATTTATTAAGTAGAAACTTTGTATGGGCATATCATGTGGTAGTAACATCATTTCTCTTCTCCCTGTCCCCATTCTGCTTAGGGCCCTACTCAGTGGGATTGCTTGTATTCCCCCTGGGGTTGTAAGTTATGAGATGTGAGAGTATCAGTCATCATTGTAAGGTGTAGGGGTTAATTCCTCTGGACATTATGCCCTTCCACTCTGTAGATCTTATAATCTTTCTACCCGCTCTTCTGCAAAATTCCCTGAGCCATGGTATGTGTGTTTTAAGTCTACTTTAGTTTTGTGCTCTCAGCAGCTTCTGGATTTCTGCTTTGGTGCCCTTTGAGTATCTTCAGTGTCTGTGTCTATGACCCTAGTGCTGGTTGATACACTTGGCATAGGAAGCAGAACTCTTGCTCATCTCACTAATTCTCTGCAGTTTCATCTGAGCCCTGACTGATGTGCTAGGAGTTCTCACTACATTCTGAAAAATATAAACCAAATTCTCTAACAGAGATGAAGTCAGCACAACATCAATGTGATAAGCATTTTTAATTAAGAGAGATTTTGATGAATGTAACCTCTCTTTTGGCTAACGACTAGAGGAAGCTTCTTGTTAGAGTATGTGATCTTGTACTCCATAGGATTCTGACCAGGTTCCCAATTCCCTAAGGGTTCCTTTCCACTGAGCTTATCTCTTAGATAATCAGAAAGTCATTGGTTATTGAACTACATGGGGGACCCACAATTACACACCCATGTCTATCTTTTCAGGCTGGTCACTTTTGTGTAGCAGTGTCCTCTGCTAGCACACAAGATTGTTGGCCATTTTTCCCCAGAAGCTCCTGCAGTACTTTCTAGCACTGTATTTGCAGACCATCTGGAAACTGCTTCTTTCCAGATTCTAGCTGGAGCTCTCAATGTTCTGTCAGTAACATGGTGTGATGTCAGGAAAGGGGGAAAGGAGATAGTGAGGAGATACACACAAAACTAAATCCAATATAAGTTTTTTCCATAGAAACATTTCTGTGGAATAGCAGATTAAATGATATAACCCTCAACAGGAATATGCAGGGACTGTCTGATTAAAAGGGCCCTGAAGAGTGTGGGATGAATCCTAGCCCTAAAAAATTTGGCTCTGGCTTATAACTTCCAGTACCATAAATCAGTTACAACCCACATTGAGCTGTTGATCAGAGAGACCTATGAGGTCTTCAAAATAAGACAAGCTTCTGTCACAGTACTTGATTACCCGTGTTAAGCAAAAGAACTTGGTAAGTGAATCTAGCACTATCCCTTCTTTCATATTGGTAAGTAAAAATATATTTACATGGCTTGAGAGATGGTTTAGTGGTTAAGGCACATGCCTTCAAAGCCTAAGGAACCATGTTCGATTCTCCAGGCCCCACATAAGTCAGATGCACACGGTGATGCATGCATCTGGCACTCGTTTGCAGTGGCTAGAGGCTCTGATATGCCCATTCTCAGTGCCTCTCTCTGTAATAAATAAATAAATATCTTAAAAATGATATTTCATTGGGTAGACTTTCCTTTCCTAGTGTTCTAATTGAAGAAGATATAATGTATGTGCTATATCTGGCAAAAAAAAAAAAAATAGAACAAAAGTACATGAGAAAGTATTATTGACTAATAGTTATGATTATCTCTTCCTAAATATATTGTAAGTTTTAAGAGGGTCAGAACCACTTTTCTTCTTATTAATTCTTTGGAACACTAACCCAGGAAATGTACAGTAAAAACTAATTACATCCTCTCATCCCAGTTTACCTTCTTTCCTTGTCTATCAATTTTAAAATCATCTTAAATTTATGAATGATGTGCATTTAGGATATGTGTGCTTGACCTGGGACCCGGAATATTGTCTATTTATGGGCAATTTAAAGCATTCTCAATAGGCTTGTGAAATTGGACTGCTTTATGCACAGTGAGTGAAAATCAATGATCTGTCTATGCCTATCACAGCATGTCACATCTCTGATTGAATCTTTTCAACTAGCTTATCAGACATACAGCACAGGGATAAATTTATCTTTACACACTTTGTATGTGTCACCAAAAATAACCTCAAGATCAGTATAACCTAATGAACTAAAAATGTCTGATGATTGATTGGACTGTGCCCCACAGCCTAGATCTACATTCTACCTCTTTTTTTTAAGAAGCCAAGTACATTTCCAAGGAGAATCCAGTTCACTTGAGTTTCCTTCTAAAATAATATCCCAAATATTTTCACACTAGCCAAAGTAGAATATCCTCAGATTTTATTCCTAATATCATCACCTGTTTTTACATAGCATCCATGAAAAACATTTGAATTATAACTATCATGTTGAGTTCTTCACTTTGTCTTTGTTGCCAAACACAATAAATTTTGGATTTTAAAATTATACCTGCTATAAGAGATATGTATCTAGTTCCATAAATTCAATTGTTGCTAAATAAAACAGCTCAAATGTCTTACTTAAGTTTATAGAAGGTAAGCAACATGCTTTGCTGTTAAATTATTCAGATAAACTTTTTGTAACTCACTAAAACTATAGACATTAGATAGTGGAGGAAAATCATTATTTCAAATCATGTACTAAACTAAATTCTTTTCACAATTCAGTAATTATATTACTTCAATCTATTTTTTTCAAAGCTTATATTTACATTAATGTGCACTGTCATATAATAACCCTGAATATTTGTTCATCATTTTATCTCCACAAATAAATAACAGGATAGGGAAATGATACCTGAATTTATAAAAATAAGATGCTATCATATACACATGGAGGCAAAATCAGGAGCTCACCAGTATGTGGGAGAGCTGTTATTCCATGAACAGAAAATGATTTGAGATCATGCACCCAGGCTTTTTAATTTGATTCTGTTGGTAAGTAGATCATGTGTCTGCAGGTCTGGTGACAATATACCAATGGCAACCTCTTCTTGCAGCAGACAGCTATGAATAGAGCAAACTGATCCATATAGAAACAAAATAGTAACTTAGTTTAATCAGTGTGATGTTTATACCAACCCTGTGATCCTTCTGTGCTCAAGCATACAAATACATACATAATGAGAATCACAGTCTTTTTTCATTGTTAACACTCTAAGACTCTCAGATCACCTAGAAAGATGTAAAATCACTATCAATGTTGGAAGGTTCACTCTGACTAGATAACTTTGTACTTCACACTTCAACTTAAACCATGTACTCATTCATTTCACAAAACAATTATAAAGAGCAATGCCAAGACAACATCAGGATAGATATACAGGAAAATATATAGATAAAATAGGCAAGCCCTAAGTCCATTCCTCAAGATTTTTCAGTTTAAGTAGGAGAAAAAAATAGGCAATAATTGATATTACCCAAAATAATAAGGGTATGTTTGGTTTAATTGTTAAAGAAGGATTGAGGGAAAGACTGAGTCTCAAAAGAGATGCTGTGCTTTGATAGATGCCTACAGATCATTGAAGTGGGGAAAGGGTGGGAGAATTATCAATCTGTCCTCCTTCAAGTTCAAATTGTGACCCATTTATGTTTCCTCAATACTAAATTGTAACTTCCTCTTTATTTATTTCCACATATTATTCAATGTTATAATTTCTCATCAATTGCTTTCAAAATCAGTAATCTATAACCTACATAAAAAGGAAAGGCTGTATTCGTCATCTTAATAGTGCAATAATCTCCACTATCTTGAACTATCATGGTATTGACTAAGAGTTTAGTATATCATTGTTAAATTAAATTGTAAGAAGTAAGGGTTTGCAAAAGCAGAAATGTGTAAAACAACATGGTAGGGAGTTGGCATGGCTGTAATACAAGATGATTCATAGAGATAGTTCTAATTTAGGCATTCATAAGAACTGTGATGCTATGTAGTATGAAGTAATGGTTTAATTATATCTTTGAAGCTCAGTTCCTCAGAATGCATCCTAGTCCTGGCTTTTTATTAAGAGTTGTGACTGTGGCTTTATATACCTAGTATATAAAGGGCCCCTTGTTAAGTGATCTTCAGTATAGCAAATATTTAAAAACAAAACAACACTATTTTTCTTGGGAATAGTTTTAATTTCTAAGTCTTATTTCCTCCACCTATAAATTACCTATATATGGATTTTTCTCTGTTAAAATATATAAGTAGTAAACACACTATATAACTAAGATTTCTAGGAAAATCAATTTGCATTTTTTCCTGGAAATGATGAAGAGACAGAAACATTGTAAACAGAATTGTGATATAATCATCTAAAAGTCTGTATCTGAGTTTATGCCCCCAAACAGAAGTTATTAGTTTCCAATTTAGTTTACAGCAAGCTGTAACAATTATGCATCAAAAGTGTGCATACCTTTTATTTGCTTGGTTCTATGTCCTCCACAGATCCTGTCATCTAATAATTGCTTAACAATGTTTAATGCATGACTGAGGATCGTTGAAAGGAAGAATAATCTTTCACTCAATCCTTTCCTTGACTAAAGTCTTCTAAAATGATTCCTCTGGGAATGAGTCAGGATCATTTCTGCATTCATTTATGCCAAATAATAAATGTCACAAAAAGATCCTGGGCATTAGGAAATACAATACACATACAAATCCATGCAGAGCTGGGAAGAACTGGCGATGTAATTGACAGCAGTGGCATGGTCCATGTGTAATACACCCGTTGCCAATGGACTCAGAACAAGAAAGTAGGAATGAACTGCCAACTCATCCAAAACCATTCTACTGAAAGCCTCCACTCCAGCAAGTCACCATCCACATTTCTGCTGTTTGGGTCCAGGTGTGTAATTACCAACTTGTTTACTTATTCAGGACGCATATCTGCCAATAGCTTTCCCCATAGCAACACAAATAGCTTCTCTCAGCCACTTTGGTTTCCAAAATCAATGATATATTGGTACATGTGCTGTCTCTCAGGACAACAAACCATGGAGCAGCCAAAGAAAAATATCGCATTCCCAACCAAATGTGGTATTCTAAGAACTAGCAGGTCTGAATTTTCCACCCTGTGGTCACTGCCTCTACAGCTGCCTATAGCTTTACACTCTACTCATTCTACAATTCTTGCTGTAGTATATTCTGCAAGGGAAACCATTTCAGAATGGCCTCAGTCCTTCCACTACTGAACTTTATTATACTGGAAACAAATGTTTCCTAGTTCAACTTCCTTATATTAAAAATGCTTGTCTTTATTAAAATCTGCATCAAGAATCTGTCTTTAAACCAGGTGTGGTGTTGTACACTTGTAATCTCTGTACTAGGAAGCCTGAGGCACAAGTATTGTAAAAGTCCCAGGTCAGCCACAAACAATGAAATGGGAGGGATTGGGGAAATGAATCCATGGGTAGGAGTGCTTGCTGCTTAAGCATGAGGACCAGAGACTGCCTGAATTCAATTCCATAACACCCATGTAAAAAGGTGGACATTGCCATACACTTCTGTAACCCCAGTCCTTCAGGGGACAGAGACAAGAGAATTACTGGGGCTCACTAGTTGAAACATGGCATCTCTGAGCTGAGGAAGAGAATATCTGTAGAAAACATGCAGACTAACGATAAAGCAAGCATTGCAAGATAGAGGGGAGCACTCCAAGTTCTCCTCTGGCTTCCACACATGCAGGCTGTGCTCATCTGCAGAGGCACTACATGCCACATATACTCTGCACACAGACACAAACACATGCTCATACATGAAAAACTAAAATAGAATAAATAAGAATCTGTCTATAGTAGCACTCAATGCATAAACTACAGAGGAAGAAGGATTACAGAGTAGGAAGCTGTCAGAAGACCAAGACCAGGTTTGAAGTGGAAGGGATTTGAAGCAGTCATGATGGAGCTTCAATGCCCTCCATTCTCTAGTGGGAAAAAAAAAAAACTTCCTTTCATAGTTTGGAGAATAAACTTTAAGGAGAATTTTTGTATTATGCCAAGGGTTAATTGCGTGTGCCATCCAGGGAGGACTCTGCTCAGTCTCCCTCAAGAAAGTCTGCTTCAGGGACTGTAGTTCACAGACAGGCTTCAGCTTCTACCACAGACCCCATCAGATCTGTGGACTCAGCAGGAGCTAGATCAGACCACTACTGCCCACTGAAAATTATACTCAGTACCTGCTCAGATAAGAGTTGTTTGAGTACTTTCATTAACCTTTCCGACTTTCAACATTGCTAGTAAGGTCATATTACTTGAGCATTCTAATGATCAAAGCAGGCAGCATACAAGATACTCAGTTCTCCTGTACTTCATACT
This sequence comes from Jaculus jaculus, assembly GCF_020740685.1. Lineage (NCBI taxonomy): Eukaryota > Metazoa > Chordata > Mammalia > Rodentia > Dipodidae > Jaculus > Jaculus jaculus. Next base: position 119,965,247 of record NC_059104.1, read on the forward strand.
TCTTAATGAGAAACATGTCAAGAACTGTGTTGACACACATTTCATTACTATTAACAGAATTTATGTCTTCTAACACATAAACTGCTTCATAGTATCAGTGTACATTTATTGACATCAGATCCACAAAAGAATAAAAGTTATCCAGTCACTGATGGAAACTCTACTACAGGCAACAATTAACTAACCTTTCCACAGCTCTGACTAGGGACCATAGCAAGAGCATATGGCCAGAATGTATTCTAGATCTAGCAGCTTCTTAGATGTCGAACCTATTAAAATGTTTCACAAACTTTCAGTACTAAACAGAATTATTGATACTGGGCATAAGGAAAATAGCAAAAATAGAACTTACTCTTTTCTTTAATATGGGCATTCAGTCTACTACTTTATAGCCATTATTATACAATGACATTAGTTTACAATTAAGGCACAGTTCTTATCTTGTGTATTTTGTCTGTATGATTTTTGCCAACTTTACCTCCAGACATATTCATTCTCCACCTTGATATTAACAGATAAGGACAATACCATTCTCCCACCTTAAAGCATGTTTATGGCACATACAGTGGTAGAAACTCTCAGAGTTTTCTGTCTTCTCTTCTATTTTATCATGTCTTCCTAGTGCTTGTGTTTCCCATAAGTCTTTTTCTTCTAAAACTTAAAGTACCATGAGTTCTAATCCATCACATCTTATCACTGGTTATAGGCTATTCATAAATGCCTAATCTTGTGTCAGCCACTTCATAACCAATTTTAAAAGGCATGGACTTTGATCTATAGGAACAAGTGATAGTTAAGATATGTCTTTTGGCATGCCAGACATGAGTATTCAAAGCTTATCTGACATTCCCAGGCATCTAAACCTTTCTCTCTTCTGAACTCCACAGTTATAATATCACCCATTTGTATCAATGCACATCATGTCTTGAATGTTTCACTACAAGAGATTCTCACGTCTTTATCTCCTAACTAAATTGAAATTCATTCCAGGAGTATTATTTGTGCATTAGTATATATTCTCCACAAAATCTCATACATAGTAGACATTCAATCATGCAGGAGGCAGGCATAGAAAGTCTAGGCAAATAGCTATCAATCTTATTAAATCTACATATAAATCTCTTTCTTTTCAGAATAGACTGGCTCCAGTGGCCTGCCTGAGTAGCTGGCCAAGGACTTTCTGTCAGTGGATGGATTCTGGAGGGACAACTTGAGGGTAAGGAAAAAAAAAATTGAGAAGAAATTGATTCTGGATTCAAATATGGAGGTCAGAGGACAACCTCAGAGGGTTGTTTCTCACCTTCAACCTTGCTTGAGATAAGGTCTCTCTTGTGCCAGTGGGAATGCCAGACTAGCTGGCCCACTAACTTCATGATCCTCCAGACTTTACTTCCTATTGCCATAGGCACACTGGGATTACAGATGCGTGTACTGCTTGTACATGGCTTTATGTAGGCTATGAAGAGATGAAATCTGGGCCTCAGGTTCACATAGCAAGATTTTAATTCTTAGTCCTATATCCAGCCCTACTTTAGAGTATTGTTGTTGTTGTTTTCCCCTTGCATCCTTAGTTTTCAAATTTCTGGCTATTCCTTTTAATTACATTAGGGGTGTGTGTGTGCGTGTGTGTGTGGTGTGCTACATCTGTGTATGCTCATATGTGTGAACATGTGTGTAGAAGACAGGTAGACATCACAAGAGTGGAGGTACCTTCCTTGGTTACTCTCCACCTTCTTGTTTGAGACTGGCTCTCTCACTGAACCTAGAACTCACTGATTCTGCTAGATTAGGGCTGTCCTGCCTACATCTCCCTAACACTGAGATAACAGGAATGTGCCACTGTATGTCATTTTTATATGGGTTCTTGTGATCAGGGCTCAGGACTTCATGTTTTGGGGGCAAGCACTTTAACCGCTTCCATTCCCAGTCATAGGTTTGGTCTGCTTCCATTCCCAGTCATAGGTTTGGTCTTGAATGAAAGTCTCTAGAGACCCAAATGTCCGTGTTTATTCTAGGCTTGATCAAGTTGTCATCCTCATATGGTGATTCTCAAACTGAAATGCATTTTCAGACATCTGAACATTATAAAATATATATAAATTTTGATAACAGGTTTTTTTTCTGCTGTATATCTCTGCTGACCAATGACCAGGGTCATTGTGGATACTAAACATGTGTGAGTATGTGAGTGTTTTAAACAAAATTAAATTAAATTAAATGAATAACCTAAATAAAATTAAAACCTCAGGTCTTGGGCTAGAGAGATTGCTTAGCAATGAAGGTGTTTGCCTGAAAAGCCAAAGGATCCCAGTTAAATTCTCCAAGACCCATGTAAGCCATATGTACAAGGGGACACATGCATCTGGAGTTCGTTTGCAGTAGCTAAAGGCCCTGGCACACTCATTCTCTCTCTCTCCCTCTCTCTCTCTCCTTTTCGCCCAAGTAAATAAAATATATTAAAAGTTACAACAATTAAAAAATTACAAAAAATAACCCTCAGTTCTTCAGTCACAGCTGTAACAATTGGAGTGACCATTAGCCACATTGCAACTGCCATGTCACAGAGGGTAGACCAGGACATTTACATCACAGTAGAAATCTCTACTTGAGAACCATTCTAGATCATCTAATAGCCATTATGGGCACACAACTTGGGCATCCATACTGTCATAATCTATACTTGTCATGTAATACTACTGTAACCGTTACAACTTAATAGAAAACTAAATGAAACAAATTTGGAAAAGACACATTCAGAACATGTGAAGAACAAATAGTATGGAAATGTCTGTAGAATTAGAATAAGGTACTAGTATGGAGACAACAGAAAAAAAATTTTCCCAGAACAAATAGCACCACACATATATTTTACGTTGCTATTTACATTCAGAATATCAATGTATCTGCCATATTAAATAAATACTATTTGAATTGTTTCATTTAATTATATTCAGTCTATGGTGTTTTATTGGCTTTCAAGATCATATATAAGATAGTTTAACTCTTTATAACCAAATCTATTCATGCATATTTAAATAATATCAAAGTAAATATTGAAATCAACAAAAGAGAACACAAAATTTATGTTTCATTTAAAAGAGATCTTACCATTATATAAGTGCAAAGTACACTGAGTATATAGATAGTGAAGTTGGAAAAATAGAAACCAGTACTCTCTGGATGCTGAGGACATGGGCAATAAGAGCAACCTCTGAACCAGGGCTGATTATCACCGTAATAAATTAGTCTTTAGCAGTTATACTGTGCTCTGAATTCTTCTACAGCACTTTCTGTTCTTATATTCTACGGTTACTCAATTTGAGGTTGTTTCTTCTGTGTCTTTGAATATAGCATTAGAAATGATGAGATGAATGGTTCATTAAGAGGGAAAATACCATTTCTCACATAAGAAAAAATTCCAAAACAGTCTGGACACACCATTGGGGTGGGGATAAAGAAACAGTTTCTCTCCCGTATTTATATCCCTAACTTCTCACTAGGACCTGGTATAGTCACAAGTTCTTAGTGTTCAGCCTCAATGCCCTCAGCCACTTTGCTTTATTTTGTGCATTCCTAAGGTAGTGCTTATTCTGCTCTCTAGCTTAATTGCCAAGTCCATGCAGCTAAAGATAGAATGAAATATCAAAATATATTTAATAGAAATTTTCCACAGAAATTCAAAAGTTACTATTAAGTATTTTGTACATCTTTGCTAGTAAAACAAGCCATACTTTATGATAGTTGATTACTGCAAATACCTCTGCAATTTTCTAGTCAAATAAAGGAGTTTACTACTTTATTATTATATCCTTATTTTTTAATTCTAAGGAATAAAATGGAACTCATCAAAGAGAATATGAAATTCTATAAAATAAATTCTAAGAAATATGATTGAATTTTCACTAAAAGAACATTTTCATGTTTTATAAAAAGAAATGTATGCAAATAATATAATGTATGATACATGCCTATATACCCCTCTGTAGGTATTTTCTTTTTTTTTAATTTTTATTTATTTGAGAGTGACAGACACAGAGAGAAAGACAGAGAGAGGGAGAGAGAGAGAATGGGCACGCCAGGGCTTCCAGCCTCTGCAAATGAACTCCAGATGAGTGCACCCCCTTGTGCATCTGGCTAACGTGGGACCTGGGGAACCAAGCCTCGAACCGGGGGTCCTTAGGCTTCACAGGCAAGTGCTTAACCGCTAAGCCATCTCTCCAGCCCTCTGTAGGTATTTTCTATGGAAAAAATCTATGTCTACACTACATGCTTCAAGTATATATCTAAATCTGTCTGGGCCTTCTAAGCAATCTCTAGAGTATTCTGCTAATTGCAAGTTGCATGATTAACTTTGAAGTTCCTTAATTTTCTCTTTTATCTTGGGTTCAATTTAAATAAAATCTCAAATACTTGTGGATAACTTGACTTCAGTATAGTTATTTAATGTAAAGATTCCAAGTACCTCTCTCTTTCTAACTTCATGGTAATTAAATTATGATAAAATTTTGCTCATAGAGTAAAACTCTGAATATGCAATCATTGACCTACAGAGTATTAATGGTATATATAAGTTTTATTTATTTATTTATTTATTTGTTATGAGTTATGCATACAGTGTGTATACAACCACATTGGTAATATCATTATCCTCCTCACTGTCTTCACCCTTCCACATTGCAGAATGTGGGTCATGCATTATGGGGTTAGCCATTAGTTATGAGGAAGAGGCAATGTCTCTGTGCATATTGTCCCCCATGTGGCTCTAACAATCTTTCCATCCCCTCTTCTGAAAATTTCCCTGAGTCATGTTGCGTTCATTTTAGGCCTACTTCAGTGATGAAGGCTTGGGAGCCCCTTTGTCTCTAGATATCTGATTTGGTAGGAGCTGAGTGTCATCTGTGTCTATCTCCTTCACCCTTGTGCTGATACCAGGTTCACCAAGAAAGCAGTACTCTTGTTCATTTCCCCAATTATTCTATGTTTCAGCTGGGGCCCTGTTGAGGTGTGATGGGCTGATTTTCTCCTCAAAATCTTCATCCATCTGAAAAAGAGAAGCAAATTCTTCAATGGAGAGTGAAGTCAACACCAAATAAATGGGATAACCATTATCATTTTAGAGAGAATTTAATATGTGTAGGCCCTCTTATAGCCCATGATTGGTGGGACCTTGATAATGGAAAGCGGGCTCATTTTTTGTTATGGTTCTGACTTGTTTCCCAGAATGAGCTATGGGTTCCATTCCACTGACAAATCAGCCAAATCAAGAGCAGTTGGTTACCCACCATGGCTATGTGCCACTATTTCACTTGTATGAGCATCACATCAGGTTGTTTGCTGCTGAGTAGCTTAGACTACAAGTTTTTAGACAGATGCTAGTCATTTCCCCCCAGTTGTTCATTTAGCACCTTCTGGCACTAGATGAGCTAATTATCTGGGGACTGACTCTTCCAGAGTCCAGCAAGGTCACTCCAAGTTCCATACCAACAGCATATTGTTTCTTCAGCAGTAGGGTCTTACCATTAACCATTGGTGGGTCATCAAGTACTCTGACAGAATTCTGTCTTCTTTTGAGAAACCTTGTAGGTCTCTCTGATCAACAGCTCATTGTGGATATTAGCCATATCCTTGAACTGGGAGTTATTGGTACCTCCCCCTTTTTGATTTCATGGTAATTAAATCCTGATAAAGTTTTGCTCATGAAGTGAAACTCTGAATATGCAGTCACTGACCTACAGAGTATTAATAGTATATTTTCTTAAATATATTTCACAAACAGATCTATTGAAACTGCTTGTATTATTGCTATGCTGCCTTCTAAAGTATATATCTGCATTAAAAATGTAAGATAAATTATAGTGAAATATTCCCACCTCACAGAAGGTTCTATGTTTTCTATAGTGAGATGTGAAGATTCATTGAAGATGCCCTTGCCCTATAATAGAACCATTGATATCAATCCCAGGATTTTTTTTTTTTTTTTTTTTTTTTACTTTTGGTGTCACTGTGGTCTGAGGTGATGCTGTCAAAACAGCTTTGGGAGACACATGGGGTGATATGTGTCACAAGAAATTGTGACACATGTACCTATCCTTCATATCAGTCCTTGTATGGCATTTAATACACTGAAATTAACTTTCCTGTAAAAGAAATCAACAAGAGAATCTAAAGAGAAAGATAGAAACAGGAAATCTCAACAGTTTCAGAAAATGGAACCATTAGACCTTTTGACTTAATATTGTTCATATTTTATTGTTATAGAATTACTTACTATTGTTGTCACTGCCTATTTTCTGAAATTTCATTCTAATTATAAATGTGAAGCTTGTAATTAATTTCTCCAGACTTGATACTAGAATTCAACACTTCTGTATCCTTAACTGTGATTTTGTTGCCAAACAAGACTCCTAAGTGACATAAGTAAATGCATATTGCTTTATGTACATATTTTAAATTGGTACTAACAACATCTAAAATTCAGTAAGTTACCAACAGAGCTCAAGGAGAATGTATGTATGTGTCCTATTTCTCTTTAGGTGATCAATGTTGGGCCTAAAGAAGCTCAGACACAAGGCCCAGTGGAACTTCCTGAGCCTGGCTAGAGTTTGGCAACCTGTCTTTGGCCTCTGACTTCCGCATAGCAAGACCTGACCTAAAACTGCCTCTGCCCAGCTACTACTAACATGATGAAATATTATTGGCACTTAAACCTCACTTCACCCTTACCCCATCCTAAGACTCCCACCCCCAACCTTGATGCTATATAAGCGCCTGCTTGATACAATAAAAAGAGATCCTGCTTCTACAAGTCTTCCAACTCAGGGTGTTTCTCTCCAGTGACTAGGAGAGGGTCTGGATCATTGACACTCACCATCCCACTCAGCCCCAAAGAGAGACTGAAGGACCAGCTCTCCTACAGCCCTAACTGCTGGAGAGCCCAAAGAACTAGTGCCCCGTGTGAGAAATCTCTCTGATGGAAGAATGCTGATGGACTAATAGGTCTGTGGGTGAGTGTACCCTCATAAATTATGGGGCAGTCCTTGTCCAACCCAAATCCCTCACACTCACCTGAGCCCTTTTATCTGTCCCTAGACCTCTTTGGAAGTTCTCCTTGGCCCTCTAAGGTTCTTACACCCCTAGATCCCCCTACAAATCCTTTTCAGACAAATCCTATTCAGACCCACTCTGCACCTCCGTCCTACTGTGGGGATGGCACCCCCCGGGGAGCAACAACCAACCTCTTCCCCCTCAGTGTTAACCCCAGTAGTAATTGCCCCTCTGCTTGGTACTCCTGGGAGGCTCATGATCTAAAGGACCTTCAAAAGGCTGTGTTGGAGGATGGACCTAATTCCCCCTGGGCAGAGACCATCCTCCAGGGTTTGGCTCATCATCAGTGTACCACCCAAGATTGGAAAAACCTTCCTAAAGCCATTCTTTCTGGCTCCTGTACATAAAGTGGTAGGCTTTCTTTCAGGATGAATGCCATACTCATGCTGAGCAGAATCAGGCCACTCAGCCCCCAGTCCCAACCACCTTCAGCTTGATCTCAGGCACTGCTGATGCATTTCCCACGGGCCTCCAGCAAAGTGTCATACCTGATTCATACCAAGATCAGGTGTGGGCTTTGGGAATGGCCACATAGAGGAAACTGGAGGAAGGCCCATCTGAGCCCCCATCACAGGAATCACACAAAAAGCTAGTGAAGACTTGGCTACCTTCATAGAGAGGGTTGAAAAAAAAAAAAAAAAAGTCTACGAAGAAAGTTTCCCCTGGCCCCCTGAGAGACCAGTTCATTAAAATGTTGGTCTGGGAAAGCATGACAGGTGATCATAAGCTGGCCTGCGCTGGGCTAAAAGATCACTCTATGAGTAAATGGATCATGGCCACTTAAGATGTAGGATCCACGCCCCATCAGACATCAGCCCTACAGAGTGCCCACCATGAAGATATGGCTGTGCTATTTTGTGCCCTTCAAAAGGCCTCGGGGGAAAAGGGGCATGGTAAAGAAGGTCATTTTAAAAGAGAGTGCCCCAACCAGGCCAAGAATGCCCCAGCAATTCCTACAGCCCCTAATTTGCTTTGCACACTCTGCCCCTGATGTAAGAAGGGGTTCCACTGGGCCAAGGATTGCAAATCCAAGTTTAACCTTCAAGGTGAGCCTTTTAACTCCCCCAGGGGCTATCCCTGGCCCCATTACACACTGGCCCGTGCCCCTGATTCCAGGACTAAGGCCAAAAATGACACTGGGGCTGACTGCACTGTCTCTCTTGAGGAAACAATTTGGCTGATAAAATGTCTTCTATGCCTTAGTGTAATACTAATTAGAAAGGAGGAAGTCCCTCCTTCATGGCAGTTAGTCCCTGGTCCGCCTTTACTTGGTGTGGGCGGACAGTCAACAGCCTGTGAAATGGCCAACTGGCAGCCCTGGACTGATCCTGATGGTAACTGCGGAGAGGTGTGCCCTCTGGTGGTGTCCAGCCTAAGCCAACCTCCTAGGTTAGGATATATTTGAAGAAGCTGAGGCTTATATCACCACTGAAACTATAGAAAGCAATCCTCAAGAGCTCCACCCTAATCATCTTTGGCATGTTGATGTCACACAACCATTCTCCATTTTGAAAGCTTAAATATATTTTTATTTCAGTCGATACCTTTCCCCATGAATCGCCACATGTCGGGGAAAAATCTAAACATGATATTAGCCGTATGCTTCAATGCTTTACCACCCCTGGACTACCTGACCAAGTTAATATAGATAATGGCCCCTGCTTTGTAAGCAAGGCTTTTGTAAATTTTCTCCAGACCTGGAGAATCTCACACTCCACAGGCATCCCATATAACCCCTGGGGTTAAGCAATCCTTGAAAGATATAATCAGACTCTGAAATCTCAATTACAAAAACAAAAGGGGGAATCCTTACCCCCACACTACCAACTGAAAAAGGTATTATTTACCCTAAATATTTTAAATTTTTCTAAAGAAGATAAACAACCTCTGGAGGTGGCAGTGGGTGGATAGCAAGGGATTCCAGACATGCTCTTTCTCCCTGCTTTGGCAATCCAGTTGAGGTGGTCTGCTGGGATTATACCCCCACCCCCTTATTGGCTATTCAGATGGCAGGGGAGTTCAAGATAAAGTAATGGAAAACAAGTCCATAAAAAGATATAACAGCTCATTTTGGCCCAGTTCCCAGAGCTTAATTATCACCCTATTGCCCTTCCTGAATATCACGGTGATTTAGCCCTCACCCCGCCCCCCCACACACACTGAATCCACATTAAAAATGGTCTTCACCCTGCTAAACCAAACATCTCCCTCCCTTACAGAGGACTGCTGGCTTTGCCTCCAATCTGGACATCCCCGGCCACTTGCACTAATCACCAATGATACAGCTACAGTTGCCCATACGACCCTAAAAAATTGCTCAGCCACCTTCCCCATCCCTGTCCAGCTTTTCACAATGTCTCCTTCTGGGGCTTGCATTTGGACCCCACCTTCCCCTGATAATACCAGTATAGATGTGGGACACATCCATCCTTGTGTAATTCAAATATAACCATGGCCAACATTCAACACTGCCCACCTTCTGGAATGGTTTATGACTGTGGAGGTGAGATGGCCTATGACTTTCTGCCCACCAATTGGACAGGCCTCTGTTCCCCAGCCTCCTTGATCCCAGATGTGGATATCATTCCTGGAAATGAGGCCCTCCCAAATCCTCTTTCATTTATATCAGAGGGAGACCTAAGAGAGCTATACAAATCATACCCTTACTCACTGGATTGGGGATAACCACTGGTATGGCCACTGGAACAGCCGGGATGCTCATGACAATCCATCTCCATAGAAAGCTCTCTCTCTAGTTGATCAATGACATGAAAGTTGTGTCTAGTACCATCCTTGATCTCCAACAACAACTAGACTCACTAGCTGATGTAGTCCTACAAAACAGGAGAGGACTAGACCTATTAATGGCCAAAAAGTGAGACATATGTTTGTTTCTACAGGAAAAAATGCTGCTTTTACACCAATAAATTGGGAATCATCCAGGACAAGATTAAGAGGCTCCAGGAAGACTTGGAGAGGAGGTGTCAGGACCTCCAGGACAACCCACTGTGGACAAGTTTACATGGCTTGTTACCCTACTTTCTCCCTCTACTTGGTCCCCTCTTTTTCCTTCTCCTCACTGCTTGATTAATATAATTACATAATTTATTCACCAATGACTAGAGGCAATAAATCTTCATCAAGTTGAAATACATTATCAATTCTCGCTACTCAGGAGTCAAGCACCTCATATGACTGGCTGTCCTCATACTGTCCCTCCACTGCCCTCCACCTGACCAGTGATGGGTAAGACCTCAGATAGGCTGGGACAACCTAAAACAGAACATGGAGTGGATTCTCAATGAGCTGGATCCATGGTACCCAGTGGTGGGTAAGATCCCCAGAGGGGAACAACCTAAGACAGGGACCGTACTTACAAAAACAAAAGGGGGAGATGTTGGGCCTAAAGAAGCCTGGACTCGAGGCCCAGTGGAGCTTCCTGAGCCTGGCTAGAGTTTGATGACCTGTCTTTGGCCTCTGACTTCCACATAGGAGTGACTCAGCAAGGCATGACCTAAAACTGCCTCCGCCCAGCTACTACTAACTTGATGAAATACTATTGGCCCTTAAATCTCACCCCACCCTTACCCCATCCTAAGACTCCCACACCCTACCTTGATGCTATATATGCCTGCTTGATACAATAAAAAGAGATCCTGCTTCGACAAGTCTCCCAACTTAGTGTTCTCTCCAGTGACTAGGAGAGGGTCTGGATCGTTGACACTCACCATCCCGCTCAGCCCCAAGGATAGACTGGTGGAACTGGCTCTCCTACAGCCCTACCTGCTGGAGAGCCTAGCAATCCAAAGCATCAGGCTTAGGTAGTTTTAAAGGTTAGTGTTAGGTAGTGTTTAAAGGTTATGGATGATAGTTAAATTCTCTTAGCTTAGAAAATAAAAAGAGGTACATGGTATTGGAGGAGTTAACTATATAGGTAGATGCTAGGAAGGAGAAGGAAATTTTCAGGACCATATATTTGTAGAAAACTTTTTCCAAAACAGTTTATAGACCATCTAGCAAGGTTGCTGGAAAACTCCTTACCTCTAAATTCCCTTGTACCTCTCTTGGTTAGTTTACATTAGTAATTATCTTTAGAAATACTAGCATGGGAGCATTTCTTATGTAAAAATATAGATTTTCCTGCTACTCTGGTAACCCTGAAGCAAGAAGACATGATACTCATAAAATTTGCCATACAAGGACTGATGTGAAGGGCAGATGCATGTGTTACAATTCCTGGTGGCACATATCACCCCATGTGGCTCTGAAAGCTGGTTTGACAGCATCACCTCAGAACACACAAACAACAAAAGTAAAAAAAGGGGGGGGGATGGAATAAGGCTTCTGGGATAAAACTGGTATGGAATGGTTAGCAACAAAACAATAATCAGCTTTTATAAGAGAAGATAGAACAGAGGAAGTAAATGAGAACCTGCACTTGCTAAGACACCCTTATGGGTTGAGAACCCTATAATTCTCATCTCATCATAACAGTTAAGTATTTATATCAATGTATACCAATTTTATCACTGCATGGTTTAGGGATAGCTGCCTATATTGTCCACTAGATCTTATGTGTACTGAGTGCAAGACCCAATGTTAATTATTACCTACATCTTTTAAACCTGCCCTACCAGTGCCTGGCACAAATGAGGTGATCAATAGATATTTATTGATTGGATGAACAAAGTGGTTTAACATTTCCATTTGAACATTGAAGACCGGAGGCAATTGAGGTTCAGAAGACTAAGTGACTTGTCCATAAGTTAGTAAACACTCCCCCCTCCACACACACAACTATTTAACTTCAAAGAACTATGATCTATGATGCTATGCTGCTACCTGGAGGACCAAGTCAGGTTGAAATTTTCTTTAAAAGATGATAAAGGGACAGGAACATAATCAAACTACATTGTATTCATAAAATATAAGGCTCAATGAAAAAACATTTTCTGGAACTTGTAAGAGAAAGCTTTCACATATCTGGGGCTAACATTGACAAATCAGAGAGAGGAAGAAACGGAGAGGTTAATTTTATTTCTAGGTATAGTTTTAGATGTGCAAACACCAGACTATACAAGTGAGAAGTCTTGTTTGTTTCTTGGCAATGTCTTCAACTATGGCTTTGCTTCTCTAGCAGCTCAAGTTTATTCACCATCCTCTCCATTTATTTCCCCCACCACACTTACTTCCTGATGTGGTTTAGATTCCAGAAAACACTTACATGCCAAGGACAGAAGCAGATAAAGGGTTATAACTTATAGCAGATGCCAGAATCCATCTTCCTGAACTGTATCCTGGCTCTGATCCACTATAACTCGGTCACATTGGATAGATTGTTCAACCTCACACCAGCTTTGTTGCCTCTTCTAAAACATAACAGTGTTAATATAGAACTTTCATACTTTTATAAGAATTAAATAAAATAATACATGCCAAGTGCTTAGTGAAGAACCTACCATATGGTAGGGACTTAGAAGGGGAGCTGTTTCCATTCTAAGCTTAGGGCCATAGGAACAGAACTACTAGAATTAATTATATTAAAAGGGAATTTATTGGATTATCTTATGGTAGTCCAATAGCAGTTGTAGGCCCGAGTATCAAGGAATGCAGTAAGTGCTCAGTCCACATGGCCAGATGGCTCAGCAGTCCTAATCTGGCATTGAAGGCCTCGAGGCTTCCTGAAGATCCACTGGTTTTCATTCTACATGGGTCTTCAGTCTACACTAGTGTATCAGACAGCTTCAGGTTCACTGAGATAAACTTCCAGACCAGGTACAGTTATGGAGGAAGGGAAATTTATTGTTGCTTACAGATCCAGGGGAAGATCCATAAATGGCAGAAGAAGCTGGCCTGCCTTCACAGGACAAATCAGAGAGAAGGAAAGAAGCACAGGTAAAAAGCCAAAAGCCAAATAGCACACTTTAGGACTCCAGCTAGGCACATTTTGAATATCTTTAGATTGAAACCTGCAACCCACCATCACACCTTAAGATCCACCCAGTGACATTGCCTCCAGCCAGGTGGCTAAAGATGCAAACTACAAACAATAAAGAACTGAATATATGGGGGGGGGGGCATCTATTCAAACCACCACAATCCACTCCTGGCCCCAATACATTTATAACCATCACACATTGTAAACTGTACTCAGTTCAATTTCAAAGGACCCCACAGTCTTGACCAATTTAAGACATTAAGACCTGTAAAATGAAACAAGTTAAACAATCCTAACATATAAAGGCACAGAGTAAACATTTTCAACTGGTATAAGGCATAGCAAGGAGAGACTAAAACAATGCAAACTCAATGACCATCAAACAGACATTAAACTTCTGCAGTTCAGGTTCAAAAAAACCACAGACTGACAGTCTCCAGATTTTCCAATTCCACCCCTCTAGCTGGGCAGAGTAGCCAGGGAACACTTCCATCCCAAGGCAGCAGCATGCACTCTATGGTAGCCCTTGCATAGTCCTTCTATGTCCAAAACATCTTCAGGTCTTCATGCAAACCATGGTCCATCTTCCAAAGGCTCTCAGCCTATCAGGGCATCATGTCCTGCCTCATGCTGCATCTCAGCAGCAGCTACTGGAACCAGGTGCAATTCATGACCACTCCTCACATTTTCCAAAGGGTCTTTCAGCCTATCAGGGCATCAGGCTCTACCTCATGCCACATCTCAGTGGCAGCTCCTAGAAGCATGTGCAATTTACAACCACTCCTCTCATTTTTCATGCTTCTGAAACCAGTACCAGATGTGCAAGGCACAGCCATATTCTTAATTCACATACAAAATAAATCATAACCTTGAAAAGCAGGTTCCTTCTCCAGTCAACTCTTTCCAAAAGTGTTTGCATTTCTATGATAGTCTTTCCTCAGGCATCCTTGCCCTGGTAAAGCAATTGGACTATCTTCCTTTAATATTGCTAATGTGTTTGAAAATAGAAGACTCAGTAACCTAAAACTAGTCTCAGTGCCTATAATTTTAACTGCCTTGAAGTTTTCCAGCTTAAAATATTAAATCTCTCAGTCCAATATATTTAGCCAAGCACATCAGTCCATTACAGATTTAACCTTGATCAAACTCTGTGGTCCTGGGCAGCAGGATGCAGCCAGCCCTTAAGCCAGTAGCCCAGTTCCAAAAAAGTCTTCTGCAGTCATTCCTTTCTCTTAGAAAGATCATAAGCCAAGCCTTGAAGTTCGATGCTGTCTGCACTTAGCATTCTCAGACTCTAATCAGAATAGTCCCTAAAACTTGACTTACCACTCCAGAAGACATCTTCAATTGCAAGCAACAAGTTTATGTCTATTCCTCCAAAACAAAGGTTCCAAAAGATCAACATCCACATGGTCTGGTTCATCTCAGTCCACTACTTTGTACCAAATTCTGTATCAGTCAGCTTCAGGTTCTCTGAGATAAATTTCCAGATCAGGTACAGTTATGGAGGAAGGGATATTTATTGAAGCTTACAGATCCAGGGGAAGATCCATAAATGGCAGAAGAAGCTGGCCTGCCTTCAAAGAACCAACCAGAGAGAGAGAAAGAAGTACAATTCAAAAAGCCAAATAGCACACTTTAGGACTTCAGCTAGGCACCCTTTGCATATCTTTAGATTGAAATCTGAAACCCTCCACTACACCTTAAGATCCACCCAGTGACATTGCCTCCAGCCAGGTGGCTAAAGATGCAAACTACAAACAATAAAGAACTGAATATATTAGGGGCCATCTATTCAAACCACCACAACTAGTCTTCAATCCATGCTGGAAAGCAGCAAGCAGCTCCAGCAGCCAAGTAGAAGGAAGGAAGAGGCTCTTTTACACAGAATTTCCTTATTTAAAGTTCCCATCTAAGAGGAGCCTCCTGCTCTGTGGGACAGTCTCATTGTGGAGGTAGCACTTCTTCCTTCAATTAATCCTTTCTGGAATCAACCTCAGAGACCCACCCAAAAGGCATTTCTGTGGATTACTAAACAGATCAAGTTGACAACATCTTAAGTATGAGAAGTCCAATACTTGTTAATGAGACAACAAAGCATATCTCCTTATATCATACTTAATTTCCAAATGAAAACAGTAACAAGCTCATAATTCCACCTAACATGATATAACTATCCCATGTACAACTAGAAACCCAAAGTCTTTCCCCCAACAAAAAAGCACGGTTCCTTGAGGAATGCTTAGTATCTAATATAGTAGGTCTAATATAAATTCAACAGCTAGCTAATGATACAATCTTAATATTGGTGTATATATGTACAAACACTCTGTATCAAGATAGGACAGAACCATTGCAATTACATGCCTTGTTTCTGTAATTGGTCATGTGGTGCAGTCTGGTTAGCATTGCTGGTAGAAATCACCCAACCAAGAGCAGCTTGTGGAAAAAAGAAAGAGGTTTGTTTTGGCTTACAGACTCAAGGGGAAGCTCCATGATGGCAGGAAAAATGATGGGATGAATAGAGGGTAGACATCACCCCCTGGCCAACATCAGGTGGTGCCGGAGCCTGCCAGCTGAAAGGGTTCGAGCCTGATGGGGAGTGAGGATTAAGGAAAGACAGAAGAAACAGTGAAAGCATGGACTCCAGTCCAGGGCTGAAGCAAGACCTCAAGCCAGGACTGAAGACATGGTTTATTTCACAGCATTCCTTTTTATATCTTTTTACAAACAGTTTTTCCATGGACAAAGATTTTATGAGCTTTACAGTTCCTATCAAAAAACCTTCCTGTTACAGAGTTTTTGCATTTCAATCATTTCTCAGTACAAAGGACCAGCGGAATGGCTGAAGATAACTAATCTTGCTTACAGGTAGACTGCTATAGTTTTGCTAATGTCTTGCTTCCAGACAGCTTCCTGACACTGAAGATACACAATCTTACTTGCTGGAAGGCTGCTATAGTTTTGCTAATTCTTGCTGCCAGAAGTCCAGAGCTATGGATACAAGTCCAGCCAAAATGGCTCCCAACAAGGTAGACAAAAGCTACAGGAGATTGTGCCAAACACTAGCAAGGGGAAAATAGTTATAACACCCATAATCCCATCCCTAACAATACACTCCCTCTAGGAGGCATTGATTCCCAAACCTGCATCAGCTGGGGACCTAGAATTCAGAACTCCTAAGTTTATGGGGGACACCTGAATCAAACCACCACATTCCACCCCTAGCCCCATAAACTGATTACCATATATGATGTAAAATGTAATACACTCATCCAACTTTAAAAGTCCCTATAGTTTTTATCAATTCAAATGATGTTCATATATCCCCATAATCCAAGGTCTTTTAACTGAGCCATAACACCAAAAAATATTCCCCCCAAATCCATATTGGCATAGAATAAACATTCACACTGCAAAAGATGACATTGGGCATAGCAAAGAAATATTCAACCAATACAAGATTTAAAACAACCAGGGCAAACTTCAAACTCTGTAGTTTCAAGTCCAACAACTCTAGCCAGTGAGAAATCTCCAAGTCTGATAATTCTAACCAGCAATAAGTCTCTGGCATTCCAATTCCGCCCCTCCTGCTAGGCTACTAACAGTCCTGGAAAACTTCATTGGGGCCAATAGCTTCCTTTAGAAGCCATCTTGTGGTCCTGGCAGTTCCACTGGGTCTCGGCTGTAATCTAGAGTTCATCCTCATGGCTCCATGGGGTCTCCATGCAGGCATCCAGCAAACCTGCTTCACACTGCCCACGGCCATCTCCAGAACACAAGACCATGTTGCAAACTCAATGATCCTCTCTTTCCTGCACTTCTTATACTCCACAATACCAGGTAGGGTGCCAATTTGTTAATCCAGGAGGGAATAAACCAGACTTTGAAGAACAGTATGCTCTTTGAGCAATCAGGCCCCTTCAAGAGAGTCTACATTTTTCCTTTTGCCCCAGTGTAGGTCATCTGGCCCAATCTCAAATGTTGTAATCTCTCAAACAATTTGCAGGTGAACGGGCAACAGTTTACACCCAAAAATTTCATTTTTGTTCTGTGTCATATCCCTCTGCTCACACCAGTCCTTTTCTATGCAATGCAACGCTGCACAACTTCTCAGGACATGGTCATAATAGCAAGCCCTTCAAACTGCTTCTAGCCCAATCCAAGCAAAGCTCTTTCTCAACCTCATAAGCCAAACCTCACAGTCCATAGTTCTTACTGCATTCAGGTCTTTCAACTATGACCAGAATAGTACCTACAGCACTGCAAGGCATCTCTTAAGCCAAGGTTTCAAATCCTTCCACATTCCTCATGAAAATCAGCTCCAAAAGGCCAAAGGCACACGGTCAGCTGTATAGCCACAATCCCACTTCTGGTTCCACTTTACTGTTGCAAACAGATTTGCATTGCTAGTACAAATCTGACCAAGAGCAGCTTGTGGGAAAAAAAAAACGTGGTTTATTTTGGCTTACTGGCCCAAAGGGAAAGCACCATGATGGCAGGGAAAATGATGGCATGAAAAGAGGGTGAATATCACCCCCTGGCCAACATCTGATAGACAATAGAAACAGGAGAGTGTGCCAAACACTAGCAAGGGGAAACTGGATATAACACCCACCCCCAACAATACACTCCCTCCAGAAGGTGTTAATTCCCAAATCTCCATCAGCTGGAAACCTAGCATTCAGAACACCTAAATTCATCTCAGTAAATTTCACATCCCTTTTCTAAATTGCTGAAGAATAAAAATAAGAAAGAATGCATACACACAGGAAAGCAGGATCTAACCATTTGGAGTCATGTGTTTAACTATGCATCCTCCTCAGCAAAACCAATGATGAGGCCAGTAGATGGGTAGGTACTCTCCTAACCAGTTAAAGGACTTAGTTTCTTCATATTACAACTATCCAGAATGTGCATCCCAGCAATGACACAACCTCATGAGGGACTTATCAAGGACATGGAGCTTTTTTAATGCTACTCTCCTGTTATAGTGCATTGCTCAAAGCCAGGCAAGGTTACACATGCCTTTGACCCCAGCATTCAAGAGGTGGAAGTATGAGGATCTAGAATTTGAAGCTATCCTGGGCTAAATAACAAGATCTTGTTTCAAAAAAAGGATATTTTTGTATTTTATTTAGAAAATGGCTACTATACTGCCAGTCATTGTATAAACTGAGCACAAAGAATGAGGTGAGGTCAGATTAATTACTTTTAATTCTTCTGTGCCAAATATCGGACCAGATGCCACTTAAGAAAGCAGGTGTTTATTCCTGCTCACAGTTTAAAGATATTCAGTCAGCATGTTGGGGAAGACATGGTGGTGAACATGGCTTGCTCCATGGTACTAACCAGAAAGTAGAGAAAGGGGAATTCCAATGCTTAGCAGGATTCAACTTTCTTTCCTGTATTATTTAGTCTGGAACCATAGCTCATAGGTAGGTGCTATGCTGTCCTTATTTAAGACAGGTCTTTTCTCCTTAGAAAATACTCTCTGTAAATTCTCTCTCCCTCTCTCTCTTTCACACACACACACATACACACACACACACATGCATCAGTATGCTTCATAATGCCCTAGGTTTTTCTTAATCCAACTAAAAGGACAATAGCATTAATCATTACAGGGCAAGACAGAAAGCCAAAAAACAAAAGTGAATAAAATATGCTGTTTAAAGTAATTTAAAACTGGATATAGTGGCTTCATACCTTAGTCACAGGACTTAGGAGGTTGAGGCAGAAGAATTATTGGGAGTTCAAGGACAACCTGAACTATACAATGAGACCCCATCTCAGAAAAAAGACTTGCATTAATAATAATTTCACCCAAGTATTTGCCTTTTCTTGGATAAAACTGCTAGGTTCAGATGCATGAAATTTCAGGTAATAAACTGTTATACACACAAAATTAAACATATCATTTGATTTCTAAATGGTCTGTAGCAATCACTGGCTACAAACGAGGTCAGAAACTCAAGTGTTTTACTTGGACTCACTGCTACTCCATACAGAACTGGAGTTGTGATAATAGGCAAGAAGGGTTAAATAAGTACCATGTAATTGCTTACAGGGTATTTATTTCACCATGTTCATGTAAGCAATTACATGGTATTTATTTCACCATGTTCATCAGTAGGATGCTTGTGTCTTCCTTAAAAATTTTCCAAAATAGTAGACACTGTGGCTATGAAGAACAGTAAAGAACCATCATGGATTCTCTTGTTTTCTTCTGGTGGGAATGTGTGGGTGTGGTATGTGTATGTAAACGGTATGCACAGATAGATGTGTGTACCCAATGCACATTAGTACAGAGGCCAGGATAGAAAGTCAGGCATCCTCTTCTGTCACTCTTCCTCATTGTTTCTTTAAAAGGAACTCACTCCCCAATTCAGAACTGCCTAGCACAGGCAAAAATTAAATAGTTATAGTCCTATAAATATATGCTAGAAAAAATATTTTGAAACGTGAAATTCTATGTAAGAAAAAAAAAACCCAGTAGATTGTGAGAAGTAACCCTTCCTAAATGAGAAAGATGACATGTTATGATAATAATAAGGGTAACTCACTAGATGATTCCTTCAGTAACATAAGTTTAAATTATGCTTAGCACTGTTAAGAGGAAAACATACAAGTGTTGACAAATCTACCTCCGTAGTGTGAGATCCAAGATATTTTCTCAGCAAACCAACAAAACATTGAGGAAACTGGACCTACAGAGACATGGAGAACTTCATCCCAGGAAGAGATTGCTTTCAAACAGACTAGAATATTTCATAAAACCACCATATGTGGAATAATCAAATTCATTCCAATATATGACAAGGTTTACTATGCAACAGTTCATGTTCTCAGATCAACATCCAATTTAAGTTAGAAACTCATTTTTAAAAGAAATAAGTTTTAGTATAACAAATATGAAAAACTAATTGAGTACTTTTCTCAAATAAGTGTGGATTATAGATGAAATCAACAATATTAAATAATGCATGCAAATAAAAGCAACCACGTATGGTGAGCTAAAGACTGTTACAGTCAACTTCTTGGGTAGGTCTGTGAGAGTATTTCCTCTTTTTATAAAAAAAAAAATTATTTATTTATTTGTGAGTTACAGACAGAAAGAGAAAGGGGCGGTTAGAGAAAGAGAGAATGAGCATGCCAGGGCATACAGCCACTGCAGACGAACTCCAGACACTTGTGCCCCCTTGTGCATCTGGCTAACATGGGTCCTGGGGAATCTAGCCTCAAACCCGGGTTCTTAGGCTTCACAGGCAAGTGCTTAACCGCTAAGCCATCTCTCCAGCTCTGTGAGAGTATTTCTAAAAAAAAATAATCTATTAACTGAAGGTGGAGGATCTTCCCCCAAGAGTGGACAGCCCTTTCAGTGGCAGCCTATACACAAAGAAATTGCACAGAAAAGCAGTGTCATTTGCCTGGATGCCTTGCTACCTGCTGGTGAGTGCACACACTCTGTTGCCACCATCCCTTGTAGACAGCAGAATCCAGCCTCTTCAGCCTTCCGCCGAAGTCTGAAAACTAGATTCTCCAGGAATCCCCCAGACCTTTCCTGTCAGATTAGGACCTCCGAGGCCCCTAGATTTGAGGATTGAGCAGCTACTGGGTTCTCAGATCTCTGTCATTGAGATAACCATTGTTTAACTACTCAACCCAAACTATGAAAGCCAATCTAGTAAATTCTTTTATAATATATATTCGTTCTATTAGTTCTCTTCCTATGGAGAATCCTGACCAATACAAAGCCAACATAACACCTACAATAAACTCTGTAGCATTGCAGGTACCTATCTGAAAAATAAAAAAGGGGGGAAAATATGAAATTGAAAGGAAGAATAAAAAGTTAAGAAAAATATTTTTGAAATATTACAGAGGAATTTTTAGTCTTGAAAATTTGGAGACATAAAATACTCATGTCATACAAAATTGTTTATGAAAAACAAAAGGTTAAATAAAAATAACTGAAATGAAATAAGAAGGATAGCTACAGATAAATTGGGTATTTTAAAATTAATATTCCTTTATGCTGGCTAATGGAACATATAACTGAATCTTATCACTAGCTAGAAAAGACATTATTACTAAAAATAATGTTAAGAAAATAATTTATGATTATATCACTTTAAATACCTATGTCATACTAAATTGATTTACAGATAAATTCTATGAAAATTTAAGGAACAAATAATTTCCATCAGAGAGAAATTCTTAGAGAAATTAGAAAAATACATAACATTGATTTTATTAAGTTTAACATTTTGTGAAGTTAGCATAACTTTAGTACAAAAATCTAACCAGAGAATGCAAAAAAAAAAAAAATGCCTACTTGAAATAATAGTCATGAATTTAAAATGAAATTGCTCTCTGGTTTTGTTTTTCACCTACATTCAGAGTCATGAATGCAGGTGCAACATGTATAGAGAATTGGATTTAGCCATGGTGGATATGCCAAGCACCTTTGAAAAAACAAGAGGAGCAGAAGTGCTGAGCACAGGCAAGGGGAATAATTGCCACGGCAGGACATAGAATGTATCCTGAAATAAATGACACTGTTGGATGGAGAAAGTAAAAGGATGATAGGGTAAGTGGATGATTTTTCTCAATGGGGACAAAAATCAATGTTATCAACAAGCCTAAAAGGTAGAAAAGTAGCATTATCTCACTGATGTATGGTCAACCTGATTCAGATATGTTAACAAGCTTTCTAAAGTGATCATATACTTAGAATTTCGTAGATCTTGCACTAAACTTTAATATCCTGCCTCCCAATCTGTTTCCCTGTCCTACTGTAGTTCTTCCATAGCACTATTCTATACCAAACTCGTGGACTTCCTGATTTTCTTGTCATCACTTCTCCACAGTTAATTTCCACAGGAGTTAACTCAGAAATCTCATGTCATCATAAGTCAGACTTTGGTAGAGACTCAGGTTTTATTTTGGTTTTGATAATATTGCAAATTCCAATGTTCTGAAGTAAATATTTATATTTACCAGAGAGGAAACATTCCCTTTAAAAACTAGTTCTATTGTCACTAGATACCCATACTGTAATAGGGATAATGCAATCCAACATTTTCCAAATCTATTTATATTCTGTTACAATTGATTTTCTTCCAACATCTTTATGCCTTTTATCTTCCATTCATAATATTCCTTTGGTTATTTTTGGATTGTTAAATTTTAGGGCAGGAGAGATGGTTTAGTAGTTAAGGTCCTTCAAAACCTAAGGACCCAGGTTTGATTCTCTAGGTCCGACATAAGACAGATACACAAGATGGCCATGTGTCTGGAGTTCATTTGCAGTGCCTAGAGGCCCTGGCATGTCCTTTCTCCCTCTCCCTCTCTCTCTCTCTCTCTCTCTCTCTCTCTCTGTCTCAAATAAAATAAATATTTTTTAAAGTTTAAAAAAATTTAAACACCCATACACAGCCTGCAGTTTTGCTGTTTTATGGCTCTACATAATGTATTGACTAGAAAGTGTTGGTCCCCTTTAAAAAGAGTCCTATGACCACCTTCCTTCTCCCTAACGATCTTTCTAAGAATTCTTTCAAGGTCATCGTGGTGGTTTGATTGTTAAATGCCACCCATAGCCTCATGTGTTTGTGATTAAACCACATACTCAGTCCCCAGCTGGTAGAGCCTTACAAAGATGGAGCCTTGCTAGAGGTGTGTCACTTTGGGATGGACCCACAGGTTTTAATTTCCCAGTTTGCCAGTATTAGCTTATTCACTGTTGCTGGTACCTCCCATTTACTGTGGCTGGATATGATGCCCATTTTCTGCTTTTCCAAGCTTTCTCTGATGAGATAAAATTTCCCCTCAAAAATATAAGCCTGAAATAAAATCTTTTCTTCCATATGTGGTTTTTTGTTGGGTACTTTTTCACAACAGTGAGAAGATAACTGTTATAGTCATCAAACTTGAAATATGTGAATTTGTAATCATAATGTAATAATATTGTGAGAAAATGGGACCTGTTTGGACATTGCTATGCAAACTGATATTTATTCTTCTGCTAATATTAAGAAATAAAAATAGGAAAAATGCATATCTTCATTAAGAAAGCTGACAGAAGTAATTAGAGAAGTGTCTCTTCCATCACCCAGTTACCATTTAGACTCAAGGTCAGAAAATGGTAATCCTCCATGTTGTATGCAGCGTTTGTTGTACCACCCATTATGCTGAGAAGAATAACCTGTGGACTTAGAAGGACACACTGTCAGGGCCAATAACACCAAGGTTTTTACATATTTGATAAACTTTGTTACACATATAATTGTTAAGAAAAATTCCTCTTAATTTATGTTTGGAGAAATTATTATAAGTACCCAAAGTGTCCCAGAAAAATAAAAAAAATATGAATTGGAATGCAGAATTCTGACTGTCCTTGGTGTTCAAAATTGCTGTCCTAAGGAGACTTTTTCTTTATAGATATAGTTGTTATCTTAATGTTTCTCCTGAAATATTATCACTCCTAAAAGGGCTCATTTAATCTTGCTTTTATTTCACCTAACCTATAGCCATCATACAATTTTTTCTTATAATTATTCACTTTTGATTTCTCAGTAGTTTACTGTGCTTGATTTTCTATACAATATCAAATTCCTGCCTGTTCTATAAAATTCATTTAATTTGGCTTTAAAGTACAATTTTTCTCCAGCCTTAGATGCAGTAAATGTGAAACACTGTGCTGTGTGTACATTCCAGTCACTACATTCATTTGGTTCAGACAACTTAGTTGCTTGAAGAGGCAGCTCCAATGTCAGCTCATAAAACAAATCCAAGGATGTGATCATTGTAAGGTGAAAGCACGGAAGAAATTATATATCATCTGTCTGCCAGTGGTTCCTCATGATACCTGTCACCCCAAAGGTGTCAACATTAAGAAGATGGGGTATCAAAGATAATGACAAGGCAGAACTGACAAGCAATGTGCCTATGAAGTTATTGCTGAACTGAACCCAAGATGGAAAAGCAATATTAAGTAAATATTTCAAATGAGACAGTTCCACACCAGAGAAAACTTTGAACACTTATGTCATAGTTAAATGTATATAAAAATGAAAGGGGAATATCTTTCTTCAAATCCTAGCCATAAAAGATTCTGCATTAAAGAGAGCTGATTAACTATGGCTAGATTGGTACAAACAGTGGGCACTGTTCAACATTTGCAAGTCATCTTTGTAAAGCACACATTGTTTTACCATCTCCTCTAATGTGGAATACTATGTGGGAAATCCAAGAAAAGGCCTGAGCTTAGCTAGTAGAAAGTATAATTGGTCCCCATCTGAAACCACACAGAAAAAAAAAAAAATTGGAAAAAAACCCCAATGTCTACAACACTACAACACTAATGATGAGATCCCCTGAGATGTGCAGGAATCACAGCACATAAAATGAACCTCAGAAGAAATGTTAGGGCACCCTGATCTCCACTTTGGTGACATCATGTGTTGATGTAGTCTGCAGATTCCTTTTCACTGAAAGTCATGCTCAAAAAGATCACAAAACTCCAGCATAAGAATAACAAGAAATCCACTACTTAGTCCCAGCAAAAACAGTATTAGCATAAAACTGGGCTATTTCCCCAACTGCTATTCCTGAGAGCATTACTTCATCCCTGACGTGTTGGAGGACCTTTGACAGCTTAACTCATTAGAGTTCCTTGTTGATGGAAACATAATAAGGTAATACAAACTCTTTACCTAAGCCAGACTGATATTAGAGAGAAATTGCTACTGCTATTTGTTGAATACATATCCTTAAAGATATAATAATTCAAGCCAAAGGAAGAACCCAGTCTTCTCCCATTCTTCCTAAACCTTCCAAAAGTGGCTGTCTCAAAAATACATGTTCCAATATAGTATTCAGAACCAGATGCAACTTTTATCTCTTCATGATTTTGATTTATAATAACTGAGTGAGTGGCTCTATTTCACAGTAAGAAGTTCCATAATATTTACTCAGTCTTATTGTATGCCAGGCATCTTACTAAGTACTTACCTGTCTTATATTATTTTAAATGAGTAATAAGTCTATCAAGGAGATATTATCATCTGTATCTTATATATTTAAAAGTAACACTAGAACTAGTCAAGACCTATGGTGGATTTTTTTTTAATCTATGAGCCTCATTCACTCATATGCAAATAATCTGAATGCACATATATAGCCTACCACATTGACATTTTAAGAATATCACAATATATTTAAAGGCTAATATTTTAAATATGTAGTCATTCTAAAATTAAAATTAATTATGCTTTATAACTTGAAAAGTAGCAAAATAAAGAACAGTAAGTAAGGTTAAAGGCATAGCTTCCCAGGCCTCACATCTGGAAGTGCTCAGAGGGATTTTTGACAATGAACAGTATTGGTAACTGAACAAATTTCCAACACATGTCTAGGGTTTAGAGTGAAGATCATGACTATAAGTTTGAATCTTGTATAATGTTACTATAATAATGAAAAGGGTCTAAAATAACTGTGGCAGGACACCACCTAGATGAAGCTTAAACAAAAGGAAAATATATATCCTTCTAGTACTGGGGCTTACTTGTCCAGTGGTATCTGGGTAGTCTGTACTTTATATAATCACAGTACAGGCCAAAATCACTGTATAGAACAGAGTTCTACACTGGAATCCCAGATATATCACTAATTCAGGGAAAAAATAAATACTTGGTGATAACAGAAGATAAAAAAGGTAAAAAAAAAAAAACACCATGAACTTAGTGATAATAAAATCCCAAAGTCTCAGGAATTGTAGGATACAGAAAATGAAGCTGTAAATTCAGTTTAAAATAATCAAGAAGTCATGTGGGACTTGTGAAACACCATTAAGTGAACAAATCTTTTAATAATGTTCCTGAAAGAGAAAAAAGAAAAAGCATGAGTACCTACTCAACAAAATATCATTTGGAATAAGATTGAGAAGGGGAAAAAACAGTATTGTTTTTGAATCACAGTGGAATTAAGAAAACTATGAAAAGGCCAAGACAAATAGAAAAACTGTAAAATGGCAAGAGAGAAAATTACCAAATTATATTTAAGAGAACCCACCTGAGGAGAATAGCAGATTTTTTTTTTTAGCAAAACCCATATAGGCCCAGAGAAAATGAGATGTAAGAAAAATGAATAATACTGTTGAAAGTAATATTATATCCAGAAAAACTATCATTCATCTAGAAGGAACAAATAAGGTTTTATAAAACAAAGATGGAGAGAGAGAGAGAGAACTAGGCTATATCATTACCAAAATAGCCTCAAACATTTATTAGTAAGTCCTCCATGTGGACATGAGAGGAAGACAGTTACACAACAGAGACATGTGAAACTATAAACCTGCTAGTAGAGCAGGAATAAAAGAACCTTCTCCAGGAAAGCAGTGGTAGACACTGAGGAGATGTGATGCTCACCAAAGCAGAAAATAAGCTACTGTTTAGAGCTCAACCGTAGGACTTCTAACACAACCTCTGAGGCTCAGAGAACATGGTGTAAGAGTGGGTGGAAAGAATGTAAGAGAGAAAGAGTAGGAAGGCAAAAAAGATACACATATTGTGAGGCACTATTCTCCTAACAGAAATATCAAAGCTTAATGGAACAAAAAAAGATTAAAAATAAGAAAGAATCAATAAATTTAAAATAAACAAAAGACCCCTCAAAACTGACAAAATGATAGGCTTTACACAGCACAAAATACCTTGAATATAAATTAGTTCAAGATCCTTCTAAAAGTTTTAATATAGGCTGAGGAGATGACTAGTGGTTAAGTCATTTGCCTGCAAAGCCTAAGGACCCATGATAATTCCCCAGTACCTAAGTAAGCCAGATGCATATCTGGCACATGGAACTGGAGTTCCTTTGCAAGTAGCTAGAGGCCCTGCCATGCCCACTCTCACCCTCTCTCTTTCTCTTCTTCTCTCATAAATAAATAAATGAAATTTAAAAAGAAATAAAAGGAGAAAATCTTTTTTTTTTAAATTTCAATTTGGCTAAATGGATACAAAAACCAATAATATTTTACCTACATTCAAATCACTTCATCACACATGAACTAAAAGCAGGGTGGGAAAGAATAGCCCATGCAAATGGAAACCAAAAGCAAGAAGCCACGTTTGTAAGGATATCTAATAAAATATATTTAGATAAGTAAAGAAAACAGAAAAGTTCTCTGTGTAATAAAGGGATCAATTCATCCAGAAGATATAACAATTGTAAATATCTAGACTCACTATGCTGGTGCCATCTATTCTATAACATTAACTTTATTAAAATAAAAATGAGACTCTGATATGATGATAGTCTGTAACTTTAGCAGCCTGCTCTCATTAAAGAACAGATCCATTAATATCAGATGAAAATACCAACAAATGATACATCAGAGTTAAACTACAATGAAATAGAAAGGATTTAAGAGTTTATAGAAACTTCACTGAAGAACTATACAATACACATTGTTCTCCTCAAAATGTCAATCAACTACTGGGTAGACTATATGTTATGCCACAAAACAAGTGCCAACCAAAGACAGACATGTATATCAATGAAACAGAATAGAGGACCCAGATGTTAATCCAGACAGCTACAGCCATCTGATTTTTTAAAAATGCCAAAAATATTCATTGGAGAAAAGATAGCCTCTTCAACAAGTGGTGCTAGGAAAACTGGATATCTATATGTAGAAGGATGAAAATAGATCCTTGTTTTTCTCCATGCATAAGAATCAAATACAAGTGCATCAGGGACCATAGTACAAGACCTGAAACTCTGAAATTGCTAGAGGCAATGGTAAGGGAAACTCTTCAACATATTGACATAAATAATGACTTTCTGAATATAAAGCCAATTCAGGAAATAACACCACTAATCAACCACTAGGATCTCATGAAATTAGAAAACTTTTATGCAGCAAAGGACACTGTGAATAAAGCAAAGGGACAACCCACAGAATGGGATAAACTCTTTGCCAGCTACACATCTGACAGAGGATTAATAAGCAGAATATACAAAGAACTCAAAACACAGAATAATAACAAATCAAACAACCCAATTAAAAAATGGGCTATGGAACTAAATAGAAAGTTCTCATTGGAAGAAATACAGGTGACATATAAACATCTAAAAAAGTGTTCTACATCCTTAGCCACCAGGGAAATACAAATTAAAACTACTTTGAGATTCCATCTCACTCATATCAGAATGGCTACCATCAAGAACACAAATGACAATGTTGGCGAGGATGCAGAAAAGGGGAGACTTGTCTACACTGCTGGTGCGAATGTAATCTGGTAAAACCATTGTGGAAATCAGTATGGAGGTTCTTGAGACAGCTAAAAATAGATTTACCATAGGATCCAACTATAGCACTCCTAGGCAGATATCCTAATGAATCTCTCACTACCTTATAGATACTTGCACAGCCATGTTTATTACTGCTCAATTCACAATAGCTAGGAAATTGAACCAACTTAGATGTCCATCCACAAATGAATGGATAATAAAAATGTGATACATTTGCACAATAACCTTTGGTGGGTAATTAAGTGCACTGACAGAAGTCTCTCTTCTTTTGGGAAACCTTCTAGGTCTCTCTGATCAACATTGCAGATGTTAACCACATCCTGGTATTGGGAGTTACAGGCCAGTGCCCAGGAAAAAAAAGAAGGAAGAAAATGATAGGTAATATAAAAGAGAAAGAGGAGAAAATTAAGGTTAGTCTTCATCACACCCTCTCCAGGGTCCTTTGATTCAGGTGTTCCCTCTAAAGACCAGATGAAGGTTCAACCTTTTAGTCTTTCAGGATATAAGAATTTATGGAATTGGCAGAATCTTAAAGAGAGGCCTCAATATAAGACCTTAGATAATTGTGATCATCAAGCAGCCTAAAAGGGGATGGTGTGACTCTACTCTCCTTTCTCTCATTTGCACCCTAACCCATAAGCCTTTTCTCCACAAACCATTACAATATATCTTGGGTATTTATTAACATGATGGTTTTTTTTTCTACAAAATGAAATATTAACTCAGCAATTTACAAAGAATAAAGTATTGTCATTTATAGTAAAATGGATGTAAGCAAGTATCTTATGATTTTAAGGAGACACAAATGTTCTAATTCATATGTGGAAGCTGCAAAAAAGCATGTATCTCAAAATCTAGAGTAAAATGTATTGAGTAGAGGCTAGGAAGGTTAGGAAAGACAGAGAGAAGTTGTATAACAGGCTTCAAAATACAACTAGATAAGAATAAGTTAAAATATTTCAATAGCACATTGAGGTGACTACAGTTTAAAGTAATTTACTACATATATTTTAAGATATAGAAGAAAGAAACACAAGGTTCCAAACACTATATAGTAATAACTTTATAAGGAAATAGAAATACTTATCACACTGATGTAATCATTACACATTAAATATATGCACTGATCTATCATACTGCATTTTGTGAATATGTGCAATTACTTTTATGTGTCCATTAAAATTTAAGATGAAATTTAAACCAAAAGAAAAAACTTGACTTTTTAGAAAAAATAATAATATTGATAATTCCTTAACAACTCTAATCAAAGAATAAAAGTAGTCACAAATGATAAATATCAAAAATAAGAAACATCATACAATGCAGATTTTACATTAAATATATAAGCAATAATGGGCAATGGAAATGGAAATTTTATATTTATTTATTATTCACCAGTAGAGCATTTGGATATCATTGTGAGCCCCTAGAATCAACTCCTAGCACTGAATTAATTAATTAATTAATTAATTAATTAATTAAATGAGTAATGCACAAGTGCCTTAAAATACGCAAGTTAGAAAAATTAAAACAAGTAGACAATTTATATATCATTACATCTAGTAAAGAAATAATTCATAAACTTCCTAAAAGAATACCTCTTGCCTTGATAACTTCACACATGAATTCTATAAAACAGTAATGGGGGGAAAAAAAACTCCATATATTTTCTGAAAAAGTGAAAGGAGGAGAATATATTTATTTTAAAATCAATAATAGTCCAATGTCACCACAAGGAAATGCCACTCTAACATTCTTTACAAATATAGATGTGAAAATCTTTATAATATGTTAGTATAATCTGTAAGAAGAATTATGTGATAATCTCAATAAAAACAATCAAAGAAATACTTAGCCAAAATTCAAAACTACTACATGATTTCAAAAATACCTCAAAAATTTAGAGGTAAATTAAAAAATCCCAAAGTCCTTCTATAAAAGAAGGCTAAAACAAATATCCCACTTAGTGATACAGTGATGAATACTCTGTTCTAAGGTCACAAAAAGACTAGGATATCTGATCTGAGCATTCCTTCTCATTGTACTTGGGCTCACTTTGAGCACAAGGCAGTAAGTTTAATGAAAAGGAAGGGAAAGAAAAAGAAAATGTCTTTATTTGTAAGTGAAAGAAATATACACCTAGAAATTCTGAAGTATTCTTTCCAAAAATCTACTAAATATAGTACATGAGTTCAACCAAAAATAAAGGTTAATATAAAAAAAGCAATTGTCTTTGTTTATACTACCAACAAGTACAAGAGATTGAAATTTTTTTTTTAAATCAGTACATTTTGTGGAAGCATGAAAAAATCTCAAATATCTAGCAATAAATTTAACAAAGGACACAGAAGAGTGCTATTTACAGAACTTGAGAATATGGTTGAGAGAAATTGGAAAACAAGTAAATGAGGAGACATACCATAGTAATGGCTTAGAAGATCAATATTACCAAGAATGTCATCTGGTTGATCAATAGATTTAATACAATTTCTGTCTTCCTGTTACCATCCAAACACATTATTTATTGAAATTTGCACAGAGTAATAAAATTTGTATAGAAATACAAGCAACCTACAGTAAGTAAAGCAACTTGAAGTGAAGTACAAAATTTATGAAAAGACATTGTCTGGCTATAATAATCACTATAAAACTATAAAAATTAACATGGTTTAAACTGACATAACTCTAGAAAATATGAAGCAACAGAAGTGTTGTGTGCCCATTTCTTCCTAATTGAAATACTCTGTCCTCAAGAGAGAAGACAAGATCCTAAGCCTCAAGAAGCTCATGAAAATTACTACCAAGATAAGGAAACCAAGGAAGTTAAAATATTCACTAGGCCCACATCAAAGTTATAAAGTAGGTAACTGTGGAGGAGAAGAGACTATATCTGGTGGACAGTGATTCAGGTTGTAAAAAGATCTCTAGCGATAAAAATTTTATGAGTTGCTCATCACCCTTGCTGGGTGAGCTTTTCAATTATGCAGCTGCCTTTGAGTCACCAATGCTCCTTAAAGTCACCCAAAAAAACTCACTGGCTTACCAGGCTACACTTGAGTGGAATTGTCTCTTTGTTCTGTTGTTGGCACTAAATCTGGGGTGAATAGATACCATTCATGTGCCCACATAAAAAAGTCAAACAACATAGCAGTTTTCAAAAATAATAAGTGAGGTAAATAAGGATTTCCTAAATAGAATCCAAGTAATACTAAGCATTTTAAAATGTAACTTCAGAGCTGCAGAGATAGCTTAGTGGTTAAAGAGCTTGCCAGCGAAGCCTGAGGACCCAGGTTTGATGTGTAGTACTCATGTAAGCCAAATTCGCAAGGTGGCACATGCATCTGGAATTCACTTGCAGTGATTAGAGGCCCTAGTGTGGCCATTCTCTCTCTCTCTCTCTCTCTCTCTCTCTCTCTCTCTCTCTCTCTCTCTCTCTCTCAGATAAAAATAAATAGATAGATATAATATAAAAATGTAACTTCAAGACAGTCAGCATGTCTAGTGCCAGAAGGCGCTACATAGGCGACTGGGGGAAGTGACCAAGATCTGTCCAAGCAACACATTGTTTAACCTAAGTAGCAACAATTAACCGGATGTGATACCCACACAAGTGCAATAGTGGTACACAGCCATGGTGAGGAATCAATTGCTCTTGATTTGGCTAACTGATCCACTCAGTGGTACTAGACCCTTAGCTGGAGCTGGGAAACAAGTCAGAACCATACCCAAACACAAGCCCACTCTACAATATCAAGCTACCATCAATCACGGGGTATAAGAGGGCCTACACCTATCAAACTGTCTATCAAAAAGGTAAGTGTTATCTCAATTTTCTGGGTGCTAACTTACTCTCCGTTGGAGAATCTGCTTCTCTTTTCCAGATAGATGCAGATCCTAAGAAGAGAGCTGCCCCAACATACCTCAGAAGGGGCCCAACTGAAACTAAGGACAACTGGCGAAATAAGCAAGGGTGATGTTTTCCTGTGAACCAGATACCAGCACAAAGGGGAAGGAGATCAATGCAGAGAAAAATCAACTCCTACCAAATCAGAGAGCCAGAGCCTCAGAGGCCCCCAACACCTCAGCACTGAAGCAGACCAAAAATGAACCCAACATGGCTCAGGGAAATCTTGCGGAAGAGGGGGCGGAAAGAATGTCAGAGTTACATGTTGGGTCATGATTTTCAGAGACATTTATCATAGTAATAACTGGGGGCTAACTCCACAATGCACGACCCATTTTCAATAACAAGGAGGGTCTAATGGGAGGGGGTAGATCACAGATGAGCCTAAATAATGGTACCAAACTGCCTGTATTTACTGAAAAGAAAACTAATAAATTAAATTTAAAAAAAAAAATGTAACTTCACATTATAAATATTCCAATATCCTACTCGTAAAAAATAATAAAAAGAGACAAAATTACAGTTTACATATACACAAAGATAACTATGATAAATCAATAATACTGATAACCCAACCATGAATAGGCAAAACAGGGCTGGAAAGAAATAGTTCAGTGGGTATATCATAGCACAAAGGTGTGAGGACTTGAGTTCAACTTCCAGCACCTACATAAAATGCCAGGCATGAAGGCAGAGAAAGACACCTGAGACTCACTATTCAGGTAATTGATGAGTTTCAGGCCAAAGAAACGACCTTGTTTCAAAGGAAGTGAACCATATTCGTGAGGGTGACACCTGAGGTTATTCTCTGGCCTCTACACACATGCACATACACTTGAACCTTCATACACACAAAGGTGAGTGGATGCACCCACATAATAACAACAACAAGGAGGAGGAGGAACAGGAGGAGGAGAAGAAGGAAAAGGAGATAAAGAAGAAGGAGGAGGAGAAGGAGAATAAAAGAAGAAGGAAGAAGAGAAGGAGAGGCAAAACAATTGGACTGGAGCTTCAAAAAATGTGCAGAAGCAAAGATGTGCAAATGAAAAGATGTTTAATTGCTGATCATCATTGGGATAAATATCAGCCATGAACTAGCACTACACACCCTCAAAATAGCTAAAGTTGAAAATGGAGTCAATTGAAAATGGTGTGGAGGGATCTAAGGTACTCCTGGACAATGGAGTACAAGTATAAAACAATATGAGTGATTTAGAAAACTGTTTACTAGAGTCTTCAAATAAAATTTTATATATGTCTACGATTTATCAAGAAAATTGAAAAGATAAGGTATGTAACAGACAAGTACAAAAATGCTCATTGTAGCCAACTGTAGTCATAATATAACCATACGTCAAGTGCTCATTGTAGCTAGCTTTACTTGTAGCATAACCAAGTGTCTAAGTATTCAAGTCCACTTGAATGCCTGCACTTTAAAAATACAAAGCCATGTGTGGTATTCAGAGAGAATCAGTTCTTGAGAACATACTTTACTTCTGAAGACATTATGATGGGTTGAATTGCCCTCCCCTCTAAAATGTAGATGTTGAAGTGCTAATCCCAGTTCTTTAAAATGTGACCTCATTTGAAAGTATGGTTTCTATACATGTAACTAGGTAAGATGAGAGGTCAAACAAGAGCAGGATGCATTTATAACCTTACAAGATCAGGGTCCTCACAAAACAGAGACATTTGGACACAGACACTCCCATAGGATGTCATGTAAAAGTAAAAGCAGAGGTAATAAACTTTCAGAAGATGGGAGGAGGGGAAGCATGGAACAGGTGTGTCTCTCACAGCTGTTTAAAGAAAACAATTCTATCTATACTTTGATCTCAGACTTCTACCTACCATAATTATAAAACAATAAAGTTCTATGGCTTAAATCACTCAACTTGTGGCTTATAACATCCTGAGGAATAATAATAATAATAATAATAATAATAATAATAATAATAATAAGTGACAGTGATTCGGCTCTTTAGCCATTTTAGTTGACAATCTTTCTGTAGTTGGAGATCTAAGAACAATGTGAGAGAGACAGATGGAGAACAAGTTGAAGCCAATCTGTAGAAAATTTGAAATAAGAAATGACCCATAACATTGAGTGAAT
The DNA here is from genome assembly GCF_020740685.1 of Jaculus jaculus. Lineage (NCBI taxonomy): Eukaryota > Metazoa > Chordata > Mammalia > Rodentia > Dipodidae > Jaculus > Jaculus jaculus. The sequence goes on from NC_059104.1 coordinate 119,999,621, forward strand.
CACTAAAATGGATGACCTTTAAATCTAACTTCAAATGTTTATAGATGTACGGTTATAAGATTATTTCTCTCTATGGAGTTATTACTCAGAAGAGAAGAATGGTATTTCTGTTCCAGTAAAATTTCGCCAAGCACTTAAGAATACCATCCATCAAGGATGGTTCTGTCAGAAAATGAAAAGTTGCAATTCTTGCTCTCAGTACACAAGAAATATGAGTAAAGATTAATAAGAATTTAGATAAGATTATAATAATTTTTCCTGTGTATTTGAGCTGTAAGCATCTTATAGGTATCTATCTGGATCTTATGAAGTCAACTCTTACTCCTCCTTTCTGGTCATCCAGCCAGAGCCTACCTTCTGTTTTCAGGATTCTAATGTATCTATACACTCACCTGAATCTAGAAGACCAAAGATTTGAGAAAAGAAATCTGAGGACTCAACTGTAATGCTTGGAACACTGAGGTTCTGGAATACTTCTAGTTTAGTTCTGAGAAATTATTTTTTACAATAAAAACTAAAATTAATAGTCTCTTAATTGGCTTCACACATTATGACCTTTTCTTACATGTTCCTGCTTCTCAAAAGACTGATCTTGGCAGGAGATATGGCTTGAAGGTTAAAGGCATTGCTTACAAATTTTGCTTGCCTTAGTTTAATTCCATAACTTCCTACATAAAATGAGATGGGCATATACATGCCTGTACACTTGTCTATATAGGTACACACACATACACACACAATTTTAAAAATACACAAAATAATTTTTTTTCTTTGATAACAGAAATTATCACTTCACCTTGTTCTCAGGCAGTAAGAGCTAAGTAATTTCCTGATTCTTCTATGCTAACAAATAAAACAAAATATGTGGTAAAGTAGTAAAACAATGCTTTCTTTTTTAAATTTTTAAAAATGAATGTTTTCTTTTTCATTAAGTAGAAAGTTTACATGGACACATCATGTGTTGGTACCAATTCCCTCCTCCCTGTCCCCTTTCCACTGAGGGCCCTCCTCAGTGAGATTTATGGCACTAACCATGGGGTTGTGAGATCTCCTAAACAAACTATTACATCCATCACGATTGAAAATGTGATTTAAAACCTCCCCAAAAGAAAAAGTCCAACACCTGACGGATTCTCAGCTAAATTCTACCAAGCCTTCAAGGGAGCACTGACACCACTTTGTCCCCAGCTTTGTCAGGTAATCAGAGAACAAGGAATGCTCCTGATCTCCTTCTATGAAGCAAGCATCTCCCCGAATATGAAAATCAGACGATGTTTTATGAAGCACATATACTGCCAGGCATCAGCAGTCTCTCCTGAACAATCAGCCTTGTATCTACATGGAGTAAAGGGAACTTAATTCATTTCTATGTGTGTATCTGTGTCAATGTACTTAATGCAGCTCATTACAATTGTCTTCATGGTTACTCTTTCATCAAAATGGACACTGATGAAAAGCAGTGGTCTTTTTAAAAAATTTTGTGTCATCCAACATGTAACACAAGCCCTTAACATTTATAGCTGACAAGGAAACTTGCTTGACACAAAGTATATTGTTTATTCTTTCCCATGAAGAGAAACAATATTTTGATGTATGGACTACCTATACAATATCCTTTGATAATGGGTAGGTTTTTAAAACAGCAGCATAAAAGGGGGTAATGGGTCCAGAAGTCAAGTAAAAATATAGATGTAGAATGTGACAACAATGCTCAGATGCATTATTTTTATTTTCAGTTTCACATTATACAGCACCTGCAAGATGTTTGACTTTTTTTTATTTGATTAACATCAATGATAAGTTGTTTGTTCAACTTGCATCCTGTGTCCTAGAAATTTATATGCTTCAATATTCTCTTTAATGTGATCTTATATAAACTCTGTTTCAGTTTCCTTGCATAACAAAAATCCTTGCTACTTAATTCTAAGTCATTTCTGTTTCATAATGTTATATGGCATTAAATAAGGGTTGAATTAAATATTTATATTTCTATAATAAAGAGAGCTAAATATTATAATAAAACAAAATAAATTTATTCAATTTTTATTGATAGCTTCCATAATCATAGACAATAAACCATATTTCCCTTCATACCCCTATTTTCCCCTCAAAAATCCACCCTCCATCATATCCCACCCTCCAATTAGTATCTCTTTTATTTTGATATCATCATCTTTTCCTCCTATTATGAAGACCTTATGTAGGTAATGCCAGGCACTGCAAGGTCATGGATATCCAGTCCATTTTACATCTGGAAGATTGCATTGTAAGCAGTCCTACCCTTCCTTTGGCTCTTTACAATCTTTCTGCCACCTCTCCCCTGATGGGCCCTGAGCTTTGGAAGGTGTGATAGAGATGTCTCAGTGCTGAACACTGCACTGTCACTTCATTTCAGTACTCTGGTGACTTCTGAATTATCACAGTTGTCACTGCCATCAGAAAAGAGAAGCTTCTCTAACCAAAAATGAGAGTAGCATTAATATATTAATATAAACATTAAGAAAAGTTCTTACAGGGCAGTTTGGAGGGAATAATATATGCATTTAGCCAGAGAACAGCAGGCATTAATTCCCTATGGTTTATGACCTCCCCACTCAATAGGCTTTTGACTAGGTTTTCAGTACCAGACATGTATTCCCTGCCATACAGCAGGCTTCCATTCCAATTAGAGAGTAGGTAGTTTTCCCAATTAGAGACATGGCACTATTGCACCAGTTGGCACATCTGGCCTGGCTGACCTCTCTTGTATAGAGATGCATGCAGCATAACATTTCCCAGCTTCCTATCAACTGGTCCACAGGGAAGAGGTTATAGTACAGTTCGAACTTGATTTTTCAGTGGCCTTGTAGCCAAGTATGTGGAGTCTTCAGCAATTTGATTTTACCATCTAGCTTTGGTGAGACAACAAAAGCCTTGGCATTGTCCTGTAATGTTTTGGGGCATCAGAGACCTCTCTAGCTAAAAACTCACTGGAATGTATCCCATCCCTGATTTTTTATTTTTTATTTTTTCCTTTTTACATAGGCATTCTAGTTCCTTATTCCTTGGTACAAAAGTAGCTTGTGGACTGGAGTGATGAGTCAATGATTAAGTGCAATTCCAAAAGACACAGGAGGGCCTGAATGGGGCCTGAAACTATCCTAGTTCAAATCTCTAGAATCCACATAAACAATTGGCCATCTCTACCCCCTACCCTGTGGGAAGAGGAGACACAAGAATCACTTGGGCTTATAGTATGGCAAGTTCCAGATTCAATAAGAGACTTCATTGTGAGGAATAATATAAACAGATGAGTCTGGAAGGATATCTGATGTTTTCTTCTGCCACTGCAGGTGAGCCCATAAGGAGCTGAATCAACACATACACATGGATATACCACATACCACACCACATATACTATGCACACACAGAGGGAGAGAAAAAAAAAAAAAAGTTGTTCAAGGCCTGGTTGGTGGCAATTTTGCTAACTTTAATGCTAATTTAGTCATTGCCAGCCCACCCTGGTCTGGAAAAGCAGGTATGGTTGGGTCAGTGTGGAAGGTGTACTCCTAATGTCCACTCCAATTTCCCTGACAAGGACTGACTTGCAAGGCTGCATGTAGCTGTTATGGAGCCCTGGAGTATCGGGCAAGAAGTCATGTTACAGCTACAGTTTCTTCCAATAGAAGGAGAAAGTATGTGCTGGTGGTTAGCTAGCACTTTTTTAAATTTTGTTTTTAACCCATTTATTTATCGGAGAAAGAGAGAGATGGGCAGAAAGAATGGACAAGGGCAAACCAGGGCTTCTAGCCAACTGCAAACTCCAGACACATATACCATCTGGCTTACATGAGTTCTGGAGAATTGAACCTGGGTCCTGAGGCTTTGTAGACAACCACCTTAACCATTAAGCAATCTCTCTGGCCCAGCTGGAAATTTTTATTTCAATGTAGATTTAGCAAAATTAGTTCACTCTTCTCTCAACTATTGGGCCTTAATTTTCTTCTTATACTTACTTACTAGTGTTTTTATCTATATGGTTCCAGGAAATTGAAGCAAAATTCAAGTTATGTGTTCACATTGCTTTCCCAAGTGGGCTATGATTCTTTTGTCTGTTACCAGTAGCCTTCTTTTTCCCCACCACCCCTAAGTCAGTAATAGATATAATTAGATATGATTTCTCTTTGTTTTGCCACTCCAATTAATGTAAATGATAGCTTTTTACTAATTTTAATCTGCTTTATGTTGAACACTAGATATCTTTCAATTTTATTATATTTACTGCTACATTTGCTCTTCTCTGAATTAGAACTTTGTACCTCCTACCTGTTTTTCCACTAGGTAATTTGTCTTTCTGTTATTGGTTTAATCTTACTGAATTTATACTTTTAAATGAAAACAATTTATTGCTTTGGAAATATCTATTTTTAAGTTTATATCTTCCTTGACCTCTCTTCCTCTTTTATAAAAATCACCAACATTAATACATTCCAAAGGGCAATGCCTCAAATGAACTGGGATATCTCAAAATTCCTTTATAAATCTTAACATACATTCGTAAACTTAGCCTGATCTTTAAAACAGAATAATGGATACTGTATCATAATACTTCATTTAGCAGTTTTAAAAATAGTCCAGAAAAAATAAGGCATCAACAAGTCTTCTTTTGACAAGTAGCACAAAATTCTCTGCCTAAGGCCCAACTATACTAACATATAAGCTACAGAGCAGCTTTATTAAAACACAGGGCCTTCAGTCAAGTTCAGTGCATGGATTTGAGATTGATAGACTAGGCATTTGATGGATTTAATTTGTTCCCCAGGGATATGTAATCAACATTACAAAATCCCTCATGTAACACTGGGATGAGTTTGCATAATCTTCCATTTGGTATTCAGAAAAATCCCTAAGCAGAGTATATACTTAAGACTGAATAATTATCTCTACTCTTCTTGAGAAAGCTCAGAGATATTTACAAGCAATAATTAAGCCAAAGAACATTTATGAGGCAAGGGCAAAATATGGTTTTCTTTTTAATGCCCAAAAAGGAAGATGAGAGCAGTTAAGGATTAAATCAAAAGGCTGGTTAAAGATAGAATCCCTGAAGTGCTGATGTCAGGCACTACTCCAGCCATTTGACTCTTCTCTTCTGGTTATTTAAGAGGGAGGTCTGCCTAGGTCCTAGCCTAGCAAATTCAGGCAGCATAAAGAAATCTACTCCAGGCCAGTCAGCAGATAATAGGATAATTTCACTTTGCTGAGCTGCCACACTTACTTCCTAGGCAGTATCACAAAAGGGAGGTAGAAAAATCAAAACCATTTTGTAGGACTTTTTTTTTTAAATACTATTCAAATTAGGTTTAGAATAATGTCTAAAGTAGAAATATTTTAGATTATCAAAATACAGAAGGAGCAACAGCTGCATAGGTTGACAGAATCTAATTTTAAAATAATAAGTGAGGTAACCCAGGCCCAGAAAGCCAAGTGCCACATGTTCTCCCTCATATGTGGATCCTAGTGACGGCTGATTGGGCTTCTGCGTGAGAAGGAAAATAGTAGCAGAGGCCAGTAAGTTAAAAAGGAGACATAAAGGGAAGATAAAGGAAGAGAGAGGATACTTAATAGGTTGATATTGTATATATGTAAGTACAGTGATTGAGATGGGGAAGTAATATGATGAAGAATGGAATTTCAAAGGGGAAAGTGTTGGAGGGGGAAGGTATTACCATGGGATATTTTTTATAATTATGGAAAATGTTAATAAAAATTGTGAAAATAAAAAAAAATAAACAGAAAAAAATAAAGATAAGTCTTAAAATATGTAAGACTAGTAGAGAATAACTATCTCCTCAAGTAGATATAGTTTTGAATATTTAGTTATGGTAATAACTGTGAAATCATGTACACCTATTATTCAGGGGTTGGAGAGATGACTTAGTGGCTAAGGCACTTGCTACAAAGCCAAAGGAGCCAGGTTTGATTCCTCAGGAGCCATGTAAGTCAGTTGCATAAGGTTGAACATGCATCTGGAGTTCCTTTGCAGTGGCTAGAGGCTCTGGTGCTTCTCCCTCTCTCTCCCTCTCCCTCTCTCTCTCTCTCTCTCTCTCTCTCTCTCTCTCTCTCTCTCTCTCTCTGCCGGCCTTTCTCAAATAAATAAAAATTTTAAAATATTTTAATGTACTATTCATAACAGTAAAAATCAATGTAATATTAAAGACGCCTGCATTGCTTACTTCCAAATATTTTTACAAATATATTTACAAAATATATAGATACAAAGTTTACAAAACTTCAAATGATTTTATTGACATTGGCTAATTCTACACCTTCATTTCCTACTCCTTCTTTCTGTTCATTTTTTTCATACATGTTGATCATGTTCTCATAAAGTTATACTCATATCTCCTATCCCCTGTCCCTATTCCATTGAGTGCCCTCCTCAGTGAGTTTTTGGTATTAAATTTTTGACATTTTAGAACATGTTTAAATGTGCTCTTTGGTGAATGATAAAATAAAATTTCCAAAGTAGTACAAAATGGTCGCATTTTACAAAATACTACTAGGTAGCAGAGAAAAACAGCTATAGTTTCTCCTTGAAAATATTTTCCAAAACATTTGCATGATTAAACCACTGCTATGTTGTCCTGGCACAAATCTCATCACTCTTGCCTAAACCACCACACGTTGTTATTCCTGTCTTAAATCATTTTCTTAACACTAGACAAAATGATATTCAATAAGCAAAATATGGCCATGATACCATCGTCTAAACACGTTGTTGTTTTCCAAATAGACTCAAAATAAAATCAGCACCTCTTAGGATGAGTTTATAAACTTTCAAATGATTTTATTGGCATTGGCTAATTCTACACCTTCATTTCCTACTCCCTCTTTCTATTCATTTTTTCCATACATAAATATTTTTCAGTTCCTCAAATAAATCAAGCTTATTTCTACTTCCACGTCTTTTCTTTTCTTGTCCTCTCTTCCTGGCCTTCCTTGTTACTCTGACTGGTAACCCCTCTAATCTTCAGGTTTCAGTTTATATATCACTTTCTCTAGAAAGCCGTCTAAGACTCCTTTGTTAAATTATATTGTCATTTTCTGGGTTCCTTAACTATATCCTCATTCTAATTGTTCCATGACATTTTTGTTGTTGTTGTTTGGGTTTTTCTTACTTTCACTCTTGCATTCTCCCAGACAAAAGCAATGACCATGACAACAGGGATAATGCATATCATTATTACTGATTCCTAGAACACTCTATAACATAGTAGTGTGCCAAAAATATATGATGGCAAATAAACTAAGGTGATTACTGTTTAATCACATCTCTTGGAGGTAGTGCTAGAGAAAACCCACCAAATGTACATATTCATCAATTTCCAGCCCTCCTTTGGAACTCATGACCACCAGATAAAATAAGGCCTTAAGAAAGACCTCATTCATTTATCATACCTACTACTACCTTGGATCCAACATTATGCCAAGAACCCCACATTGTTCTTATTTCCATTATTTTCTCTTTACAATAAATTCCACAAATACCTTCAATTGTTGAAACAGATGTCTTGGCAGCCATAATTTCCCCCATAATAAAAGGCCCAACTTCCACATAATGGATTATGCTTATACCATATTAATTTCCAAAACAGCATTTTTATATGCTGTCCATTGACTTGTGCTTCACTCTTATACAAATCTCAGCAATCTGTAAAGTCTGCCATCTCTCACCTTCTCCTAAGACTTCTCATTTGTCCACTTGTATTACTATCCACTGCCTGGAACACCACTTGAAGTATTGCCTGTATCATTCTTTTGCTGCTTAGTGTTTTGAGTTACTTCTCCATTGCTTCATGCAACAGTTCCTCATTCACTCATTGATTCACTAGACAGAAACTAGTACAACATCTATGCTCAATGTTTGGGCAGTTTAAAAAAAAATAGTGTTCTTGAAGAAGTTAGAAGTTACTAACAGCCTACCGAAAGTGAATAATGCACTGTGCCATGTCTTTTAATATTACTGCACACCCTGGGAGGTGGTGCTTTGTTATTTCCATTTTGCAAAGGAGGATGTGAGCTAAATTAAACATGCCTAATATCATTTAACTAATAAGGGAGCATTTCACACACAAGGAATTAGTTTTAAAGAAACACCAAGTCCATCTGCACCATAGTAGATTCCTGCAGTGCCCAAGTATAGACCAAAATCAGTGAAATATGCAGCTGAGCCTACCCTGAATTCAGGAAAAGGCTTGTTGACGATGGACTACCTTTTTAGCTATTACCATTCCATTTCTTATAGAACAACCCACTGAGTTCAGTTTGGGTCAAACCTGTGCTTAGGTTGCCCCCTAGTGCTGCAAAAGTGACAATATGCCAACAAGAAACAAATCTCGTCTCAACAGTATCATCTGGTACTGAAATAGCAAAATAAATGCAAATTCAGAGAAAAATAAACAACCTGCTTAGAATGTCTGGAATCAGAGGCACACTCAAAGCCAGATTAGGACAAAAATACCCTCAAACTCTTTCAGGGAAATATGATATTACCTAACATTGGCAGAAATAACCCATAGTAACTAGTTATGGGATTCGGGGGTGTCAGGGGAGGAGCAGGTTTGGTCCCCTGGCCTGTAAATTCTAACTCTTAAATCCTAGTACATTCCAACAGAGAACTGAGGAAACAGATTCTGAAAAGGGTTAACTTATAAGGTTTATTTGCAGAAAATTAGTATCCAAGGAAAAGCTGGAATGGTGAAAGGGATTTCCAGGGAAATTGAAAAAGGTGCCATAGCTTAAAGAAACAGAGAGAGAGAGAGAGAGAGAGAGAGAGAGAGATGTGAAGTGGAGCAAAAGGGTGTAGAGGCTCGTTCCTTCACATTAGAGAAAAACAGAGTTAGGAGATCAGTTAGTAAAGGTCCCATAGCTTCAAAGAGAATGACAAAACAAGAAGGAAAAACAAAAAGAAGCATGGCTGCTGGGATGGGGGGAAGACCTTAAAGGAACAGAGAGCCCAAGGTTCAAATGAGGAGAAAATGAACAGCCAAGACACTTGCCTACATTTTGAGCCTTTCATAGCTTATTGGAGTAGGATTCTCCATCAGGTTCAGAAGAGTCTGAGAGAGAGGGCCCAACATACCAAAGTATGTCATATTGGGGAAGAAGTCAAGGGTACTGTTGCTGAGGGATGAGACTGAATCAGACAGGGGGCTCCAGTTTCCTGCCTTTAGGCCTTTGCCTCTGAGTGCCTATTCAAAGGAACTACCTTGCTCCTATTTTTCACTCAATTATTTTAAGAAAACTATATAAACTTCAAAACAATCAGAGAAATAATTCAATATTCTGGCATTGAAATGTTTCAAAGTTTCACCGTCACCGTTAAATCTCCCCTAAGATATCTTGTAATCAATCACTCAAAGTTGAAACTACAGAGTAGAGTCTCAGGACTGCAGAAGAAGATAATACGGAGGGTATCCTAATTTACTTGGCAGCAGACTTTCCAGCAGAGACCTCACAGGCTAGAAGAGAGTGGCATGAGATTTTCATAGTTCTGAAGAACAAAGCACACCTCCTTGTAGGCATGTAGACATGAGCCTCAAGATCCTTGATGGATGGACCCTGCCTCCTGTTTTCCTGGTAACATTAGAAAGGGAAATGGCAAACATCTCAATAGCCCTTTCATGAGGAAAAGCCACTTCCTCCTGGCAGAGGAACAAAGTCGTCTACTCCTGGGTACAGTCTGTCAAGCTGTCGCTGGTCAAGAGACCACCCCTCACCTGCAGACATATTAAAACGAAGGAAGGATTAAGGATCCCCTTAATGAGGTGGCAGAAGCTTCTCATTCAGAGCAGTTGCTCTCAGGTCCTTCCAGAGTCTGCCCACTTTTCTAAGGTCTAACTCAAAAAGTATGGTATAACTTTTGCTTTTTTCCTCTTTGGATAATGGCTGAAATCCCAAGCAGGCTTCCACCTTTTTTCCCTATCTCCTTTGCCTGACTTATGCCTCATCATCTGTGTGGCTAATTTTCTGTAGCTGTGGAACAAAGAACAAGATGATTTAATTTTGTTTCCTTTGACAGAATAATGAAGTCATAAAAGTCTTTTAGTTATTGTGTAATATGTATAGCTATACATGACATCACCAGTCTATGCAAAAGCATTCACATCAGGAGAAGTAGGAAGGGTGTGTGTATTAGAAAAAGTGGGAAAATAAACAGGAGGAAAGAATTGGCTCAACATCAGGGAAAAGCTCTGGAAATTATTCAGAAAGAGAACAATAGGGTTCCAGACCCCTCCTGGAGTAACCTGGTCCCAGTCACCTGATTTATCAGAGAATGGAGGTAATACTACATGTATTTGGAGCAAGGAGATACTAGACCTCTACCCAGTGGAGAGAGGATGAGAATGATGTCTGAGAAAGAGTGTAGTAAGCTTTAAACTTTAGAAATAAATAGGGTAGAGAGAAATGGGTCCTGGACCCTCCCAGAGGGACCTGGTCCCAGTCACCTGATTTATCATAGAATGGAGCTGGTATTGCCTCTAAGAAAAGCTCCAGCAAAAGGAAGGAGGAATGAGCTGAGCAGTCACCTTTGGGGTACCTCCAGCCCTGGTTTTACAATGGAAGACCAAAACAGACAGCTTTATGGATTTAAGGGTTTATTAAGATTGGCCATGGAGACACTCCAGTCAGAGACCAGTGAAGTTTTGGAAATCTAAAGATCCCGTGGAAGGTGAAAGTGCTGGAGCCATGCATCCCTGAGCTATTGTTTCTTGCCTGAAGCTCAGAGGGATGCCATCTGAGGACAGGGCAAGGGAACCCTCCAGGTGTTGGATGATTCACAGGATAATGTGAATGGCCTTTCTATGGCTAGAGCCTGGAGGTTGGAGGAGGAGAAGCTTTTATGCAGAAAAATCACCCTACTGGGAGTTTTGATAATCAACAAAAGAGTAGCCTTTGCCTTGCTCTTGCAGACCTGCCCAGGGGAGTTGCAATTCTTATCCAATTCATGATGGTGAAAGAGAGAGAGAGAAAGTGAGAGATGAGATCAAGGAAGCCTCACAATCCAAGGTTAGCCAAGAACAATCTGCCACTGCCTGTTGCTCTCTGTTTTGCAAGACAATCCCCACTCTGAGCACCTGCCCAAGTTTCAGCACCATTTGTTAGGAAAAGAAACAAAAAGGGAGACTTGGCTCAACAGCAGAGAAAGGCTTTATTCATTAAGACTTGAGGTGGGCTCTGACAGGCATGGTCAGGAGTTCCCTCCCTTATAGACTAGGGATACCTATGGGGTGGTGAGAGCATTGGAATTCTTTGATTGCAAGACAGTCCACCTTGCCTCAAAGCTTAGTCCGTTTTAGGGAAGTTATTTGAATCATTCCAGGAAAGTGAAAATGGGGATGTGTAGTTATGAGTGGTCTGGGTCATTCCAGGAATGTGATAATTGGGAGGGGCATTTAAGTTACTCTTGGGGAACAGAGGGTTACAATGAGATAGAAGACAGAGTTCAAAGGTGGAGGAGTCATTCTGCTTCTAACAGGATGTAAGACAACATTATCAAGGGCCACACATCTGAGACAGAAGAATGCTCAGAATTGTACCACAATTCTATAATGCTCAACTGCAGAGGCACTGAACTATGTCACACTAATGCTTCTTCAATTCATTTCTCAATATCTTCTCTCTAGGGGAGCCAGCTCAAACAACTAAAATGGAATGACATAGTGCAGAACTCAAAATTAAATAGCCAATTGCCCACCCCCACCCATACCCCAGAAACTGACTGGTGCATTCATGACCCCACAGTGTTTACTATTAACCACATTTAAGAAAAGACAGTCTTGAGTTTCTGATGCATAGGAACTCAAGACTGTCTTTCTCAATAAGATGCCCATACTTCAGCAAGGAGATGTATTTAATGCCTTTGAATCAATAGATGAAGTAATAATGTTTTAAGATTATCTTACTTAGGTGTGGAATATGCAAATCCACAAAAATACTGTTGAAAATTTGCACCTAAAACATCAAAAATACTCTATATGAAAATACAGTATGTTCTTGATATGTTAACTTTTTGCTAGAAAGTTACAGATAGCATCACAATGTGAGAAACTGACAGACTTTAGGTTAGACTAGGTGGGTTTCAAATCTAAGTCCATACCTTAATCAATTAAAAATGTACTTTTGACTGATATTTTTTAAAGTGGAATCAAATGTATGTAACAAGTAATAGAGAGAGACTATATAAAGCAAAGACATAAAAACTATCTTGATAATGTGTTAAACTACTTTGAAAATGTGTTATAGCTTTTATTCTTTCAATAAACAGTAATACAAAGTTTTCCCAAGTAAACTGAAAAAATTCTCACTTTTCTGACAACATATATATATATATATATATAATTTATTTATTTATTTAGAAGGACCTGGGCTGCTTTAACATTTTGTCCACTTTAGTATCTTTACTTACTGAACCAAGGAGTTGATTTTTTCCCTAGAGAGGGAAGTTTTAGTGATTGGTATAAAAATTGTTCTCTCTAACCTTAGAGTTTTATTTTTGGCTCTTTGCAGTCATTTTCTTTTAACAAAGGATTTCTTTCTTGAGTCTAGATATGCATGACTTTCATTCAAGGTTTTATGTTCTGATCTGATGTAATTTAAATTACAACAATTCCACTATCAGCATTATTAGACAGGAACATTTCGTTTTTAACATCTATGTAGCCATTTTTAAACTTTTAAATGCTTTAACAATTTTTCTTTAAGTAATGATTTCCCAGAATAGCCCTTTGTAATGGTTAAGCTTTATTTTTAAGAACATGGAGAAACTGGAAAAAGCCCAAAGAAGAACAGTCAAAATGATTAAAGGGACAAATATAAATTATCTCAGAAAATGTTGGAGTTAAAAAAGGGAAAGCAAATACCAAAGTTAGTGACTGGGAAAGGGAAAACTTTTGTGGAAGAGGACACACACACACACACACACACACACACACACCTCTAATCACCAAAATCAAGCATCTATACCAGCTATTTCTTGACTACTCTATGTTTTTTTTTTGTTGTTGTTGTTTTTTGGTTTTTTGTTTTTTTTTTTTTTACCCCTCCAGGAACCTACATTAGTGTTCATGCCTTCTGGCTTCCCATCGGATACATACAGTGATAAGTCCAGCCAACTAGAGGGCAGGTAAAACAACTCACTTTCTGCTACATAGCTATGGATTAGCCAATTGCTGTCAAGTCACCACCCCACCCCCGGTCTACTTGGAAGAAGCTTTTCAAATAGCTATGTCTTCTGTTATGTACTCTTCCTCCTTGGTAGCTGCTCTGGCAAAGCACTGTGATCTGCTTGTTGGCTTTAGGAACCCTGGGCACAAACTTTGTAATTTGTCTTTTTGTATCTGTTGGCCTAAATGATACAGTACATCACACAGACACACACACACACACACACACACACATATATACCCAATAACTCTGAATGCTTATACAAACTTTACCCTAAGTGCCATAATTGAAAGTGGTTTTCTTCTTTTTTCCTCCCTACATTCTCATGTAGTGCTAAAGCTCTGTGACTTAAATTTTATGACTATGGCCTAAAACTAGCTTTGATTCAAGAAACTGAAATAGGAGATTTTCTGAAACATTTTTACAAGGATTAAGCTCACAAATTTGTCCACATTTAACAATTCTACTGAATTAGTTACTTTATTTGTTGCTCTTAACAAATACCTAACAAGAAGCATCTTAATGAGAGGGTTTGTTTTGACTTACAGTTCAAGGGGATACTCTCCCGCAATGTGGAGAAGGCATGGTTGCAGCAGCAGGAAGCCGGCTGATCTCACTGTGTGCACCCTCAGAAAGGGAGAAGTGAGGCGCGGGAAGTGGAGCCAGGCTACACCATCGCCAGGGCCACACAGAGTGATCTGCTTTTACTAACAAGCATCTACTCACTAAAGGTCCCACTCCTTTCCCAAATAGTGCCACGAACTGGGACCAAGTTTTCCAACATAAGATCCCATTTGGGATATTTTGAATTCAAAACACACCACCAGATAATATGTTGGAAATAGGATGTCACTGCAAAATAACGGACCTCAGTTGGATTCCCCAGGATCCACATAAGCCAGATGCACAAGGTGCTCCTTACATCTGGAGTTGTTTTTTTTTTTTTTTTCTTTTTTTGCAGTGGCTGGAGGTCCTGGTGTGCCCATTCTCATTCTCTTTCTCTCTCTCTCTCTCTCTCTCTCTCTCTCTCTCTCTCTCTCTCTCTCACTATCTCTCTCTTTCTCTCTCTCTCTCCCTCCCTCCCTCTTTCCATCTCTCACTCTCTCAAATAAATGAATAAATGATTTTTTAAAAAAACAGAATGAAATCAGTGTCATTTTTCTAAGTCCCTTGTCCCAAGGAAATTACAATCTAGTAGATTCAATATAAGGGTAGACATGAAACACTATTTGTTGGTTTCCTCTCAAAATAAGCCAGATGCTTGAAAAAGATTTGTAGAGACAAGAAGAAAAAAAAAAAAAAAAAAACATCTGGAAAAGAAGTGTAGCAGTTTGAGTGTATGTTCCCCATGGACTCAGGTGTTAAAATTAAACTTATAACTTGGATCTCTAGCCACCTGTCTGGAGGACATATCACTGGGGACAGATCCTGGGTCCAGCCCAAAGGTGTGTTTGGGGTGAATCTGAATTCCACCCAAAAGGGTGTGCAGAGCAATGTGAGCTCTGTGGTGGGAGGGGTCCTGCAGGTTTCTGCTTGCTGCTTTTGGTTTTGCTGGCTGTTTGGGTTTTCTCTCTTCTAGGATGGATGGAGGCTGCTTTTCCCACCATTGATGGAATTTCCCCCGGGATCTGTAAGCTTGAAATAAGCCCCTTCTTTCTATAAATGTCCCTGGTTTAAATGTTCATCCCAGCAGCAATGAAGCTGTCTACAACTACCAAGAAACCAAAGAAGATGAAGGATATCAACAACAGGCTATCTTCTTCTGGGATTGTGGGCATGCACTTATGCAGAGTGTCATAGCAGCTAGGCTAGTACCAGGGTGGTGATAAATTTCAAACAGTTTGGTTTTGGAAGCAAGAGCTATTGTTATTTAAGATTACTGGAAACTCTGAGTTAAATAAATCTAAAGTTCGCCTCTAGAAAGTCTTACAACTTATGTCCTCTTTTTTTTGATGTTTTATTTTATTTTATTTTTAATTTAATTTATTAGTTTTCTTTTCAGTAAATACAGGCAGTTTGGTACCATTATTTAGGCTCATCTGTGATCTACCCTTCCCATTAGACCCTCCTTTTTAATCAACATGGGTCGTGCATTGTGGAGTTAGCCCCCCCGTTTAAGGGTATGATAAATGTCTCTGCAAATCATGACCCAACATGTGACTCTGACATTCTTTCCGCCCCCTCTTCCGCAAAATTTCCCTGAGCCATGTTGGGTTCATTTTTGGTCTGCTTCAGTGCTGAGGTGTTAGGGGCCTCTGAGGCTCTGGCTCTCTTCTTTGGTAGGAGTTGATTTTTCTCTGCGTTGATCTCCTTCCCCTTTGTGCTGGTATCCAGTTCACAGGAAAACATCACCCTTGCTTATTTTGCCAGTTGTCCTTTGTTTCAGTTGGGCCCCTTTTGAGGTATGTTGGGGCAGCTCTCTTCTTAGGATATGCATCTATCTTTGTTTTCCTTGTTGTCTGTAGTGCAGCTAGGCGGTCGCCATCTAACTTATGTCCTCTTTAAGTAAAAATACTGCTGTATTGAAGTTTAGTTCACAGCTGGGTATGGTGATACACATCTATAATTGCAGCACTTAGGAGGCTGAGGTAGGAAGAGCTAAGGGCCAGCTCCTTGTCTTGCAGATCTTTCTATCTCCTTGCCTCTCATTTTCTTTGTATCCTCTTTTTCCAAGGAAAGTTGCAGATTGTGTTCTTTACTGTTGGGGATGATTCAGTTGACAATTTTATGTTTCCAAATCTATAAAAAGAATATGCAGTAGCGTTGTCAAGTTGTACCATGAATATTTGGTCCAAAGGGATGCTAAAATTAGTTTCATGAGCTGGGAGTGTAGCTCTATTGACAGTGTTTTTGCCTAGAGTGGATGAAATGGTGTGCTGAAACTCCAGCACTGTCAGCAGCAATCGTAATAGGAACACTGGTAGTCATTGTGGTCATCGTTGTAGTAGTATTTTCTTCAATTTTTGAATTATTTCTTGAAGCTACCATTCATGTACATTGGTGAATCTCCTATGAAACTGAACTGTTCACAATAGTAACATCATTATCACTAGTGCTAAGTGAGCATTTCAGAGTCCTTCTTGCAGTGAGCACTTTGTGTGAACTACGTAAGGCTCACAATCATACACATGAAGTAGATTCTAATAAAGCACACAGTCTGTGGATATGTGAAGTAGAGGAGGCTACATGAATTATTCAGTTACATAAATCGAGAGTAATACTCTAACCTGAGATTTAAAGACACTTGAGCCTTTCAGCCATTCTACTAGCTCATGAAATGCTGCACAATTTTTATGTGCATACATATGTCTCTTCTGTAGTAGAATACAAGCTATGTAAGGGGGGATTATACTTTATTTATATTCATGTTTTCTTCTCTAGCAAGGTACTAGTTCTATAAAAGGTATGCTGAATAAATAAAATAAATATGTCTTAATTTTTTAAAAAGTTAACAAGAGAACCACACAAAAAGTATATTCTCATAAATACATATGTCCAAATTATGATGATTGCCCTCTTAATCTAACAAGATTTACTCTGAAATCTAATTTGCTCTTAATAACACTCAAGCTATCTAATTTTTGAAACATTTATTACCAAAATGCATTTAAGATCATATCCATGCATTAGAAACTCAAGCTCTGCAGATCAATAAAACTAAAATTGCTTTTTAAAAACAGAATCTAAACTATTTTTAAATACTTCAAAGGCAAGATCAGAAATACAAACTGAATGCAACACAGGAAAACTCTAAGAGATATCAAAGAGCTTTCCCAAAAGAAACACACTTATGCTCAGAAAATATGCAAATTAGGAAGGAAGAAATTTGCTAATTAAGTAAATCAGCAAGAATAGGAGAATATGTGCATTGCACAGACACTGTGTTTTCAAATCCTCCTTTGAAGAGTTATACTGACATCACCATGCTAAAAGTCTTCAAACTTCAGAATCACACTCAAAAAGTTATGCCTCTAATATTCACCTCATTATCCATCTTTACTCTCAGTGCTGAAGTGTTACTATCACTGGTTCACTGTTTTATTCCCAGCAGACAGCAGAACAACCATAGATCAGTATGTAGAAAGCAACAACGAAAAAAAATTTAAACAAGATACATGTAGATATTCTAAATATTGAGCTATTCTTTCTGAGCCAAAAGAAGAAATAGTGGTGTGGTGGACTGCAGTGAGTTAAGGCCATCCTGGGAAAAACAGTGAGTTCCAGGTTAGCCTGAGATAGAGTGAAACCCTTTCCTCAAAAGAAAAAAAAATAGGAAACACTCCAATGTATCCACTAACTTCACATTCATGTCAAATATATCCTATGGGCATTATCATTTTTAGTACTTTGTCCTGCTTTTCATTTTGTACTATACAAATGCATGATACCTTAATGAACATAAAGCAGTGACTAATACAGTCAAGAAAATTAACACACTTTGATTTCATATAGTTCTCAATAATTCCATAGCAATTTTAAGTATAATTTCTCCCTTGATAGACTACAATAGTTATTCTATTAAGAATAGCATCCTAGGGAACATTTAAAACTAGTTAAGGAGTTATAGATGGACCTAAATCTATTAATTAGCATGTTAAATGGCAGACATAAGATATAATAAAATTTGAAATTAAAAAATTTAAAGAGAATATTTTAAGCAGAATTATAATCTTTCATTCTCTGGGACAATTCACATACTACCTGTTAAACTTGGTAGGATATTTTGCCTTGCTGATTTCATTCTTAAGACAATAGGATGGGTGGGGAGGGAGGGGAGGACAATGAGGGGGTGAGAAACACAAATCTAGACCCAAATGGCAAAGGTACCATAAAATTCTAAATCCTAAAAGGCAGACCAAATGGCTGAACCTTCACCAGGCCCTTAGAGGGAACACCTGAGCCACAACACACTGGAGAGAGTATGATGAAGACTGACCTTAATCTTCTACATTTCTCTCTCTCCCTCCCTCTCTCTCTCTCTCTCTCTCTCTCTCTTCCCTCTAACTCATTTATATTAGTCATCTTTTTCTTCCTTTTCTTAGTGGGCACTGACCTGTAACTCCCAGTACCAGCATGTGGCTATCATCCACAATGAGCTTTTGATCAGAGAGACCTACAAGGTTTCCTAAAAGAAAGACAAATTTCTGTCAGAGTATTTGATGACCCACCAAAGGTTAGTGGTAAGGCCCTACTGCTGAAGACACCTTATGGGATTGACACATAAAATGGAATGGCATGGCTGTAAGCTGGAAGAGAGTCTATCCCCAGATAGTCAGCACGTCTAGTGTCAGAAGGTGCTACATGGGCGACTGGGGGGAAAATGACCAAAATCTGTCCAAACAACTCATGGTCTAACCTACTAGCAACAGATAAACTGTCATGATGCTCACACAAGTGCAATAGTGGCGCACAGCCATGGTGGGAAAACAACTGCTCTTGATTCGGCTAACTGATCCCCTTGGTATCCAAACATAAGCCCGCTCTCCATTATCAAGCTACCACCAATCATGGGCTACAAGAGGGCCTACACCTATTAAATTCTATATAAAAAATAAGGAATGGTTATCTCATTTGTCTGGTGCTAACTTACTCTCCATTGGAGAATCTGCTTCTCTTTTTCAGATAGATGTAGATCCTAAGGAGAGAGCCACCCTATCATACCTTAAAAGGGCCCCGGCTGAAACTAAGAACAATTGGTGAAACAAGCAAGGGTGTTTTTCTTGGTGAGATGGGTACCAGCAATATGGTGAAGGAGATCAATACAGAGAAAAAAAACTCCTACCAAATCAGAGATCCAGAGACCCAAAGGCCCCCAATACCTCATCACTCAAGCAGACCAAAAATGAACCCAACATGGCTCAGGGTAATTTTGCAGAAGAGAGGGCATAAAGAATGTCAGAGCCACACGTTGGGTCATGATATGCAGAAACATTTTTCCTACCCATAACTGTGGGCAGTCCACCTCCTAGAAGACTGACACATGGCTCCCTTGGACTGACCCATGTGGGGGCGAGGGAGAAGTACACCCTCTCGTGGTGACCAGGCTCACTGCTAACTTACTGGGGCAAGACATCCTTGGAGGTGCCAAGGCTTTTATTACTACTGACTATAAGGCCTTTTACAACGATTTGTTAGATGAAGAGGAATATCATCAACAGTTTAAAGAAGGGAGGGAATGCCATCCCAACTATAGGGATGACCCTTACTTTGAACAGCTCAGACAAAAGTATTCCAATGAACACCCCCAATTCTAGGGGCCACTGCCCAGCCCCCCCAATTTAAAATCCAGTGGAGACCATGGGATCCTATATGGGTTGAGCAGGGGCCTCTCCCCTCTCCTAAGTTACACCAACTCCACATACTTATTAATCAACAGTTGGAGGCTGGACATATCCGTTCCTCCATTAGTCCCTGGAACTGTCCTGTCTTTGTCATAAAAAAGCCTAATGGATCCTGGAGATTTCTACATGATTTAAGGAGGATCAATGAACACATGATCCCCTTCGGAAGAGGGGACTCCATGGATCCCAGCTATTCCCAATATATACCATCTCACTATCACTGACATTAAAGATTGCTTTTTCTCTATCCCTCTCCATCCAGAAGACATGGATAAATTTGCATTCTCTGCACCTGCCATTACTTTTTGTGGCCCAGACAGGAGATTTTACCTCAGGGCATGGCTAATAGCCCACCCATTTGTCAATATTACCTATCATCCATTTTCTCTTACCTTATTAATCTCCCCAATATTTTGTTTTATATTTACATGGATGATATTATTCTTGGGTACCTGGATTCCTCCACACTTCAGGACCTTACTTGCCAATGTTTAACTATCCTTCATTCTCATAGCTTTTAAAGTAGCTCCTGAAAAGGTTCAGACTGTGCCTCCCTTTAAGATCTTGGGCTCAATCCTCACCCTAGATACAGTTTCTCCTATTAAACCACAACTTTATATTAAGGATTCCTACACCTTGCCTCAACTCTAAAAACTCTTGGGAGAAATTAACTGGATGAGGCCCTGGATACCAATAGCCACTGAGGAATTATCCCCCTTGTTCAACCTATTAAGGGGACTTAATCACTCGTCCAAAGTAACCCTAACACCTGAACAGAGACAAGTCCTCCATAGAGTCCAGAAGGCCATAAATAACTCTAATCTCAAATGATTCGACACTGATCTCCCTCTCTCCCTCTATCTTTTCCCTGGGGAGACCATGACCACTCCCCTGCTGGCTTAAAAGGGCAAGCCTATTCAGTGGATTCACCTCTCAGTCAGTGGGGCCCCTAGTCTATTCTTTAAGTAACCCAATAGCTTATTGTATCATCAAAGGGAGGGAAACTGCCATTAGACTCTTTGGTATTGAGCCTCACTCCATCATTACTCCATACAAGATAACTGACTTCACTTGGCTCCAAAGAAATAATATAAGGGTTGCTATGGAACTTGAAGGGTTCCTGGGTACCATCAATTGCCATTATGGCCCTCATAAGTGGATGAGCTCCTTCTCCAGGTTGGAATGGAGACCCCCCAGGCTTTTTCTACCTCAACCCAACCCTGACTTCCTTATTGCCTTTACAGATGGGGGATGGTTGGGGCTTCCCTGGTTGTATATCCCCCCTTTAAATTGTGGGCCAAACCTGAGCCCATCAAATCAGTCTCTCAGGAAATAGAGGGATCAGTACAGTACCAAGATCTTTTTGCAGTTGTTCTGGCTCCACATACTATTCAAGAGCCATACAACTTATTTTCTGGCAGCCTCTATGTGGTAAATTTATTGCCCATCCTTATTGAAGCTCACATTAGACTTGACTCCAACCCTGTATCTCCCTTAATGATCCAGGCCTACACCCTACTCAAACAAATAGTACATCCTATCTTCATACAACATCTTTGAGGCCATCAAAATTTACCAGGTTTCCTATCTGAAGGAAACAGCTTGGCTGATCAATTGGCCTCTGCAACTCACTGTCACAATGTCTCAGAGGCTATCCAATTTCACTCACTAACCCACACTAACTGGAGAGGCCTTAAACAAAACTTCCCCCAAATACCAAATAAAGATCTTAAAAAGATTATTAGGACATGCAAATCCTGCCAACCCTTCCTCCAGGTTAAACACATGGTACCCAGTGATGGGCAAGATCCCCAGAGGGGACAACCTAAGACAGGGGCCATGGTGACTAACACCCTTACAAAAACAAAAGGAGGAGAAGTTGGGCCTTGAGAGGCCCGGGCAGGAGGCCTAGTGGAACTTCCTGACCCTAGCTAAAGTTTGGCAATCTGCCTCTAGCCAGCTAGGACTCAGCAGGGTGCCAAGCAGCCCCTGGCCTGCTGCTTCTGCATAGGAGTTGGAGCTCCCACACACACACTCTTGGAACCAATCATTTCAATAGTTGCAGTTTACTATTGACCCTCACCTCTCCCCCCATCCTAAAATCTCCACCCTCGTTTTCAACGTTATATAAGTAACTGCCTATAACAATAAACTGAGTTCCTGCTTTGAAAAGATGCCCAACTCAGTGTGGTTTTTCTCAGGTGACTAGGAAAGGTTCTGAGTCATTGACACCCACCCTCCTCCTCAACCCTTTGGGAGGAACCAGCAGGCCTGGTCCTCCCTCAGCACTACCTGCCGGGGGGGTGCCCAGCATTTATTTAGAAATTTCATATATGAACATATTATATATTTGATCATAATTCCCATTATTCTCTTTCTTCTCTTTTCCTCACCCCTATTCCAAGGAGGACTCTCCTATTTCTAGGTAGTCCTTCCTTTGTTTTGTTGGGTAATTTCTTGTGTCCTCCTCCACCCTCCATGTAACAATGTTGAATATATGTAAGACTATGTTAATCTATGACTCCAAAATTCCACATCTAGGTATTTACCTAGGAAAAATAAAAGTATATTCCCATATTAAAGATGTACTTGAATAGCACTTTATATGGCAAAAACAAACATAACCCAAATGTGTGGCAGAAATCCTATTTAGCAATACAAAGAAACTAACCACTGATTTCTTAAAATTTTTTATTTATTTCTTTATTTGAGAGTGATAGACAGAGAGAGAAAGAGGCAGGGAGAGAGAGAGAGAGAGAGAGAGAGAGAATGGGTGTGCCAGGGCCTCCAGCCACTTCTAAAGAATGTGTGTGCCCCCTTGTGCATCTGGCTATCGTGGGTCATGGGGAATAAAGCCTTGAACCGGGGTCCTTAGGCTTCACAGGCAAGCACTTAACCACTAAGCTATCTCTCCAGCCCCAACCACTGATTCTTATAACATTATGAATGATGCTATAAACATCAAGTATAATGAAGAAGCCAGACACAAAAGAGTACATATCATGTGGTGAACATCACCCCCTGGCCAACATCAGGTGGACAATAGCAGCAGGAGAGGGTGCCAAACACTGGCATGGGGAAACTTGCTATAACACCCATAAGCCCACCCCCAACAATACACCACCTCAAGGAGGCTTTAATTTCCGATTGCTATCAGCTGGGGAGACTAACATTCAGAATATCTAAGTTTATGGGGAACACCTAAATCAAACCACCATATATAAACACTAAAAAATGTTGAAAAACAATATTGTTTTCTTAACCACACTGTAAACCTCTAGAGAATCCATTCAATTTTTTAAAATTTTATTTATTAATTAGCAAGCAGAGAGAGATAGAGAGAAGAGGGAAGAGAGACAGACCAGAGAGTATGGGCATGCAAGGGCCTCTAGCCACTGCAAACAAACTCCAGATGCATGTGCCTCTTATGCATCAGGCTTACATGGGTCCTGAGGAATCGAAAGTGAGTCCTTTGGCTTTGCAGGCAAATGCCTTAACCACTAAGCCATCTCTCAAGCCTGTAGAGAATCCTTTCTTCACAATTTGTCTACATAGTCTGTGATTAGATTTTCCTCAAATAATTTTGTAATGTTTTCTATAAAGAAAATGTAAAGATAATGTAGTCTATCTTTTAGTCTGTGAGATTAAAAGTTAGTTTTATTATTGACAGTTTATAAGAAATATTTTAGCATTATAACTCATTGGCAAAAATCATACAACTTTTTAAGAAACCGTCGACCTTAGGAAATAATTCTGTCATTCTTCTTTCACATATGACTTTTACTGATATACTTCCTGCTGAAAATACTGCTAACATATATGCTTTTTCTATCTCCAGCCTAGACACTTCTATTTGATAAAATTTCCAATTAAAAAGTATAGTACTCTTACAATTATGTGTCCCACTACAAAATCTATTACTGGGCAAACAAGATTGTTTTGACCAAATGTCAATGAAAGTGGCATTCTTTCCTAAAATTTTACATAGTCCAGTGTTTGCAAAATCATTTTATACTCTAACTTTTATTTTTTAAATTGTATGCCTTGCTACCCACAGACCCCAAATACTTACTACTACAGGAAGGTGTCATGCAACCATATTTTGGTCCTGTACTTTCTTTTTTCTAAAATTTAATTTATTTACTTATTTGGTTTATTTTTTTAATTTAATTTATTAGTTTTCTTTTCAGCAAATACAGGCCATTTGGTACCATTGTTTAGGTTCATTCATGATCTACCCCCTCCCAATGGACCCTCCTTGTTGATGTAAATGGGTCTTGCATTGTGAAGTTAGTCCACAGTTATTGGTACAATAAATGTCTTTGCATATCATGACCCAACATGTGACTCTGACATTCTTTCCGCCCCCTCTTCCACAAAATTTCCCTGAGCCATGTTGGGTTCATTTTTGGTCTGCTTCAGTGCTGAGGTGTTGGTGGTTTTTTGAGGTAGTGTCTCACTCTAGACTGGGCTGACCTGGAATTCACTATGTCATCTCAGGGTGGCATTGAACTCACAGCAATCCTCCTACCTCTGCCCCCCAAGTGCTGGGATTGAAGGTGCTACCACACCCAGAAGAAAGAGATGCATTGGCCAAGAACCAAACCCTGGCCTCCTGTGTGGCAAGCGAGAATTCTACCACTGAACCACCAATGCTGTACTACATTTTCTTGACATTATCAAGGTGAGCTGGTATAGAGACCAGTAACAAACTAGAAGCCACTCCTACTCTATTAGCTATAGCAAAAGCTTACACACACATAGAAGTGACTGAAAATCACAAATATCACACCAAATCCAAAGTAATTGTGTCCAAAGTTTACTTCATCTTAGATTCCAAAAATGCCCACTGTTACTTCAGTGTACCAGAAATGAGAATGATGAAGAGGAAATCAGAGAATAATGACATGCACACAAGGTTTTGAATAATTGATTTTAGAATGTACTTTTAAAAACTTCTTTCATAAGCCAGGCATGGTGACACACACCTTTAATCCCAGCACCTGGGAGGCAGATGTAGGAGGATTGCCATGAGTTCGAGGTTCAAAGCCAACCTGAGACTACATAGTGAATTCCAGATCAGCCTGAGCTACAGTGAGACCCTCCCTCGAAAAAAAAAAAAAATCTTTCATACATAGAAAAAAATCACCTGAGAAACCTGCTAAGAGTCATTCATTAGCTGCCCAGTTAATCCACATCTGTTTAAGTAGCAATATTTCTTATTCATTTATGCAATAAAAGTTTGTTTTATGCTAACCCTCTAGTTCCAACACTTTGGGGGCAATACTCAGAAAATATATAGCTAAACTTTATTTTCAATAAAAAAAATACAAAGAATTTTTTCTAGATTCACTCACAAATTCTGTGACCCTTAGTGAAATTCGTTGTGGAGCAGTGTAATTCTAAATTGATGGTATAGGTCAAAATGTTTCATATAGGGGACTTAGGGGGCCTGAAAAATGAGTTTCTTTGCTGGTTTCAATCATGATAGTGACATTATTTCTGCCAAATACCTGAACATTTCACATGCATCTTATGTCAGATTCATAATAGCTGCACAGAAACACTGAAAAACAAGTACTTGCTGTGTAGCCAAGGGAAATATATTTTGTGAGAGTTGAAATGCAGGAACTATGTTCTTCAACAACTTGAAGAAGGAAATGAACTGTTTTCTGAAGAGATTTTTCTAGCAAGCACTTCTCAAGAGAGTAGACAGCAATCTATGTATACAATATATGGATGTATTGCGTATGCTCTCATTGTTTCTGAGGAAATTATCTTTCTCTGAGATTCTAACACTTGTGGCAGTAAGTTTGTGCAGTGATGGAATGATCTGAGGAGACTAGATGTGAGACAGGAGGTAATATTTGCAATGCATTGGGTTTTCATAACATCTTGTCATCACTCTGAAAGGTCTATGCAATTTACTACATACATTGGTGGCTTCAATGGGTGACTTATTCCATTTACTGTATAGGGCTTAACATTATTCTTTTCATGCAAACAAAGAAGCAAACTGTATTAATTATTCTATCTCAAAAAAATGTGAGCTGAGCTTCAAAACCATACCATTGAAATCAAATTGTATCCAAAAATGTGCATGGTTCAAATATAAATAATTTTAAATACTGAAAATATGAAATTGGGAAAATGGAAAGCCTTTCCTGCTCCAAAAGAAATATGGAGCATCTACTTCTCTTACACACAAAGGGTCAAGGATGGTCCCTGGCTATGAACCCTGTTTATACCTTACAACTACAGTCCTGCCTAAGCTTTGCACATCATCAAACCTACCCAGGAGGTAGGAAAATGTTTCTTTTCCTTAAAAATCCATAACTGAAGGCAGATGGAAAATAATTTGTCCATAGAAATTCCAGTAGAATGTTAACATGGTACATAACAAAAGCTTTGACTGTCACAAATGGTTCTCGAGGAGCATTGCTCATCCTACAGACAGCTAATGTTTTCTCCTCAAACTCCCAAAGTATAGGGCTCATTTCTGTTTCTGTTTCATTCCCAGTCTCCTCTACTGTCCTTCCTTAGACCAAACTTAAGCATTTAAAACTCATATTTTATGACTTGGACATCTCAGAAGACTTACTCACTCTGTACCTAGGAGAACCCCGACACCCAACTTACAAATGTGCCCAGAATGTAATCCTAGGGTGAGCAGAGCTGCACAAAATATAAGAAACCATGGTACACTATAATTTAATAGCTGAGATAGCAAAATCTTGCATAATGTATAAACCTTATAAAGCAAAATTAGTGCAAATTAGGTTATATGTGTGTGTGCGTGCATGCACACACACCTGAGTTGAGAGTGCACAGGAGCACAGATGAAGGAAATGAGCATAGGAAAAGACCTTAGCAACCCAGCACGCTACTTGGTTCGAACAGTAAATATAACCATTTCTTAACAATGTACCTAGCAACCTGTTAGCAACCTGGGAACTCCACCAACCTGTATCAAGCTGTAAGTATACCTGCTTTACATAGTGAAAACAGGGACTGGAAAGATGGCTGAACAATTAAAGTGCTTGCCTACAAATCCTGAGGACCTAGGTTCCATTCCACAGTACGTAAAGCCAGCTGCATGCATCTGGAGTTCATTTGCTGTGGCTAGACCTGCCTATTCTCCCTTCTTCTTCATCGTCTTCTCCTCCTCCTCCTCCCCCTCCTCCTCCTCCTCCTCCTTTCTCTCTCACTGTCTCTCAAATAAATAAATCACTTTCTCACAAATAAATAAATGAAAATAAAACAAAATAAATGGAAATATGTTATTTGCTTAGTAACCCCACGGTAATTCCCATTTCTATTCAAATTCAAGGATATATCCCAGGATCAGGAGATAGATAGCTGATCTGGCCAGAGCTGGATAATGTGAGTGAGGCAACTGTGTCCACTTAGTGAACTTTTTTAGGGATAATTCTAGATTTACCATCTTATGTCTGCTCATGGATGAGTGTGGGTATGGTTAAAGCAGCTGCAACTTGGGAAGACATGGAAACTTGTCACTCTAAACAGTGAATCATTCTAATTTTGCCCCAATAAGTAACTCCTTCTTTTCTGAGAGCCCGTTAAAAATCAGTATATACTAGTGGGGGACATGAATACCCTCTCACTAAAGTGGCCTATGACTTTTGTCAGCAGTGAATCCAAAATATACTTTTGCTTTATCTTCTATTAAAATTCCCTGATGTTTCACTAGTTGTGTGAATCACCCAGATAAAAACCACCAGAAACACATGTGTATATGTAAAATAAATGCAGTTTATATATAAAGAAGAGTTAATTCTTTTTATCTAAAAATTAAAAGGTCAAAAATGCATTGCTTTTAATAAAATGCTTGTTAATGTAATGTACATAGTTCTTTTTAAAGTTCTGTTATCTTGTCTAATAAAAAAAAAAACTAAATGACATTCCAGAGCCTAGGATGAAATAACTTACTTCATAGAGCATACATAAGTCAGCTCAACTAAATGCTTTCAAAAAAGAATGGTATTTACAAACATTGCTACTCTTTCCCTGTGTGCTATAAAACAATACTGTGTGATAGCCCTGCCATGAATAAAATAATTCAACTAAGAGTGGTGGCACAAACCTGTAATGCCAGCTGTTTGGAAGGCTGAAGAAAAAGGATTACACATTCAAGGCTTGCCTAACTTAGAATGTAAATTCAAAGCCAGTGTGGAAAACTTAATGAGATCCTATTTCAAAAATAAAATGGAAGGGCTGAAGAGATGGCTTAGCAATTAAGGCATTTGCCTGCAAAGCCAAAGGACCAAGGTTCAATGCCCCAGGACCCACATAAGCCAAAGGCACAAGGGGGCACATGTGTCTGGAGTTCATTTGCAGTGACTGGAGGTCCTGGTGCACCCATTCTCTCTCTCTATCTCTCTCTCTCTCTATCTATCTCTCTGCCTCTTTCTCTCATGCCCTCTCAAATAAATAAATAAATAAAATTTTAAAACTTAAAATAAAATGGAAGAAGAGGGTTGTATATAGTACCTAGTCATAGAATGCTTGCCTTGCATGCATGAGACCCTACTTTCAATGACTAGTACTACAAAAACAAATTCAAAAAAATTGTTGTATTTACATTTTCAGCAGGAAAAATACAATGTAATAATGCTATGGAATTTTTTGAGATTTCTATGAAGGAAATAGACCTACTAACCTTCTGACCAGTACTGCTACTTACACACAAGTATTAATATATTTGTAAACTGATAACTTGTCTCCCCTTCTAATTTTAAATTGAGTCTTATGGCTATAGCCGTCTCAGGGTGAAGGTTATTTCCAGATCTCATATCTAAAAATAAATGATATAAGGGATTAAAATTGCATAAAAGATGCCATTTTTCTTCTTTCTTAAAATTGATTCTAAGTTGATCAACTATATGATATTATTTAAAATTTTCTAAAACTTTACAGAAGCAAAGAGAAATAGATAATTATTAATGACATATTAATTTTATGTTTTAGTTTATATAGATGTCTCAACATATATTTCCCCAAGGAAAACAGTGAAGTCACATGTTTACTATGTATAAGACACCTGAGGTGTATTACAGTTAGTTTTTACACAGGACTGAAAAATTGGAGAGATTAGCTTGTTTAACAATTGAGAGAGGTGAAGCTTTAAAGATTCCAAATAATATCCCCATGTTATATGACAACTAAAGCACAGAGATAGAGTTCAGCAAAATTGTACTTAACATGCAGTCTGTCCTCTCTTTAAGAATATAAACCTCTGAGAGGTAATCAAAAGGTTCTTGAGGTTAACCACTGTTATGCTTTGATTTATTTTGTGGCTTACAAAGCCCAGTAGTAAGTAAAAGAATTTTTAGACCCCACAATGCCAAGGTTAATAGTTGTTTCTGTGGTGGGTTTAGTCACATTAATATGTTGACTTTAGCACGTTCACTAAATACTCTCAGGTTTCTATGTTAGCATTTGCTAAGTACTGTGTTCAACACAAAAGTCCCAATGAGAGACCTTTGGTACAATGTTCCCATAGATCATTTTTCTAAAAATACAATAATGAGATCACAACAAAACAATGATAGACATTAGCACGACAAGGTAGAATTTGCTTTTATATTTTCAAGACAAAAAATTCAAAATTAATTCTCTGAATCTGCTGCATTCATTCACACATTCTCTGATTCTAACTCATGTATTCAGTAGACAAAATTTATCCAGCACCTTCTACATACCCAACATTGTTTCTGCTAGGAATACAAATAAGATGATGTTTCTGTCCTCCATGAACATGTATTTCAGATCAATGTGGGGAAAAGATCAAAGTTAGAAAATTTACTCGCCAACTCTTTCCACATAAGGATTAATTATGTGGTCAATGTCTTTCTATTGGAATATATTGATCCTTTAAGCTTCACTCACCAAACAGCTACCCTCCTGGTAGAGGTGCTTATGGTTGTAACTTATCATGGTTCAGAGTGTGTCATTGTCCTCTGCTGAATTATTTTAATCCTGACCATACATTATTAAATTTGTCTGGTTGTATGTGTCAGATATTTGCCCCATTTTTGATAGAGGGAGCCAGTTCCTTTATCTGTTGCTATCTCAAATCCCTTGATTCTTGTATTGTATCTGATTATGAAATGTTCTCCATGGGCTTGTATGTTTGAACACTTCATTCCCAGTGGTGGCGTTGTTGTGGAACATTGTGGAACATTTTAGACACAGGCTATATATAGGACCAATAATTTATATGTAGGAACAGCAGTTTATAAATAGGCCCATCTTCTAGCACAACCATTCAGATCTTCCTCCTCTACTCTCAATTGGTTATAAGCCATGCCACTAGTGCATGCTGCCACTGATAAAACTCAAGCCCCATGGCTCCCCATCATGAATAACTATAACCCTCTAAACTGGGAGCCAAGTTTAATCTCTCCTTTCCTCCCTTGAGTTGTCTCATTTACATTTTGTCACAGTAATGAGGAAAGTAACTAATATACCTTCCTTTTTCATCTGCTGTCTGCCAACATTTCTAAGAATTTATATGGTGAAGGCCTAGACTGATTAATTGCATGTATGATGTTTCACAAAGACAGACAAAACATGTCATTTTTAAAATACAGTTTTATTAATTTGCAAGCAGAGTCAAAGAGAGAGAGAGAGAAAATGGGTGTTCTAGCACTTCTTGCCATTGCAAATGAACTCCAGATGCATGCAACATTTTGCACATCTGGCTTTATGTGGGTCCTGTGGAAACAAATCCAGGTTAGAAGGCTTTTCAAGCAATGACTTTTAACTTCTGAGTCATAGAGGGGTTAAAGCCATACCCCCAGCCCAAAAAAGCTGCTTTTTATCTGGGCGTGGTGGCGCACACCTTTAATCCCAGCACTTGGGAGGCAGAGGTAGGAGGATCACCGTGAGTTCGAGGCCACCCTGAGACTACATAGTGAATTCCAGGTCATCCTGGGCTAGAGTGAGACCCTACCTCAAAAAACCAAAAAAAAAAAAAAAAAAAAAAAAAAAAAAAAAAAAAAAAAGCTGCTTTTTATAAAGGAAAAAAATGAGATAATGAAAAGAAAAGAATGTGCTTAATCAAATGATAGAATGAAAACAGAGCCAGAGAAGCAAGAGAAGTGTAGAGCCATGAGACATGAAATTGCAGAAGACCCCAAGAAATGGAAAGACATCCCTTATTCTTGGATCAGAAGAATCAATATTGTGAAAATGGCAATCTTACCGAAAGCAATCTACACATTTAATGCAATCCCCATCACAATTCCCATGGCATTCTTCATGGAAATAGAAAAAGCAATCCAAAAATTCATTTGGAAACACAAAAAATCTTGAATATCTAAAACTATTTGAGCAACAAAAATGAGGCTGATGGTATCAGTATACCTGATTTTAACCTATATTACAGAGCCACAGTAACAAAAACACATGATACTGGCACAAAAGCAGATATATAGGTCAATGGAACAGAACAGAGGACCCAGATGTAAGCCCAGGTAGCTGTAGCCACCCGATCTTTGACAAAAAAAAGTGCCAAAAATGCTCATTGGAGAAAAGACAGACTCTTCAGCAAGTGATGTTGGGAAACTGGATATATATCTGTAGAAGGATGAAAATATATCCTTATCTCTCTCCATACACAAGAATTAAGTTCAAATGGATCAGACCTTAATATCAGGCCTGATTCTCTGAAACTGCTAGAAGAAAAATAGGGAAATTCCTTCAACATATTGGTTTTGGCAAGGACTTTCTGAATATAATCCCAATTGATCAGGTGAGACAAGATGTCTTGGTTTACTGATCCATCCCTGGGACCTTCTCTAGAGGACAGTCACAGTAAATCTGTATCTATACATGTGTATGTGTGTACCACACATGTGTGTATGTTGCTTGTTCACCTTGTGTTTACCCCTCTCCATTTATTTATTTATTTATTTATTCATTCATTCATTCATTCATTTAAAAGGATATACTCATATATTTCCCTCCTTCTTGTCGCATTCCTCTGAGGCTCCTGCTTCGTGAGGTCATTGGTATTCACTGTAAGGTCATGAAGGCTTCACTCAGTTTATGTTGGGGATTTGGGAAGAACTGGGATACAGGATATTCCTATCTACCCTGTGGTGATTACAATCTTTTTGTGGCATGTTCTGCAATGTTTTCTAAGCCAAGGAGGGTGTGTTAGAAGTCTGATTTACTGTTGAGCTCTCTGTAGCCTCTGTATTTCTGCTTGATGAGTTTTGAGTGACAACAGTGTCTGTCTCCATGTTTTTGGAGCTGGTTGTTAGGCTATAAGTGACAACAATACTCATTATTTGATTCAAGCAAGGATTGTCACTACATACGAAAAGCTTTGATAAACTGTGGTTAAGGAAAAAGAAATTTTCAAGTAAATGATAGTTTTAAACTTTTTCCTTAATGAAAGTTTCGAAAATATTGAAAGGTAAAAGATATTAATTGATTATAAGAATGTGTCAAGCATTAGTAATAATATGACACTAAGAACATTTTCATAAGTTTATTTTTCTATAATATTAGTCATAAATTAAATCAGAAAAAGAATGAATTCTATATTCAGATGCTTGTGGAACCTGAACAATGAATTCCTCTGTTATGAATTCACATTTACATATTAATGATAATAATGCATGCATTAATTTTTTAATGTTTCATGAAAACTGTATGAGGTAATTGAGTTTACAGGTTGAGAAACTAAAGACAAATATAGTACATTAGCTTTCTGCTGCCATGATAAAATATGTGAAATAATTAGCTTGCAAAGAGAAAAGCTGACTTTAACAATTTTGGAGGTACTAGTACATGATCACCTGTGCACTGCTTTGGGGCTGTGATGAGGCAGTAGATTAAAGTGGGAGCCCATAGCTGAGCAAAGCAAACAGGCAAGACAGGAAAGAACTGGGTTGCCAAGATACCTTCCTAGGGCACACCCCTATTGACCTAAGGCTTTCTCACTTGGCCTTACCTCCAAAGGTTCACAGCTCTCTGCATAATACCAACCTAGAGACCTAGCCTTTGACACAGGACCTGTGAGGGACATTTATCCAAACTAAGGCAGCCTGGTACTAGAACTACAAATATTAAGTGCTACTCCAGAAAAGCAAGTATTAACTGTTATTTCAGAACTGTAAGGATTATCTATTGTCCCAGAACAATAGGGATTAACTACTTTTCCAAAACTGCAAGAATTAATGGTTGCTCCAGGACTGCAGGGATTAATTTTTATTCAGAACTACAGGGATTAGCTGTTTTGCTGGAACCACAGGGATTCACTATGGTTCCAGAACCATAAGGATTAATGAATGTTCTAGAGCCACATGTATCAATTACTGAACTACAAGCTCAGACATCCTCTGCTTAACTCCTAACATTTGGTATGTCTCACACTTATTAGTTCCTGCATTTTATTCTATATAACACTCTTAGCTTCCTTTAATCTCTGAGAAGCTTTTATATCCTACATTCAAGAATTTTAGGGCTGGTTTGGAAGGTTAGAGTACGCATGCAGTATCAAGTTAATTGATTTATTCTGTAGAATAGCCTATCGGGATTTAACTTTTAAAAGGAAGATCAATATCTGGAACTAGAAAAAGTATCTTAGAAGTGCTTAATGGCCAAGAAAAAAGATGACCCAATGAGCATGATTTTAAAGTTAAGTTTTTAATTATGATGTAAGAAAATGTGATTTGCTTTTTTAATTTGGAATTTTTACCTTTCCTTTAAACCTACATTTACTGCTGATTCAGTTTTAGCTTATCAAAGTATAATTAATTCGATGTAGAAAGGTGAATATGAATATATTGAGATGATGATAAAGATAGCCATTAGACACCAATCATTAACCAATTAGAAAGTTTTTTTTTTTCTCATCAGCATTCTTACCATCTACTTTATAGACATGCTTGCCAAGATTGAAGACCAAATATTCTCTTCAGGCTTAAAATTAAATTGCAAGAAGATGACAAAGAACACTCTTAAATACACATAAATGTACAATAATACAAAAATGAGAAAAAATGCTATGCTTTGAATTTATAAGGATTCCCTCATCCATTCAAAATCCTGAAATGTGCATTAGGTCTTTATGTTGCGGTATAACCAGATCTCAAGGAACTTGGGCAACAGTGCTAGAGATGGCTCTTCAGTAGCAGAGTCCTGCAGGGGTAGGAACACATGCAGTAACATGCTATTATAAAAGCATCATTTTCTAGTTAACTCACAGAAGGGAGACTTATAGTTGAGAATCATTGTATCTTGAAAAGAGTCTTTTTTCTAGATCACTCATCAGTCTAAAAGTATATACCTACTGTAGTAGACAGCTTTATATTGCTGAGATGAACTTTTAAACCAGGCACTGTTATGGGGGAAGAGAATTTATCTGAAGCTTACAAAGCGAGGGGAAGTTCAATAATGGCAGAGGAATTTGGCCCACTTTCAGAGGTCCAGGCAGAGAGAAAAGCCACCACCAACACTATGACAAGCACACCCCAGGAGCTCCAGGCTGAGCTCCGGCATTTTGCATATCTTAGGTTGGGATTCAGATCAGTTTTAGGGCTGGACCCACAGTGACAAGCCCTCCAGCCAGATGGCTGGAGATCTAAATTACAAGTTTTAATAAAATTTCTGAATCTATTGGGGAACATCCATTCAAACTACTACACCTACAAAAACTGAAATGAGATTAGGAGCTATGATATGGAACTTTATGCATCATACTGCTTTCAGAAATTTGTTTTAAACTATATTCCAAGCCTCTCTCCTTCATAGCCACAGTGTAAGTCACTTCCTTTAAATAATACCTTACCTTTTCCCTGTATATAATTTACTAACATCAGGGATACCTAACGAGATTAACATGACATTTTTTTCTCAGTGTAACTCTTTTGATGTGCTCCTGGGTGGATTGTTCTTTGGCCTTGGTATCTAACATCAAGGAATGATGCTGTTGATGATCTAATCCTGAAAGAAACTGACCACATCTGGATATTATTGTAATTTGAATTCAGAAACCATGAAATATAAGTGTGCTACTCTTAGCAGTGAGCAGAAATCAAATTCATCATGATGAGACATCTGAAGTGGTTTATATTTCCTTCACATTCCTGATATCTTAGTTAAAAATAACAGGCTAGACCGGCTGTGGTGGTGCACGCCTTTAATCCCAGCACTTGGGAGGCAACATTAGGAGGGTCACCATGAGTTCGAGGCCACCCTGAAACTACATAGTGAATTCCAGGTCAGCCTGGACAAGAGAAACCCTATCTCAAAAAACAAAACAAACAAACAAAAAAAAAAAACAGACTATTCAAATAAGAGATGAAGATATTTTTGACAATCAGACTTCAAGCAGAGTTAACTCAAGACACAATATTAAGGATTTCTAATATTTAATATATGTATTTTATCAGGGTTTTGAGGACTAGAATAATAGCTAAGCTATATGCCAGAACAAAATTTAAAGTGGTGTGCCAAGTGCCCAGCACCCAAGCATGCCACCAGATATTAAGTTTAAAGCAAATGTTATGAGACTGTCAGCAGAAAGTATTCAAATATTTAATTCTATTCCCCATTTTTATTGTTTGTATTGTTTATAGTGGGATATGTAGAAGACTGTGTGTAAAAACAGTAATGACATGGGCATACATGTCAGCAAGGAATCATTAGTCTGATATGTTTATTCAGGCTGTAGAGTGCTTCTGAATGCAGATCTGAAAAAAAGAGTCCTTAAAAATGATTTCAAAATTTCAGTTATTCTTTCTGTCACTTCAAAAGGTGCCTTGAATGTAGATTCTAAAAGTCTCCAGTGGTCTGCCTGCTTTTATAAGCTTTCATTTATGAATGACAAGGAAGCAAGGCCATCTCTAGTAGACAAAGCTGTAATAGCATCATATAAACAAGTGTGCATAACTCAACCATGCTACTTGGAGGACTCTGTAAAGTAAGCATATGAAGTAATTTACTCACTCAAAACAATAAATCTCCACATGCCAAATATTGCTCTACATCGTGGAAACACAAATGTGAATGAAACAGACATGAATGCTATGGGATTTATACTCTTAGGATAAAAATATAGAATAAGTAATCCTTTTTGTGATCATGGTAAGTATGAGGGGGAGAATAAGTGAAGGGGTACCCTATCAGTAGGGAACAGCTTCTTCAGTGTAGCCGCGGAAGCCACTATATAAGCAAAACATAGATAGAAACATCAGTCATATCAATGTTCATCTTGGTAATCTATGGCCCTAAGGGCATGAAAGAATGGCTACAGTGAGAAAACTGTTTTCAAAATGTTCTTATCAAAATGCCCCCATAGCTCCAAAGAGAGCTATGTTTGCCATGGAGCCCCTGAGTGTAAGAGTTTCCATTATTTATTTTTTACTTTATTTATTTATTTATTTATTTGGTTTTTTGAGGTAGGGTCTCACTCTGGTCCAGGCTGACCTGGAATTAACTCTGTCATCTCAGGGTGGCCTTGAACTCATGGCAATCCTCCTACCTCTGCCTCCCGAGTGCTGGGATTAAAGGCGTGTGTCACCATGCCCGGCTAGAGTTTCCATTGTTGTTATACAGGTAAATTCCAGTGTAAACAATTTCTCTCCTCATAGAAAATTGTCTGCTCTCAAGGGGAACATATGAAGTGTGGGCCAGCATCACTGGAGGCAACCCCAACCTTCTTCACAGTTCTGTAGCTGCCTACAGAAGACCACCTTCAAGTGGAGTGGTGAAACACCCAGACCTGACTAAATGGTTTTTACCTGGAGATTTTTTTAATGCCAAAATTTATTAACTGGAGCTTATGGAAATTTTTTGGTATAATGCTTGCTATGACTTGGAAATGGTTTGTCCTGGAAGGTTCGTATACTATTAGATTGATTTGGGAGGGGCAGCTCTGAAAGGTAGAGGACAAAGAGGGAGGCCGTAGGGTGCCACCCTCATGCACGGATTAGTGCTAGCCGACAGCTTTAGCAGCTTCAGGACTAGATGACTACTGCAAATGTATGCCCCTCCCTAGCCTCTACTTCAGTCTCACCACATGATTCTTTCTGCAAATGTTTCCCACACTATGAGACCATCTACCATGACTCTTTCACCAGAACCAAGAACCATGCTCCTGAATCTCTTAAAATTTGGTCAAAATACACTGATTCAGGTAAACTCTTTTTTTAAATAAAGTACCAAATGTGGGTTGGAGACATCGATAAGTGCTAAATTTCTTGCATGTTTAGGCACTAGATTTAGTATCAACAATGAAAACAGAACAAATATGTTAGCACACATGTGCACATGTGCACATACATACAAACGCACACACACATGCACAAATAACTTTTGAAAATCAAGTACCAGGCTTGGAAATGGCTTAGTGTGTAAACGCACTTAATGCACATGCATGAATACCACATAGTTCAGATCCCCAGAACCCACATGAAGCCAGATGCAGTAGTAAACATCTGTGATTCCAGGAACCTACAGAGAAATAGAAAGCAGGGAGAGAATTGTGAAAGCATAAGACACAGCTAGCCTAGGGTATGAAGCAAGGAACTATAAGACTCCATCTCAAACAAGGTGGAAAATGATGACTGGCATGCAAAGTTGTCCTCTGGCCTCCATACATGTACATAAGCATTCACAAATATGAACAAATACACACAAAAGCTAAGTAATACACCAAACCTCAGTGTATTTTGTTAGAGCAATTAAATAGGCTAAGACAGTGGTCTTCAAAGTAATCCTGAAATGGGTTCAGTATATAATCTTTGTTCCAACAACTCTATAACTGATACGTAATTGGTGTTCCCTTCTCAGGCCTAACCCCACTTCTCTTTGGTTGCTTTGTGAGATAATAAAACATGTGATCTCCAGGATATTATACACTGTTCACCTTGGCCCATTAAGAGCAAGTGATACTCTGAAATAACATTATATTTTCTTATGCAGAACACTGGGACACCTTCTGTAGGGGTCCCTGTGTCCCTTTAGGCATACAGTGAACTACAGCACTCACACACATTAGAAAATCCATGTAATATACAGAACAGCCTTACTGGAGACGGAGTTGACTCACTTTAAATGGTTGCCCACTGAACTCCAGGCCAAGGAAATAGCCTCCCAGAATCAGCATGAGTAGCTACCATTATCACATTGTTCAATTTATAAGCTGTTTTCTGAATGCTGTTGAATTTGGTAAACCTTCTGCTCTTCTTTCCCCTTTCAAGTCCCAATGAGTGTTTCAGGTATAACTGACGTGGTTTCTCTAAGCTAAAGTCCTGGAAAGACCTGCTCTTTCCTATGAATGCAATTGATCTTTTTGTTACTTAAATTATTTCTGCTGACATAAATAAGCCATAGAAAAATGGCTTAGCATCAATTTACTGACCATGTAATATGTGAATGTCTAGAACATGAAAGACACAGAGCTATGTACTGAGAACACAATAGAACACAGGACAGACAGGGCACTTTCCACCAAGGATGGAGAAACTCAGTAATTGTGTACATAAACAAGCAAGATTACTTTATGGTAGTATTTTCATTCCACAGAGCAAAGTAAATTTGAAAACACTGAATAGTAGTTTCAAGAGTGACTGGAGGTCAAGGACATCTGGATAGAGGGTATTTGGTCTGAGTCTTGATGATCAGTGACCAACCCATCCACCTGGCATGGTCTAAGAAACTCAAACAGAGGTGGTGGGGCATGTATAAACTTATGCTTTTGGAAATAACAGATATAGGAATAGACAGTTGTGGAAACGCTGAATCAAAAGAAAATTTTCAATAAGATAGATGGCATGGTAAATATAAATGATGAAGATAAATGGAGAAGAATGTCACCTATGCTCCATTTTCCAAACATAGGAACAGTAGGAACAATGAATACATCAGCATTGCAGCAGATAAGAAAAGGGAAGGAAAAGTTTTAGTCATAGCTAATCATAAAGCCAGAAACAGCCACCAAGAATATGTGCTTTGATTTGGCTTTTCAATTCTATTTATATTTTTGCATAGGTGAATTAATATACATCATATGAATTATATATGTACATATGTATTTTTTAAGATTTATTTTTATTTATATTAGAGACAAAGAGAGGGAGTGAGAATGGTTGGACAAGGGCCTCTAGCCACTGCAAACAAACTCCAGACACATGTCCCATTATGTGCATCTGACTTACCTGGGACCTGAAGAATCAAACTGAGGTTCTTAGTCTTCAGAGGCATGCTGCTTAACCACTAAGCAATTTGGATTTTTATGAGTTATAAACTTTACTGTATGAAAATATCATATGTTGGTGATATTCCTTATGAGTTATACTCTTCATTTATGTTTATTTATTTGAAGGCAACAGACAGAGAGAGAGAAAGAGGCAGATAGAGAGAGAGACAGAATGGGCACGCCAGGGCCTCTAGCCACTGCAAATGAATTCCAAACACGTGTGCCCCCTTGTGCATCTGGCTAATGTGGGTCCTGGAGAATCGAGCCTCAAACCAGGGTCCTTAGGCTTCATAGGCAAGCGCTTAACCGCTAAGCCATCTCTCCAGCCCTGAGTTATACTCTTAAATCTCCTCTCCTCAGCGACCATTACACTGAGGGCCTTCCTCAGTAGGATAAATTTTTAAGATCTGTTTTTTCTCTATATAAAAGATATGCATGTTTGTAGCTGCAAAATTCTAAGCTTACATAAAACTTAATAAAAGTAAGATAACTTAGAAAACTAATATTCTAACATTTCTATTCTAATAGTCAACTTCTTATTTCTCTTATTTCCTAAGGTATTTTATGAATTTGTGCATATGTATATATGTTTAATCCCTAGATTATCACATTGCGTATAATATTTTAGACATTAATGTAAGAATAATCAAATATCTTTATTGGACCACTGGAGAAACGTAAGTACTACTATGCTTTTTTTTTGTTTGTTTGTTTGTTTTTTTGGTCTTCCACTGATTAAACCTTCCAACATAAGGAGGAAGGAAGAAAAGTAGAGAAGGAGGGAGAAAGAAATGAATGGAAAGAAGGAGAGAAGTAAGAGGAACTCAACTCAAGTTATTTGGTAGGTTTCATAAAGATGTTGTTCAGGGAATTTCTGTTAGAGAGGTGTGGCATGCATGAGTCTTCCAGATATTCCCTGTTCTCTGCCTCCTGCTTTTATGTCAGTTTTTCCTTTCTTTCCTCTTCATGGTCTTGTCACTCTTGTCACTAACTCTGGCCAATGAGTTGTTAACATAAATGAAACACACCATTTCAGAGGAAAAGTCATTTGTCAGCAACAAAGCTTCCAGAGCTCTCCTTTCCAATGTGTGAGGCTGATGTGCTTCCAGTGGTGGCTACTTTGACACCCTGCAATTGAAGGCAGGGTCATGTGGAGCCTATGCACCCACATGTCTCATGATGGGCATAGTGTATGAGTAAATATGAACCTTTCCCTTAAGTCCCTGACATTTCAATTTTGTTTACTTCTGTGGCATAACATGTCATGTTCTAATGCAGAATTTGGTACCTAGAAGTTGGGGGTTGCCATAAAAATTCTAAAATATATGGTTTTGGCTTTGAGCTAGGCAGCATGTTGTGGGAAACATGGAAGGAGGACACTTCATGTTAAGCAATAGAAATGTATTTGGTAAAATTATAACCTGTTGCCAGTGGTAGGTTAGTGTTGGCTTATAGTCAAGAGAGTTAATGGTAGCTACTCCCAACTCCAAATTTTATAATGTCAGGTTGGTATCTTGGATCTGACATCAAAAAGAAATTATACCACTAACATTGGGAAGCATGATAAATTATAACATTTGTTTCATTTTTTCCCCCAGAGAGCTTGCTATTAAACATTTGCCTTCACAACACTGACTGCAATAATATATAAGGCAGAGCCTGGACCTAATGACCATGTATTTCTGGAGGACAGATTGGAACATTATCAATGTGTCACCATTACTGTTTATTGCACTTTGCAAAGTAGGTGAAGAAAAAGACAGGATGGGACTAAAACTAGTACATGTATGCTGGAATGACAGAAATGAGAGGGAAAATACACATTCAGGGACTTATATTTGAAAGAGGCAAATGTTTCTCAATCCCAAATTGGAAAAGATAAGACTCAGACACATTATGAGAGGCAAAGGCTAATTGAAAACTTGGTTTAATAGCAAGTAATAAATCAAGTTAGGTGCTTACACTTATTGCTAAAATTTCCTGAATGTATAAGATGAAACCAGTAAATCTTTTGGTACCAAACTAAGTGGTCAACATTGTTCAAGAAGAAATGTACAAAGAAAAAACAACTGAATCATGTCTCTCTGTCGGACATAAGCAGGGTCCTGGGGTAAAGTAAACCTATGCTGTCTGACATGAAGACCCCAGGCTATGGAGAAATCGCAGGAGCCTGAAATGCTGATCATATCTCAGAGACTGGACCAGCAAGGAATCTCCCCCCACTCATTCTGGGGGTTGCAGTGAACCAAGGATCCTCCCCCTGTTATTGGCATCACAGTGACCCTGGACCC
Source organism: Jaculus jaculus (assembly GCF_020740685.1). Lineage (NCBI taxonomy): Eukaryota > Metazoa > Chordata > Mammalia > Rodentia > Dipodidae > Jaculus > Jaculus jaculus. The sequence continues at coordinate 120,040,696 of NC_059104.1, forward strand.
CCAGACAAAAATCTCAGACCCTGAGATCAGCAGGAAGTAAGGCCACTACTTTTCCAAGCATGGGATACCTGGACATTCAGATAGGACTTAGGCTTTCCCATAACCCTGTGGCCTTTTGCCAGTTGCCTAGAAAACTCTTTATATGGTATCAGCCAGCACCTTTGCATTCCCTCTCCCTGCCATTGCCTAAGTGCTGGAATGAATGTCCCCATATGCTAATTAGGCATCAGCAAGCAACCTTGTACATCCAATCCCTTTAGATCCCTCAACTGCTTATAAACCCATTTCCCTGACAATAAACTAAGGGCTGTTCACTGAAACTGTCTCCTAGGAGTGATTCTTTCTTTCATAACACATGCACAATATTGGTCTCCGTGGTTACCTGGGAAGACTTCAAGGGATACACGGCCAGGTCCTGGAGAACCCAGGAACCCACAGTTGGCACCTGAACAGAGACCTTCTGAAATGCACCAAGGTAATTGTGCCCTCTCCAAGACAGACGAGTGTCATTTGGGGGACTTCAGGCCTTTGTCTCCACGTTTTGAAGACTGACAGGTTTCTCTTTTCCCTCCTTTATTTTTGGGTTATGCCATTATGAGGGATCAGATACAATGAACTGGCAACTACTGTCTTTTGGCTGAGGCCATTCTTCAGTACTGACTGAAGGCCAGTTGTTCTCTGCATGGACCCCGACAGCCCATTGGGTGTTGGCAAAAACCTTCTATCTATTTCTCTTCTACACACACACACACAAATGGTAACACATTGACCTCTTAAAAGCCTATAGGGCAGGTGGCTGGCTTCTCAAACTTGTGGACAGGCTCACGTCTAGATTATTAGGGAATCCCCCATGTGCTAATCAGCCTTCAGGAATGTTGCCCTCTGATCTTGGTGTTTCCACTCTTTCTCTATCATGGGTAACATTGCCTCCCACTAAAAGAAATCACAGATTCACGTACTAAGAGCTCTCCTAAAAGTTAGGGGAATTAAGCTTTCCCAGGCATAGGCTACCTCCCTTTGGAAAGAAGTCCTCCAGGCCACCCCCTGGATGATTTCTGGGGATCTATATGACCCAGACATGGGAATCCGCATAGCTCATCTAGCCAGGAAATGGGATGTTCAGGAAGGAACCCCTTCTCTCTTTTTTCCCAATCGTAGCAGCTGTTAGGCAAAGCATTACCCCACCCCCTAAAACCACATCCTCTCAAAAACTAGGTGATGACTCTGATGAGAGTCCTGAGGGCTGGCCAATAGTGGGCCTCAGTTCTCTTGAAAAACCAATAGAAGAAATTAAGGGAAAATGACCTCAAGCTCCCCTACACTCACTCCCCTTTATCCACCCTTGCCACCATACTCACCTCCCATTCATAGCTGCACCCTCCAGGTTGTCCCCCTCCAGGTTACCCCCCCTCCTGACTCATGTAACACAGGCCTAACATGAATCCTAACATAATAAATTCCCCTGGCCAGGATCCAACTCCATCCACTCCCCCACTTACAATCACCCAACAACTATGTGAGGCCCAAGATAACAATAAAAAGGATATTCAATCAGGAAGTAGCAGCCTTTCCTGTTAATGTTCAACCAACTCATGCTTGGCCCCTAGATTGGTATCCTTATCAAGCTGGTGATCTTAAAAAATTCAGACAGGCCATTAGGGAGGATGGGATCCATGTGCCATGGACTAAGTCCCTCTTTCTGAGCCTATGGGGCTTCATTAATAACCCCAGGACTGGTGTGATATCTACCAGCCCTTGATGCTTAGTCCCCTGTTCCTTCAGAAGAAAGCCCTCTATAGAGAAGAATGCCTCCAACAAATTAAAAAAATAAAACATCAAGAGAGTATCCCCTGAGGATTTGATGAATTATTCAGACAGGGTGATTTCTCCACAGGCCTTTAGCAGACCCAACAGTCCCCAGAGTTCTCTGACCAAGTTCGCCTCTGTGCCCTCCAGGCATGGGCTATAACTGCCCCCTCTATCACCCAGGATAATACCTTTTCCTTACTGTCTCTTCATCAGAAGCTGGAGGAGACCCTCTCTGCTTTTATATTCAAAGCAAGAACCAATTTAGAGAGAAAAATCCCCGACCCAATAGCCAGGGACCTCCTTCTCAAAAGCATTGGGAAGGTGTGACTTCAGAATGTAGGATGATTTGCCAAAGCCTCAAGGATGAGCATTATGATAAATGGATAGTCACCACTCAGGATATCAGGACTACCTTCATAAGGCCGCCTTGCTGGCACGGGCGTTTGCAGCGGCCTTAAAACTCAGAGGCAAATGCCTCAATTGTGGAGAAGTAGGATATTGGAGTGGGAAATTTCCTGAACATCAGGCCACTAAAGGCACCCCCCTTCCAAAAACAATTTACCCTAGATGTTGCAAGGGGTATCATTGGAGAAAAGACTGCTGCTCTACTTATGACAAATATGGCAAACCCTTAGGGCCTTTAAACTCCAAAAGGGACAACACTCAGCCCTGCCAATAAGAGGGAAAACCCATAATATACAATGGTAAAAGCATCCCAGAAGGATCCCACCCAAGGCTGACCTTAGAGGTTGGAGGAAATATTTTCAAATGTCTAATTGATACTGGGGCAGATAACACAATCCCAAGGTCATTTAAAGTTTCCCAATACTTGGAATTAATTCCTGGGCCCCAATTAATGGGGGTAGGCAGTCCTTCTCAAGCTTATGTTACCAAAGAAGCCTTTAAGTGGAAGGACCCAGATGGAACTACAGGTCTCATCTGACCCCTAGTGGCAGATGGAACAACTAACCTGCTAGAGAGAGACATCCTTGAAGTCCTATGTAGTTATCGCCAGTAATACAGAAGGAGAATGCATTGAGATAGAAGACTATGAGAGATACCTTCACTGATGTCACCCCCAATCCTAAAGACCACTGTTAAGTACACAACTCCCTGCATACAGTGGCTCTCTGATGAGCCAACCTGGGTTGAACAGTGGCCTCTGCCAAGGTAGAAACTTGAAATACTAAGTCAGTAACAGAACAACTCCAACTTAATCACATCCACCATTCACAGAACCCTGGAACACTCCTGTGATTGTAATCCAGAAGGGCTCAGGAGCATGGATGTTACTACAAGATCTTAGGGCCATCAATAGAGCCATGCTTATTTGGGGAGACCCTCAGAGGGGACTGCCCCTTGTGTTGGCTGGAATAGCTATTGATATTAAGGATTATTTCTTTTTTATTTCCCCTTCACCCCCTAGACCAACAACATTTTGTGTTCTCAGTCCCCTCTATCAATAATGTAGGACCTGCCCCAAGATATGGCTAACAGTTCTACTCTATGCCAAGAAGCAGTTGCTATGGCATTAAGAGCACATTTAGATCAAGGCCTTAATATCTATCATTACATGGATGACATCCTAGTGTGGAAAGACTCCTCCACCTCACCAGCAAAGCTAAGGTGTCAACTAATACCTTCCCTCACTGAAGCAGGCTTCAAAATTGCACTAAATAGGGCTGGAGAGATGGCATAGTGGTTAAGCACTTGCCTGTGAAGCCTAAGGACCCCGGTTCAAGGCTCGATCCTCCAGGACCTATGTTAGCCAGATGCATAAGGGAATTCACACATCTGGAGTTCATTTGCAGTGGCTGGAAGCCCTGGCACACCCATTCTCTCTGCCTCTTTCTCTCTGTCACTCTCAAATAAAAATGAAAAAAATATTTTTTTAAAAAAGGTGTGCATTATGCCTAGCTCTTTAAAAAAAAATTCCACAAATAAAGTCCAACTTATCCCACCCATAGCTTTCTTGGGGACAGAACTCTCCCTCACCTCTGCCCAGCCTCTTAAACCCACACTCTCCTTTCCCCAGAAGCTTACATTGGCCTCGCTTCAGAGCTTTCTGGGGAACATCAATTGGCTCCAGCCATGGCTTCCTATCCCAACCAGTGATATACAATCTTATTTGATATGTTAAAAGGTGACAAAGACCCATCATCCCCCCACCTCCTAAGCCCAGGGGCAAAACAGGCATTAGCTAAGGCTAATAACATATTTTCTGATATGGAACTTGCCTAGTACTCACCAGACAAGCCTGTTCAGTTTGTGATATTTAACTCCTCCCCAACTGTTATGGGAGCAGTATATCAACCCCAAAGAGTCCTAGAATAGCACTACACCTCCATTAGAGGTGCCCTATGTATATTAACAGAGATTTACACCCTCGTGGCCCCTATCCTAACCCCCTTCTCCCTTGATGATATAGAATGGCTATTTAAGAACCACTCCCAATTTTCCATAACCTAATAGGCTTCCCCGGTCAAATTAACAACCACTACCCTAATGAAAAATGGATTTCTGCAATACCCTTTCTAAAATAGCTCCCACTCCATGTCTTTTCAATTAAAACAATCCCCAGAGGACCCCTTTATTTACAGATGGGGGGAAAAGAGGAGCAGAGCTAGTTCTTTACCACCCAGGGGATCAACCTCCAACCATCATTTTTAAAGAACTTCCTGACAGATCCCCACAATATAAGGAACTATATGCCATCTATCTGGCACTCCTTGAAGAAGAAGACCCCTTTAATCTATTTTCAGATAGCACCTATGCTGTTAATTTACCCCCCCCCCGCCCCAGCTTGCTCACATAACTGATTAGATGAAAACCCTCTTTCACCTCTGCTGATAAAAGTCTCCATCCTCATTTGCAAAAGAAGCCCCCCCCCCCGTATGTGCAACACATAAGGTCCTACAGCCCCTTACCTGACCCCTCACCATGGGAAATGCGTTGCATTAGCAGACCAGACAGCCTCCTATGGAGACCCAACAGACATCTTCCTGGCCACACTTGAGGAAGCAGAAAAATTTCATGCTATTACCCACATAAACCTTAAGGGATTACAATCGCACTTCCCTCTGATTCACAAAAGTCAACTCCAATGTATACTAAAAATATGCCAGTCCTGTGCCTCACTAATAACAACACCTACCCTTCAGATGTGGGCACTAACCTGAGGCCTCAAGACTTTGGCAGATTGATGTCACTCATATTCCCTAATTTTTTGGCAGAAATAGTTCTTTGTGACAGTGGATACTTGCTCCCATTGTGTATGGGCCACAGCACAAACAGGAGAGAACTTAAAAAAACTTACACATCATATGCTCTCTACCTTTGCCATCATGGGTGACCCCATTAAAATAAAAAACTGATAATGGTCCAGCTTTTGTCAGTTTCTCATTCAAAACATTGCATGCAATGGAAGATTACCCATCATACAGGAACCCCACATAACCCACAGGCCTAGGTATAGTAGAAAGAGCACATCAAATCTTTAAAGCCTAACTTAAAAAACAATAGCCCAATACCTATTTGCCCAACCTTCAGTTAGCCATGGCTCTGCCTACTTTAAACATTTTCAATATATACAAAAACTCCCAATACCCTCCCATCACTCTCCACTGCCATATACCAGAGACTGCCCCTCCCATTCTGATGTGATGGAGAGATCCCTTAGATGGAATATGGAAGGGACCAGACCCCCTGCTCACCACAGGAAGGGGACTTGCTTGTGTCTTCCCACAGGACCAACCCAGGCCCATTTGGGTACCCATTTGAAATGTTCAGTTCTACCCCACCAACCAAAAAGATGGCTCACCTGACATTGACAAATCAGAGGTGGAAGAAATGGAGAAAGCACCAACCCTGCCGATTGAAGAAGGGAGCCCCCTGGGGGGATATCCATGCTGTAGTGGATGCATCCAAAGCCATATGCCCACCACAGGCCCCCTCATCCATTTTGTTGGTGGCTTTAACAATCTTACATTCCAATGCAAATGTCTCTCAGACCTCCTCTCTCATACCTCATCCATACCATCCCCATGGAGGATGGCACTTTGAAGCCGAAGAGACCAATCAAGGGGCCAATAAAGTCACTGGCAGAAGACATTGCCCTACTAATGGCTGCCAAGACACTGTCACTTTCTGTATCTATCCTAAGTCTATGGTTTGCATAAATAGCATAGCATGCTTTGCCTATCACCAAAGCAACAAAGAGTGCCTTAAAGACCTGAACTATTATGGAGGATGCCTATACAATTGTATAGAATTATACAATGTATACAATTGTATACAATGCACACAATTATAAAAAATGTATACAATTGTGTCATTAACAGCTTTAGGTGTCCAGTTAAGTGTCCAGATGCTGTCTTCAAAGCCTGTTGGAAAATTAGAGAATGTACTCTCCATTCAAGATGCCTGGAATGAACACTGGAGGATAAGGGTAATGGGAAACTCTGTGCAAGAATCTACTACTCATCATCTCCCTCTGGTATTTCTAGACAGTATATCCCTGCATCCTACCTAGTGCAAACTAATCATTATATTCTCTCACAGGAAAAACAAGTCACATAAAAAATACAAGCCACTATAACATTGACACAATATATCCAATATGTAGCCAACCTTTTCCCCTTTACTAACCATCCTAATGTTTTTTTTTTTTAATTTAATTTATTAGTTTTCTTTTCAGTAAATACAGGCAGTTTGGTACCATTATTTAGGCTCATCTGTGATCTACCCCCTCCCATTAGACCCTCCTTGTTATTGAAAATGGGTCGTGCATTGTGGAGTTAGCCCCCAGTTATTACTATGATAAATGTCTCTGCAAATCATGACCCAACATGTAACTCTGACATTCTTTCTGCCTCCTCTTCCGCAAGATTTCCCTGAGCCATGTTGGGTTCATTTTTGGTCTGCTTCAGTGCTGAGGTGTTGGGGGCCTCTGAGGCTCTGGCTCTCTGATTTGGTAGGAGTTGATTTTTCTCTGCGTTGATCTCCTTCCCCTTTGTGCTGGTATCCAGTTACAGGAAAACATCACCCTTGCTTATTTCGCCAGTTGTCCTTAGTTTCAGTTGGGCCCCTTCTGAGGTATGTTGGGGCAGCTCTCTTCTTAGGATCTGCATCTATCTGGAAAAGAGAAGCAGATTCTCCAACGGAGAGTAAGTTAGCACCCAGAAAATTGAGATAACACTTACCTTTTTGATAGACAGTTTGATAGGTGTAGGCCCTCTTATACCCCGTGATTGATGGTAGCTTGATATTGTAGAGTGGGCTTGTGTTTGGGTATGGTTCTGACTTGTTTCCCAGCTCCAGCTAAGGGTCTAGTACCACTGAGTGGATCAGTTAGACAAATCAAGAGCAATTGATTCCTCACCATGGCTGTGTACCACTATTGCACTTGTGTGGGTATCACATCCGGTTAATTGTGGCTACTTAGGTTAAACAATGTGTTGCTTGGACAGATCTTGGTCACTTCCCCCAGTCGCCTATGTAGCGCCTTCTGGCACTAGACACGCTGACTGTCTGGGGACTGACTCTCTCCTGGCTTCCAGCCATGTCATTCCATTTTACGTGTCAGCTGCGTATGGAGTCTTCAGCAATAGGGTCTTACCACTGGCCTTTAGTGGGTCATCAAGTACTCTGACAGAATTCTGTCATTGTTTTGGGAAAGCTTGTAGGTATCTCTGATCAAAAGCTCATTGTGGATTGTAGGCCCAAGCTGGAAGTGGGGGTTACAGGTCAGTGTCCACTAAGAAATTGAGGAAAAAGATAACTAATATACAAGAGTTAGAGAGGAGAGAGATAGAGGGGAGAGGGGAAGAGGGAGGGAAGGAAGATGTAGGAGATTTAGGTCACTCTTGATCCTACCCTCTCCAGTGTCTTGTGGTTCAGGTGTTTCCTTTAAGGGACTAGCGAAGGTTCAGGCATTTGGTCTGTCTTTTAGGAAGTAGAATTTTATGGTACCATTGCCGTTTGGGTCCGGATTACTGTTTTCCACCCTTTGATTCCATCTCCGCCCTCCCATGCATCTTATTGTCTAGTCCATGAGGTACTTGCTGGGTATGTAAGGCATCTTGGGCAGATTCAGGTTAGGTGTTGCAGATGAGTAAGACTATGTGTCGATTTTTTTTCTGTGATTGGGTAAGTTCGCTGAGAATGATCTGTTCCAGGTTCAACCATTTTTCCTCAAATTTCTTTATGTCGTTTTCTCTTACTGCTGTATAGAATTCCATTGTGTAGATATACCACATCTTTGTTATCCATTCTTCTAATGATGGACATCTGGGTTGATTCCAGCTTTTAGCTATTACGAATTGAGCTGCTACAAACATGGTTGAGCAAATCTCTCTGGCTTTTGGTTTGAAGGTTTTAGGGTACATGCCCAGTAATGGTATAACTGGGTCTGTTGGTATTTCTATAGTCAGCTTTTTCAGGAGTCTCCATATTGCTTTCCAAAGTGGTTGTACCATCCTGCATTCCCACCAACAGTGAATGCGTATCCCTGCTTCTCCACATCCTCGCCAGCATTTATTTTCATTTGATCTTTTGATGTTGGCTATCATTTTTGGGGTAAGGTGGAATCACATAGTTGTTTTAATTTGCATTTCTCTGATGATTAGGGATGATGAACATTTTCTTAGGTGTGTGTTTGCCATTTGTATCTCTTCCTCTGTGAATTGCCTGTTTAACTCTGTGCCCCATTTTGTGAGTGGGGTATTTGTCTTCTTATTGTTTAGACTTTTGAGTTCTTTGTAAATTCTAGAGATAAGGCCTCTATCAGTTGGATAACCTGCAAATATTTTCTCCCACTCTGTGGGTATTCTATTGGCTTTGTTTATTATATGCTTATCTGTAAAGAAACTCTTCAGCTTCATATGATCCCAATGGTTGAGTGACAGTTTAAGAACTTGAGCCACTGGGGTTTTATTCAGGAAGTCTTTTTCCATTCCTATATCATGGAAAGTACTTCCTAAATTTTCTTCCAGTAGTTTTCAAGTTTCTGGTCTTATGTTGAGGTCTTTGATCCATTTGGAGTTGAGTGTTGTGCATGGTGAAATGTGTGGATCAAGTTTTAGTTTCCTGCATGTGGTTATCCAGTTTGTCCAGCACCATTTGTTGAAGATGCTATCTTTTTTCCAGTCTATATTGTTTGGGCCTTTGTCGAATATCAAGTAGCTATAGTTGCTTGGCCCAAAATCCGGGTCCTCAAGTCTATTCCATTGGTCTATACTCCTGTTTATATGCCAGTACCATGCTGTTTTTATTACTATGGCTTTGTAGTATAACTTTATATCGGGTATGGTGATGCCACCAGAGGTATTTCTTTTGCTGAGGATATGTTTGGATATGCGAGGCCTTCTGCCTTTCCATATGAAATTTGAGATCATTTTTTCTATGTCCGTGAAGAACATTGTAGGGATTTTAATTGGAATTGCATTAAATCTATATATTGCCTTTGGTAGGATTGTCATCTTCACAATGTTAATTCTGCCTATCCAGGAGCATGGGAGGTCTTTCCATCGTTTCAAGTCCTCCTCAATTTCTTTTTTGAGAGTTTTTATATTTTCGTTGTATAGATCTTTTACTTCCTTGGTTATCGTTATTCCAAGGTATTTTATTTTATTTTTGCTATTAAAAATGGGACTATGTCCTTTATTTCTTTTTCTGTGTCTTTGTCATTTGCATACAGAAATGCTTCCGATTTTTGTGCATTGATTTTGTATCCTGCTACTTTGCTATAGGAGTTAATCACCTTCAGGAGTTTTGGGATGGAGTCTCTCGGGTCTCTTACATATACAATCATGTCATCAGTGAATAGAGCTAACTTAACTTCTTCCTTTCCAAATTGTACCCCTTTTATTTCCTTCTCCTGCCTTATTGCTTGGGCTAGGACTTCCAGAACTATATTGAAAAGCAGAGGTGAGAGAGGACATCCCTGTCTTGTTCCTGATCTCAATGGGAATTCCTCCAGTCTCTCTCCATTAAGAATTATTTGGGCCTTTGGAGCTTTGTATATTGCCTTTATTGTATTAAGATGTGAACCGGCCATGCTGATTCTCTCCAATGTTTTGAACATGAAGTGATGTTGTATCTTGTCAAAGGCCTTTTCTGCATCTATCGAAATGATCATGTGATTTTTATGTTTAAGCTTGTTTATGTGGTGTATTACATTGACAGATTTTCGTATGTTGAACCACCCTTGTGTTCCTGGGATAAATCCCACTTGGTCAAGGTGGATAATGCTTTTGATGTGTTGTTGGATTTGGTTTGCGAGAATTTTGTTGAGGATCTTTGCGTCTATGTTCATTAGGGAAATAGGCCGATAGTTTTCTTTTCTTGTGGCGTCTCTGCCTGGTTTTGGGATTAGGGTGATACTAGCTTCATAGAAGGAGTTGGGTAGTTTTCCCTGTTCTTCAATTGTGTGGCACAATTTTAGGAAGATTGGTTTGAGTTCTTCCATGAAGGTTTGATAAAATTCGGCTGGGAATCCATCTGGTCCTGGAGTCTTCTTTTTTGGGAGGTTTTTTATTACTTTTTCAATCTCCATAAGCGTGATGGGTTCATTGAGGTGGTTGATCTGCTCTGAGTTTAGCTTTGGTAGATGATATGCATCCAGGAATTTATCCATCTCCTCCACATTTTCCAGTTTTGTGGAGTACAGGTTTTTGAAATAAGTCCTGATGATTCTGCCAATTTCACTGATGTCTGTTGTGATCTCTCCTTTTTCATTTTGAATTTTGTTAATTTGGAGTCTCTCCTTTTTTTGCTTGATCAAATTGGCCAGAGGTTTGTCAATCTTGTTTATTTTTTCAAAGAACCAGCTCTTTGTTTTGTCAATTGCCTTAATTGTTTCCTTGGTTTCCAATTCATTAATTTCTGCTCTGATTTTAATTATTTCCTTCCTTCTGGAGCTCTTTGGGTTGGATTTTTCTTGTTTTTCCAATGCCTTTAGGTGGATGGTTAAGCTATTGATTTGGGATTTTTCTGTCTTTTTTATGAAGGCATTGAGTGCTATGAATTTTCCCCTGAGGACTGCAGCCCGATCTGATATCATGCAGGGAATTATGTCGATTTTCCTAAATATGTGGAGGCTATCTTTGTGAACCAGTATATGGTCTATTTTAGAGAATGTTCCATGGGCTGCTGAGAAGAATGTGTAGTCTGTGGATTTGGGGTGGAAAGTTCTGTAGATGTCTGTTAGGTCTAAGTGCTCTATGGTTTTGTTGAGCTCGCTTACTTCCCTGTTGAGCTTCTGTTTGGATGATCTGTCTATTATTGATAATGGTGTGTTGAAGTCCCCAGCTATGATGGTGTTGGTGGTTATTTCTGTTTTATTGTCAAGTAGGTTTTGTATTATGTACTGCGGTGCCCCTGTGTTTGGTGCATACAGATTTATGATTGTAATATCCTCTTGATGGATTGTTCCCTTTACAAGTAGGAAGTAGCCTTCTTTGTCTTTTTTGATTGTTTTGGTTTGAAGTCAACTTTATCTGATATTCATATAGCTACACCTGCTTGTTTCTTATTCCCATTTGCTTGGAATATTGTTTTCCACCCTTTCACCCTGAGGAGGTTTCTGTCTTTAGTGGTATGGTGGGTTTCTTGAAGGCAGCAGATTGAGGGGTCTAATTTTTTGATCCACCCTGTTAGCCTGTGTCTCGTGATGGGTGAATTAAGGCCATTAATGTTTAGGGTGCTGACTGTGAGATTTGATTTGATCCCTGTCATTTTGTGGTGGTAGAGGTGTGTTGGCATTTCCATGGAATTTAATTTTTTTTTTTTTTTCTATCTACTCTGGGTTTGGTTGCTGTGATCTTCTTCTTGTAGGCATTTGTGTTTGGTTATTTGTTTCTTCTCTGTGGAGAATTTCCTGGAGTACTTTCTGTAGTTTTGGTTTTGTGTTCATATAATTGTAAAGCTGAGTTTTGTCATGGAAAGTTTTCCTTTCACCATCTATTATAAGGGAGAATTTTGCCGGGTAGAGTAGTTTGGGTTGGAAGCCATAGTTTCTTAGTTTTTGGAGCCTTTCATTCCAGGGCCTTCTAGCTTTCAGGGTTTCCATTGAGAAGTCTGAAGTAATTCTGATGGGGTTTCCTTTGAAAGTGGTGTGCTGTTTTTCCCTAGCTGCTTTTAGGATTTTTTCCTTGGTGTCAATGTTTAGAGTCTTAATGATAATATGTCTTGGGGAGTTTCTTCTTTGGTCTAGTCGGTTAGGAGTTCTGTTTGCTTCTTAAATCTTGATGGGCCTTTCTTTTAAGAGATGGGGGAAGTTTTCTTCAATTATTGTGTTAAATAGGTTCTCCATGCCTTTGGTCTGAAATTCTTCTCCTTCTGGTATTCCAGTGATTCTGATATTAGGACGTTTAAGTGTATCCCAAAATTCTCTCATGTTCTGTTCACAGGAACTTTTGAACTTACTGAAATTTTTGGACTCTCAAACTGTTTCTTCCATCCTGTCTTCCAGATCAGAATTTCTATCTTCCACTTTGCTGACTCTATTCTTGAGAGCCTCTAGTGAGTTTTGGACTTGTTCAATTAAGTTTGCATTTTCTACTACTTTCCTATGTATCACTTCCATCGCTTTGTCCAGCCCCCTTTTTGTCTCATTTTCTGATTTTCTTGATGATTCTTGGAAATCATCCTTGCAGTTCTTTATATTTTCATTTAGTGTGGCCAGCTGATTTTTAAGGTCCTCTTTTTTGTCACTCTCCCTCAACTCTCTTAGCTCTCTTTGAATTCCTTCCATTGTCTTATCATATTGCTCTGGCTTAGTGATGGTAGCATCCATACGATTATCTATCCTTTGTAGCTTTCCTGTCAGTTCTAGCAGTAGTTTGGTCAGGGTTGCATTGTTCATTGCTTCCACTTGATGTTCTGATCCTAAACACTCTTCTATGTTTTGATCCTTGTTGGACTGTGTGATCTGTCTGGATTTTCTTCCATTTTATTTTTCGTGTTATTTCTTTTGCGCTGTGGTCTACCCATTTCAGTGTATGGGCAGGTAGGTGGGTGGAGCATCCTGGAATCTAGCTTAATGCGAATCCAAGGCAGCCTGGGGCAGTTGCAAGCAGCCTGGGTTTTTGCTCACTCTTGCCAAAGCTGCCTATCGATAGCCTGACAGGGGCACCAAAGTTGCCTAAATTCTCACCCAGTAATGCACCTAACCTGCCTGCCTTTGAGCTCTAAAGGGCACTGAGGTAGCAAGCCCTGAAGGTGCCCAGAGTCTGGCTGGGTACACTGGGGTCTGTAAACAGTCTGTGCTCTCCCACCTCAGGGGAGCGGCAGATTGGTGGCGATGTACAGGTAGGGGATGGCACCTGCGCCGGCGCTAGTGACTCAGTGTGGACTTGTGTGGCTCTTGTTGTGGGAGTGGGCCCGCTGCACATGCAATTGTAGTGCAGAAGCAGATGATGTGGGTACGGAATCAGGACACAGCAGAAGCTGACTGGTGGCAAGTGATGTGAGCACAGCAGCAGGGGAAATGGCAGCCACCTATTCACGGCAGGGGTGGCCCCCACAGTCCTGCGAACCGAGCACCACGTGGCTGGTATACTCTTAGGATCAGAGAACAAGGGCAAGGTAGGAGGTCTCAGCTTCAGTGCAGCAGGCTGGCAGGCGTGACTGGTGGGTGACCGATCAGAGCACAGCCACGCAGGAAGTGTGGAGGGTGCATGGACGGGTGGGCAGACGGGGGGGTGCGGGGTGCGACGGGGTGAATGGAGTGAATGGTGCACGTGGCAGGGGGGCGCGGGGCACACAGGGGCACCGGGCAATCAGGGTGGGGCATGCAGGAGGCAGCAGGGCTCAGGGGGCATGGGGTGGGGTGCCCTGGAGGGGCAGGGGTCGTGGGGCGCTCTGGTCAGTCTGGGGGGGCGAGGGGTGCGCCATGGTCACGGGGGGGGCGTGCGCGCAGGGGGGGTGTGTGGGGTGCGGGGGGGCGCGGGGCACCTGAGGGGCACGGGGGGGCGTGGGGCACGCGGGGTTGCCACGGGGCACGCAGTGGGGCATGGGGGAGTGTACGGGAGGCATGGGACACGTGGGACACCACGGTGTGTGGGGGCTAGGGGCGCGGGGCACGTGGGGGGGATGCAGTGTGTGCGGGGGGCGCAGGATATGCGGGGGGAGGGGGCATGGGGCACACTGGGGTGCGGGAGGACACGGGACGCCGTGGGGTGCTCTGGACGCACGGGGGGCTCGAGGAGCGCGGAGGTGGGGCGCGCAGGGGGTGTGGGGGCGTGGGGCACGCCTGGGCGCCCAGGGTGCGGGACGCCGCGGGGTGCTCGGGGTGCGGCTGCCGTGCGTGGATAGGGAGGATGGGGCACGTGGGGGGGGCGCAGCGTACGGGGCGCAGCGTGCGGGGGGGGGCTTGAGGCACGCGAGGGGCACAGGGGCGTGGGGCATGCCTGGGCATCCGGGGCACGGGACTCCACAGGGTGCTTGGTGCGTGCCTGCCGCTTGTGGATAGTTAGTGTGGGGCTAGGGGGTAGCGGGCGGTGCGGCTCGAGGCGCACGGGGGTGGGGTGCAGGGGTGCTGGGGCGGGGGCGTGGGGCACGCCTGGGCGCCCGGGGCGCGGGAGCTGCGGGGTGCTCAGGGCACGCCTGCTGCATGTGGATAGGGAGAGTGGGGCGCGTTGGGCCTGATGGTAGGGGGGGGTGCACTGGCGTGGGGCACAGGGGTTGTGGGTCACGCGGGGCCACCGGGGCGCCGGGCCGCGCCTGATTCGGCGGGTCGTGGGGGTGTGTGCTTCCCTCTTTTACCCCAATCTGTGCCCTCCCTCTTGCAAAAAGTTTCTAATTTCCCTTGAATTCTTGCCTTTGTTTTCCTTGTTGTCTGTAGCGCAGCTAGGCAGTAGCCATCTTGACCGGAAGTCTACCTTGATTTTTTTTCTTAAGTATTTCTACTTTTTTAGTCATGTCTTTTTTTAAAAAAATATTTTATTTATTTATTTGTTTGTTTATTTGTTTGACAGAGGAAAAAGGAAGATAAAAAGAGAGAGAATAGGCACACCTGGGCCTCTAGCCACTGCAAATGAACTACAGACATGGGTGCTCCCTTGTGTATATAGCTAACATAAGTCCTGGAGAATTGATCATGGGTCTTTTGGCTTTGCAGGCAAAAGCCTTAACCCTAAGCCATCCTTCCATCTTCTTAGTCATGTCAATTGCACGTGCAGTGTGCCCAGTCCCACAGCAAGAGCCACATAAGTCCACACTGAGTCACTAGCGCCAGCACAGGTGCCATCCCCCACTCCCCTGAGGCGGAAGAGAACAGACTGTTTACAGACCCCAGTGTACCCAGCCAGAATCTAGGCACCTTCAAGGCTTGCTACCTCAGTCCCTTTTCAAGCTCAAAGGCAGGCAGCTTAGGTGCATTACTGGGTGAGAATTCAGGCAACTTTGGTGCCCCTGTCAGGCTATAGGTAGGCGGCTTTGGCAAGAGTGAGCAAAAACCCAGGCTGCTTACAACTGCCCCAGGCTGCCTTGGATTTGCATTAAGCTAGATCCCAGGCTGCTCCACCCACCTACCTGCCCACACACTGAAGCCCATGGAACATTCTCTAAAATAGACCATATACTGGGTCACAAAGATAGCCTCCACATATTTAGGAAAATCGACATAATTCCCTGCACGATATCAGATCATAATGCTATATTCCTAGAAATCAACAACAAAAATACCAACAAGAGCCCCAACGGCAACTGGAAACTGAATAGCACACTCTTAAACAATAAATGGATAGTGGATGAAATAAAAAATGAAATTGCAAAATTCCTGGAATTGAATGACAATGAGAACACATCATACCAAAACTTGTGGGACACAATGGAGGCAGTCAGAGCAGAAATTAATGAATTGGAAACCAAGGAAACAATTAAGGCAATTGACAAAACAAAGAGCTGGTTCTTTGAAAAAATAAACAAGATTGACAAACCTCTGGCCAATTTGATCAACCAAAAAAAGGAGAGACTCCAAATTAACAAAATTCAAAATGAAAAAGGAGAGATCACAACAGACATCAGTGAAATTGGCAGAATCATCAGGACTTATTTCAAAAACCTGTACTCCACAAAACTGGAAAATGTGGAGGAGATGGATAAATTCCTGGATGCATATCATCTACCAAAGCTAAACTCAGAGCAGATCAACCACCTCAATGAACCCATCACGCTCATGGAGATTGAAAAAGTAATAAAAAACCTCCCAAAAAAAGAAGACTCCAGGACCAGATGGATTCCCAGCCGAATTTTATCAAACCTTCATGGAAGAACTCAAACCAATCTTCCTAAAATTGTGCCACACAATTGAAGAACAGGGAAAACTACCCAACTCCTTCTATGAAGCTAGTATCACCCTAATCCCAAAACCAGGCAGAGACGCCACAAGAAAAGAAAACTATCGGCCTATTTCCCTAATGAACATAGACGCAAAGATCCTCAACAAAATTCTCGCAAACCAAATCCAACAACACATCAAAAGCATTATCCACCTTGACCAAGTGGGATTTATCCCAGGAACACAAGGGTGGTTCAACATACGAAAATCTGTCAATGTAATACACCACATAAACAAGCTTAAACATAAAAATCACATGATCATTTCGATAGATGCAGAAAAGGCCTTTGACAAGATACAACATCACTTCATGTTCAAAACATTGGAGAGAATCAGCATGGCCGGTTCACATCTTAATACAATAAAGGCAATATACAAAGCTCCAAAGGCCCAAATAATTCTTAATGGAGAGAGACTGGAGGAATTCCCATTGAGATCAGGAACAAGACAGGGATGTCCTCTCTCACCTCTGCTTTTCAATATAGTTCTGGAAGTCCTAGCCCAAGCAATAAGGCAGGAGAAGGAAATAAAAGGGGTACAATTTGGAAAGGAAGAAGTTAAGTTAGCTCTATTCGCTGATGACATGATTGTATATGTAAGAGACCCGAGAGACTCCATCCCAAAACTCCTGAAGGTGATTAACTCCTATAGCAAAGTAGCAGGATACAAAATCAATGCACAAAAATCGGAAGCATTTCTGTATGCAAATGACAAAGACACAGAAAAAGAAATAAAGGACATAGTCCCATTTTTAATAGCAAAAATAAAATAAAATACCTTGGAATAACATTAACCAAGGAAGTAAAAGATCTATACAACGAAAATATAAAAACTCTCAAAAAAGAAATTGAGGAGGACTTGAAACGATGGAAAGACCTCCCATGCTCCTGGATAGGCAGAATTAACATTGTGAAGATGACAATCCTACCAAAGGCAATATATAGATTTAATGCAATTCCAATTAAAATCCCTACAATGTTCTTCACGGACATAGAAAAAATGATCTCAAATTTCATATGGAAAGGCAGAAGGCCTCGCATATCCAAACATATCCTCAGCAAAAGAAATACCTCTGGTGGCATCACCATACCCGATATAAAGTTATACTACAAAGCCATAGTAATAAAAACAGCATGGTACTGGCATATAAACAGGAGTATAGACCAATGGAATAGACTTGAGGACCCGGATTTTGGGCCAAGCAACTATAGCTACTTGATATTCGACAAAGGCCCAAACAATATAGACTGGAAAAAAGATAGCATCTTCAACAAATGGTGCTGGACAAACTGGATAACCACATGCAGGAAACTAAAACTTGATCCACACATTTCACCATGCACAACACTCAACTCCAAATGGATCAAAGACCTCAACATAAGACCAGAAACTTGAAAACTACTGGAAGAAAATTTAGGAAGTACTTTCCATGATATAGGAATGGAAAAAGACTTCCTGAATAAAACCCCAGTGGCTCAAGTTCGTAAACAGTCAGTCAACCATTGGGATCATATGAAGCTGAAGAGTTTCTTTACAGATAAGCATATAATAAACAAAGCCAATAGAATACCCACAGAGTGGGAGAAAATATTTGCAGGTTATCCAACTGATAGAGGCCTTATCTCTAGAATTTACAAAGAACTCAAAAGTCTAAACAATAAGAAGACAAATACCCCACTCACAAAATGGGGCACAGAGTTAAACAGGCAATTCACAGAGGAAGAGATACAAATGGCAAACACACACCTAAGAAAATGTTCATCATCCCTAATCACCAGAGAAATGCAAATTAAAACAACTATGAGATTCCACCTTACCCCAATAAGGATAGCCAACATCAAAAGATCAAATGAAAATAAATGCTGGCGAGGATGTGGAGAAGCAGGGATACGCATTCACTGTTGGTGGGAATGCAGGATGGTACAACCACTTTGGAAAGCAATATGGAGACTCCTGAAAAAGCTGGCTATAAAATACCAACAGACCCAGTTATACCATTACTGGGCATGTACCCTAAAACCTTCAAACCAAAAGCCAGAGAGATTTGCTCAACAATGTTTGTAGCAGCTCAATTCATAATAGCTAAAAGCTGGAATCAACCCGATTGTCCATCATTAGAAGAATGGATAACAAAGATGTGGTATATCGACACAATGGAATTCTATACAGCAGTAAGAAAAAACTACATAAAGAAATTTGAGGAAAAATGGTTGAACCTGGAACAGATCATTCTCAGCGAACTTACCCAATCACAGAAAAAAAATTGAAACATAGTCTCACTCATTTGCAACACCTAACCTGAATCTGCCCAAGATGCCTTACATACCCAGGAAGCACCTCATGGACTACACAATAAGATGGATGGGAGGGCGGGGAGGGAATCGACGGGTGGAAAACAGTAACCTGGACACAAATAGCAATGGTACCATAATACTCTACTTCCTAAAAGACAGACCAAATGGCTGAACCTTCACTAGACCCTTACAGGAAACACCTGAACCACAAGACACTGGAGAGGATAGGATCAAAACTGACCTAAATCTCCTACATCTTCCCTCCCTCCCTCTCTCCCTCTTCCCTCTATCTCTCTCCTCTCTAACTCTTGTATATTAGTTATCTTTTTCCTCAATTTCTTAGTGGACACTGACCTGTAACCCCCACTTCCAACTTGGGCCTACCATCCACAATGAACTTTTGATCAGAGAAACCTATAAGCTTTCCCAAAACAATGACAGACTTCTGTCAGAGTACTTGATGACCCACTAAAGGCCAGTGGTAAGACCCTATTGCTGAAGACTCCATACGCAGCTGACGCGTAAATGGAATGACATGGCTGGAAGCCAGGAGAGAGTCAGTCCCCAGACAGTCAGTGTGTCTAGTGCCAGAAGCCGCTACATAGGTGACTGGGGGAAATGACCAAGATCTGTCCAAGCAACACATTTTTTAACCTAATTAGCAACAAATAACCGGATGTGATGCCCACACAAGTGCAATAGTGGTACACAGCCATGGTGAGGAATCAATTGCTCTTGATTTGGTTAACTGAGCCACTCAGTGGTACTAGACCCTTAGCTGGAGCTGGGAAACAAGTCAGAACCATACCCAAACACAAGCCCACTCTACAATATCAAGCTACCATCAATCACGGGGTATAAGAGGGCCTAAACCTACCATACTGTCTATCAAAAAAGTAAGTCTTATCTCAATTTTCCAGGTGCTAACTTACTCTCCGTTGGAGAATCTGCTTCTCTTTTCCAGATAGATGCAGATCCTAAGAAGAGAGCTGCCCCAACATACCTCAAAAGGGGCCCAACTGAAACTAAGGACAACTGGCGAAATAAGCAAGGGTGATGTTTTCCTGTGAACCAGATACCAGCACAAAGGGGAAGGAGATCAACACAGAGAAAAATCAACTCCTACCAAATCAGAGAGCCAGAGCCTCAGAGGCCCCCAACACCTCAGCACTGAAGCAGACCAAAAATGAACCCAACATGGCTCAGGGAAATTTTGCGGAAGAGGGTGCAGAAAGAATGTTAGAGTCACATGTTGGGTCATGATTTGCAGAGATATTTATCATACCAATAACTGGGGGCTAACTCCACAATACACGACCCTTTTTCATTAACAAGAATGGTCTAATGGGAGGGGGTAGATCACAGATGAGCCTAAATAATGGTACCAAACTGCCTGTATTTACTGAAAAGAAAACTAATAAATTAAATTTAAAAAAAAAAACTAAGTAAAATAATAAAAAAAAGAAAAAGAAAAAAAAATCAAGCAGAAATGCTAGCACTGATAAACTCAGTTAGTCAAATAAAAAATTCTGTGGAATGTCTCACCAGTAGAACAGATGAAGGAGAGAACAAAATATCTAATCTAGAAGACCAGGTGGCAGCTCTAATAGAGTCCAATAAAGAGAAAGATAAGCTAATATGAAGGTATGAATGGGAATTTCAAGATTTTGGGGCCACTATAAAAAGATCAAACATAAGTCAGGGTATAGTAGAAGGAGAAGAGCTTCAATCCAAAGCTGTAGTAGGCATTTTCAACAAAACCATAAAAGAAAAATTTCCTCAAATTGGGAAATAAATGCCAATGCCGATATAGGAAGCTTTTCAAACACCAAACAGACAAAACCTGGAAACAACCTCCCCTTACCTTGTTATAATTAGACTATTAAACATGAAAACCAAAGAAAATTTATTGAAAGACGTTAGAAAAATCAGTCACCCATAAAGGCAAGCCCATCAGGATCACAGGAGATTACTCAACATGAATTTTAAAAGCCAAAATAGCTTGGGATGCTGTATTCCAAGTTCTGAAAGATAACAACTTTCAACCAAGATTACTTTCTCCTGCAAAACTATCTATCCAAATTGATGGAGAAATAAGGACATTCCACACTAACACAGGCTAAAGGAATTTATGACAGCTAAACCAGCTCTACAGAAAACACTTCAAAGAATCCTTCATGCTGAAGCGAAAACAAAGCACATGCATGAGGAAACAGGAAAAAAATTAGCCATACTCAGTTAAAACACGAGAGTAAAGAGAAACCTGGAAGCACTACCAAACAATAAGAATGGCAAGAATAAGTACATACTTTTCAATAACTCTTAATATCAATGGCTTCAATGCCCAACCAAAAGACACAGGCTTGCAGACTGGCTTAAAAGGCAAGACCCTACTGTTTGTTGCCTCAAGGAAACCCATCTCTTAATAAAAGATAGACAATGCCTTAGGGTGAAAGGATGGAAAATGATATTTCAAGAAAATGGGCCTAGGAAACAAGCAAGAGTTGCTATCCCTAATATCTGACAGGATAGACTTCAAACCAACAATAGTGACAAAAGATAAAGAAGGTCACTTTATGTTGATTCCAATAGGACATTCGAATCCTAAGTACATATGCACCAAACATGGGGCTCTCAATTTCATCAAACAAACACTATTAGACTTACAGTCATAGATAACACCAAACATAATTGTAGTGGGTGACTTCAATACCCCACTCTCATCAATTGACAGGCCATCCCAGAAAAAAAATAGAGACATCTGGATTAAATGATGTCATGGAACAAATGGACCCAATAGATATCTACAGAACATTCCATCCAAACACTGTAGAATATAGATGAATATGAATAAATTCATAGAATCAAATGATGATAAGAATGCAATATACCAAAACCTTTGGGACACAATGAAGGCAGCCCTAAGAGGGAAATTTATAGCTCTAAGTACCTGTATTAAGAAATTAGAGTGTTCACAAGTAAACAATTTGCTTCCTTAAAGCCTTGGAAAAAGAAGAACAAGGCAAACCAAAAATCAGTAGACAGGAAGAAATAATAAAGATTAGGGCAGAAATTAATGGCATAGAAAAAAAAATACAATTCAACGAATCAATGAAACAAAGAGTTGGTTTTTTGAAAGGATAAACAAGATTTACGATCCCTTAGCAAATCTCTCCAGAAGAGAGACAAAAATTAATAGGTGTGATGGTGCATGCCTTTAATCCCAGCACTTCAGAGGCAGAAGAAAGAGGATCACTGTGGGTTCAAGGACACCCTGAAACTACATAGTGAATTCTAGGTCAGCCTGGGCTAGAGTGAAACCCTACCTCAAAAAACCAAAATAAATAAATAAATAAGTTATTATTAATAAAAAATGATAACACTGGAGATGAAAAGGTACATTGCAACAGATACCGAAGAAATTCAGGCAATCATAAAGACATACTTTAAGAATACATATGCCTCAAAGTTTGAAAATTTGAAAGAAATAAATGATTTTCTTGACTCATATGACCTACCAAAATTAAATACAGATGATATAAACCATTTAAATAGACCTATAACAAGTACTGAGATCCAAGCAGTTATAAAAAGTCTCCCAACTAAAAATTGTCCAGGCCCAAATGGATTCACTGGTGAATATTTCCAGACCTTCATGGAAGAAATAACACCACTGCTTCTCAAACTTTTCCATAAAATAGAAAAATAAGGAATTCTACCAAACTCCTTTTATGAAGCCAGCATCATCCTGAGATTATAACAAGACAAAGACTGAACAAAAAAAGAAAATTACAGACCAATATCCTTCATGAACATAGGTGCAAAAATTTTGAACAAAATATTGACAAACAGATTAAAGGATATATCAGAATGATTATATACCCAACCAAGTTGGCTCTATCTCAGGGATGCAGAGATGGTTCAACATGTGCAAATCGATAAACATAATACATCATATAAATGGTCTGAAGGACAAAAATCACATTATCATCTCAATATATTCAGAAAAAACATTTAACAATATCCAACATCCATTTATGATAAAAGTATGACAGAAACTGGGAATAGAAGGAACATATTTCAACATAATAAAAGCTATTTATGACAAAACTACAGCCAACATAATACTAAATGGGGAAAAACTTGAAGCTCTTCCACTAAATTAGAAATAAGAAGAGGGTGTCCACTGTCCCTGGTTTTATTTAATATAGCACTGGAAGTCTTAGCATTAGCAATAAGGCAAGAGACACTCATAAAAGGGATACAAACTGGAAAGGAAGAGACAAAATTATAATTATTTTCAAATGATATGTTTCTATACATAAATGACCCTGAAGACTCTACCAGAAAACTCTTAGCACTGCTAAACACTTTTAGCAATGTAGTAGGATAAAAAATAAACACACATAAATAAGTAGCTTTCCTATGTGCTAACAATGCAGAGGGTGAAATCAGGGAATCTCTCCCATTCACAATTGCCTCATAAATAACTAAATAAATACATAAATTAATAAATAAAGTGCCTTGGAATAAGCTTAACCAAGGAAGTTGAAGGATCTCTACAATGACACTTTAATACACTTAAGTGAGAAATTGCAGAAGACACAAGGAAATGGAAAGATATCCCATGTTCTTGGATTAGAAGAACAGATATTTTGAAAATGTCAATCTTAACCAAAAGCAATCTACAAATTTAGTGCAATCCCCATTAAAATTCCAGTGGCATTCTTTACAGAAATAGAATAAACAATCCTAAAATTCATTTGGAAGCAGAAAAAAACCTCAAATAGCTAAAACGATTTTGAGGAACAAAAGTAAGGCTGGTGATATCACCATTGCTTATTTGAAGCTGAATTAAAAAGCCATAATAACAAAAACAGCATAGTATTGGCACAAAGACAGACATGCAGATCAATGGAACAGAATAGAGGACCCAGATGTTAATCCAGGCAGCTACAGACATCTGATTTTTGTTAAAAATGTTCATTGGAGAAAAGATTGCCTCTTTAACAAGTGGTGCTGGGAAAACTGGTTATCTATATATAGAAGGATGAAAATAGATCCTTGTCTTTCTCTGTGCACAGGGATGAAATCCAGACCAGGGTCCTTAATATCAGACATGGAACTCTCAAATTGCTAAAGGAAAAGGTAAAAGAAACCCTTCAACATATTAGCATAGGCAATGACTATCTAAATATAACTCCAGTTCCAAAGGAAATAAAACCACTAACTAATCAACCACTGGTATCTCACAAAATCACAAAGCTTTTGCACAGCAAAAGACACTGAGAACAGCAAAAGACACCCTGCAGAATGGAAGAAAATTTTTGCCAGCTGCACATCTGAAAGAGGATTAATAACCAGAATATAAAATGAACTAAAAAAAATAAGAACTCAAACAATCCAATTAAGAAATGGGTTAAGAGGGGCTGGAGAGGTGGCTTAGTGGTTAAGCACTTGCCTGTGAAGCCTAAGGACCCTGGTTTGAGGCTCAATTCCCCAGGTCCCATGTAACCCAGATGCACAGGGGGCACACACATCTGGAGTTTGTTTGCAGTGGCTGGAGACCAGAGAGCACCCATTCTCTTATCTATCTGCTGCTTTCTCTCTGTGTCTTTTGCTCTCAAATAAAAATAATTTTAAAAAATTTTTAAAATGGGCTATGAAACTTAATAAAGAGTTCTCATCAGAAGAAATACAGATGGCATATAAACATATAAAAACATGTTCTATATCCTTAGGCATCAAGGAAATGCAAATTAAAACTACTTTGAGAGTCCATCTCACTCCCAGAAGAATGGCTACTATCAAGAAAATAAATGACAATAAATGTTGGTGAGGATGTAGAAAAGGGGAACCCTTCTACACTGTTGGTGGGACAATAGGTTTGCCATATGATCCAGCTATATCACTCTTAGGCATATATCCTAATGACTCTTCTCACTATATTAGAGATACTTGCACAACCATGTTTATTGCTATTCTATTCATAAAAGCTGGGAAATGAAACCAGTCTAGATGTTCATCCACAGATGAATGGATATAAAGGTGTAGTACATTTACACAATGGCGTTCTCTTCAGCAGTAAAGAAAAATGAAATTATTAAATTTGCAGGGAAATGGATGGATCTGGAAAGGATTGTACTAAGTGAGGTAACCAAGGCCCAGAAAGCCAAACATTGCATGTTCTATCTAATGTGTGGATCCTAGCTACAAATGTATAGACTTGTGTGTGAGCTGGAACCAAAAATCGGTAGCAAAGATCAGTAAGCTAGAAAAATGCTATAATGGAGGGAGGAGAGAAAAGGACTTAAGGGGATGTTACTATATATATGTAAGTAGAAGAACAGATTACAGGGAGGGGAAAGGTCTAAATGAGGCCAGGGGATGAGATTGTACAAAAGAAGGGTGGGATGAGGGGCAATCAAAATTCAAGATATTCTGAATAAGAAATATGAACACCTGCTTTTTTAAAATAATAGCACACCCATAAGCCATAGATTGTTACTAGAAAATTTTCAGTGCCAGGGATAGGATACCTTCCAGTGAGTTGTTGGCCAGGGAGGTCCCTTTTGTCTCCAAAACATTATAGGGCATTGCCAAGAGCCTTGGTTTCCCTTGAGAAAGACATAGTAAGATCCTATTGCTGAAGACTTCACATGCCTGCTTGGCAAAGTCACTGAGAAATCATGCTGGTGCGGAGCAGAAAACCTTCTACCTGTAGCCCAGCCAGCTGAAAGCTGGAAAAGGCTGCACTGTATGCAGTCTTGTGAGAAACAGAAATAATCAGTGGTGAAAACAGTGGACACTGGAAACTTCAAGTTTGGACAGACAGGCCAAATGACTTAATGAGTGCAGTAGTGGCATGTCTGCTCTGAGGGAAACTAACTCTTCTTGAATTGGACTGAAGGCCAACTCTATGGGAGGGAATACATGCCTGGTACTGAAAACCTAATCAAAAGCCAATGGCAGGTTTGGTGGCTTGAATAGATGACCTCCAATATATTTAGATTTTTTTTATTTATTTGTAGTTTGCATCTGCAGCCACCTGGCTGGAGGCAGTGTCACAGGGTGGATCTTAGGTGTCATGGAGGGTTTCAGATTTTAATCTAAAGATATGCAAAGTGTGCCTAGCTGGAGCTCCTGAAGTGTGCTGTGTAGCTTTTGGCTTTTTGGCTTGTGCTTCTGTCTCTCTCTGCTTGGTCCTGTGAAAGCAGGCCAGCTACATCTGCCATTATGAGCTTCCCCTGGATCTGTAAGCTTCAATAAATCCCTTCCTCCATAACTGTGCTTGGTCTGGAAGTTCATCTCAGCAAACCTGAAGCTGTCTGCTACAGAACTTGGTACCGAGGAGTGGACTGAGATGAAACTGACCATGTGGGTGTTGATCTTTTGGAACCTTTGTTTTGGAGGAATGGGCATGGACTTGGTGCTTGCAAATGAAGATGCTTTTTGGAGTGGTAAGCTAAGTTTTATGGACTATTCTGATGAGAGTTTGAGAATTCT